>NW_020653851.1:4663253-4791626 GCF_003589595.1 Hyposmocoma kahamanoa | reverse complement strand
CGATGAAAGCCGAAAGTCTATAATAAAACTCATAGGAGAATTTCGACAACTCGGTAACTTGACCTGTGGTTTAACTGGCAAGAGAAATGCTATGGCGCAGCATGGTCGTGGGTTCAAGTCCCACCGGGTCGAAGAAATTTTTCTGTGTTCCATCTTTGTATTAATAATAATCATACAAGTTAGTAGTTATATAAGTGAAATGAATTAGTATTAATAAAGAAAGGTATTTTCAAAATATGTTCGACATTCAATGCGACATTCGATACGTAGGTACTTCACATGGAATAAAAAGGTTATGATCGATCATTGATGGGTTTTTCTACCTCTATCTCAGGACAAAACCTTGAGTACCTTTTTTCCCGAATGGATGTTCTAATATAGCGCTTACAATCCAAAGTACAGGGCCATTGTGGTTTTTCTAAATAAACAACTTTTAGAAAGGAATTTTGACTATTAGTATACAACTGCACGTACACTTCGATATCTTCTGCTCGCACTTCTACACGTGTAAAACCAACTTTAAAATAAGGGAAGTCTCAAATTGACGAGCTCTAATCGAATTGGACTTTCACCTTTAACTGAAAGCAACCGTTGAATATGATAAAGTATTATCATTTTGTTAATTTTTACTATTGATATCTATAATTTGAATATGTGTAGAAATTTATATGTATTTAAGTTTTCAATCCACTAAAACACGCTATTGCTTTTCTGTTGCATTATAAAATTAGTTTAGGTTGATGACCTTGTTGCCAAAACCAATAAATAAAAAAAAATCCTGCTGTGTAAGACTGCCATTCGGGGATGGCTTGCACACCGCGACTACATTCATAATCTTACATTACTCGGTGGTGGGCTAGGTGGACTGCAATGCAGAATAAAAAATGGGCTTAGGAAATAATGATTTTTGAATGTCGAACATGAGTTTAGAACTTAACGTTTCACAACACTGTGCGACCGAAATCGCGAGCAAAAAAATATTTAAAAACATAACTGGCCTGATAGCTGGCAAGGTTTTTATTTTCATTCCTCTTGTGGAAATAAAAAGTGTAATAATTCAATCAGAAGTAAAATTATATCCATCTCGGAACTCTATTATTCTTCAATGTGGCGCCCCAAGCCTAACTATTTTGCTCCGTAGCGTACAATCTATTTTTATTTAAACCAATTTGACTTAAAAGTAAGTAAATGCAATAAATAAAAACACATTTTTCTTAACCATACTGTTTACACTACCTTCTTTATCAGACCAATATGCATTCAAGTTAATTTATTAAAGTGATACACAAAACCGCGTTCAGTGATTTATTGTTTTCAATTTAAATTTTATCAACCTCTTTGGGTTTGTCCCTGAGATTTTAGATATGAGAATAAAAATAACGAAATTCAATTTCGCATTGCATACATTTCAAATTGCGAATCACGGATAATCCATTATACAAACGAAGCCGCGATTTTAAATACTAATTTCACATTTTGGTACTATTCCAACAACATTTTGAAACGATACGTTATTTTTTACGCAATTAAATAAACGTTTTGTTTTTTTTAAACTAGGCTCTATAATGGCCTTACATTTCTCAAAAAAAAAAACAAGAGTCGAAATGGCAACATTAGCGCATGAGCGAAATCAGTGAAAACCACAACATACAAATTGTGTGTGAATATAATATAACCAATCAAACAAATTGCATTTTGCAAAATGGTAACATAATAAAAACGTTGTTGTTGTTTGTGCCGTAACACTATGTACATAGTGTTACGGCATTATAAGCAGCAGATTGTCTTTGAAGATGTTTCAGCCTTAGAATAATAACGCATAGAATGATAGTTTCATATCAAACGAACTGTCACAAGTGAGGCAAAAGTCAAATTCATGTAGGCTAGTTTTAGTAGTAGGTTAATTTTCGGTTTTAGTGAATATTTATATAAAAATACAAGTTGAAACGCGTTACTTCTTTGTGGAATGTGATGTTACTATCTATTTTATGTTTGTCTGACGTATTTTACACTCATTTACCGCACATTTCGTCATTTTTAGCTAAAATTCTTGATCTGTTCGCGGTGCAAGTTGACATTGAGCACTGAAGGCCCGCCCGCTCGTGTAGGCCCTTTTGGCGCGCTTCAATTTGCCTCACTTAGCGTGTGCGGACTAGGTTTCTATACGTTATTATTCTAAGGTTTCAGCCTTACTTATTAAGAAAAATTAAAGCAAATTAACAAAGGTTACCCAAAAAATAGATAGATAGAGAGAGAGAGGAAATAAAATATTTCGTATAATTTGCCTTGGTATCCGATTCAGAAACTATTTTTTTAATTATTAATAAATGAAAACAGTCACTGCTTTTTTTCGACATTTTACTCATAGAATTCATATCGAATTAGCATTCTTTTAAGCGCGAAACAAACAGAGAGCGGTTGCGGGTTGGGCGCGAGTCGGGTCGGGGCCGCGGCGGGTATAATTCCGTGTATTTACATGGACGACAACACACCGAGCGCGGGCGTCCTGTCCCGTCCGCCCGAACCGCTGTCTGTGTTTTTCACGCTTTAAAGTTACATTATTTCACAATGAGTGGTCTCGAGGCTCAACATTTTTAATGACGTAATCATTTTTTTATCTGCGTGTGTGGTTATATGTCTGACGTAGCTGTCAAATGGATCTATCTATAAAAGCTGTGTATTTATTGGAAGGCTATGGTAAGTGACACCCCTGTCCATAGCAGTTGCAGTGCAACTCAGAGTTTTAAATCGCAGTGTAAGGACCTCTGTAATAAAATAAACATTTATTTGCTTTTGCCGATTGCCAATTCCTCTCACCACGATGGCAAGCATTATATAGTCTATGCCATCGGCACGATATGAAGACTAAAATTGGCATGGTTAGGAGCATGGTTTGTTCGTCCCGTCCCTTGACAACATAAAAAAAAAACTAATTTCTACCATCGCAACAACGAATGAGTTGATCTGAATGGTACTTTAAAATAACGTATTTAAAATTGTATTTCTCATTCATTGACTAGTGCTTTAATGGTTGAATTTTCAGCGTTGAAAAGTTTTTTTTTTTAATTTATAAATCGAATACTTATTCAAAACATCACGCTTGAATTATGTTTTATTTATTTGGGTAGGTAGGCATGTATATGTTGTTAAACGTGAGAGTCTCTCTTCGCCAACAATGGCGTGCTTTGAATTTCTAGCCAAGTGCTTTTTAAAAAAATAAACGAAGTTTTTGTATGTAATTCATCTCAATAACAAACAATTTTCAACAATTACTTAAATGTTATGACAGAAAACTTGCCGAAGGAAACTTGGTGGAATAGAAGCATCAAGCACGTCCTTAATGCCACCGTGAAGTTGTACTACTCCATTTCTTGTACACTATAGCAGTAACATAATAAAAATAGCCATGCAATTGCACAGCGGCCTTAACAATGCCAATATGTTTTTGTGAGGCAATTTTCACTTGAGCAAATTACTTCGTCAATTTTTGTTGCAAATTGACTAAGTATACTAACACGATACGTGGTCTTATTCGTGTTAGTGTTCGAATGATTTCAAGGAATTAAAAAAATATAAAATAGGAAGCGTTCATGAGTTATCTGGTCGTAGAAGGTTTCTAATAATTATGATAATATATTGATGACTTGAATTTACAATATCAATGCGTAACTTAGACTTTGAACTCGGATACCCTTCGGTTCGCACTGAAGGCGCTAGAAAATGAGGTTCTGATAGAACCAATTTAGGAAATTAACTAATCCTGGAGTTTGGCCAGGGTTTTCATAATACATGGATTTTTTTATGATAATGATATCAAGTGATGGGGCGAACAAGTCGTGGGCCTGGTGGTAAGTGACACCCCTGTCCATAGCAGTTGCAGTGCAACTCAGAGTTTTAAATCGCAAAGATCTGAGGGACACTGTAACTACGCCTGACGCCAAGAAACGTTAGTTGACAAGACTCATGTACCTGTCATTTCACCAGCAATCTTACCCATTAATACCGAAACGCGGTAATAGTCACATTACTGCTTGGCGGCAGAAATAGGTAAGGTGGCAGTACTTCCCTGGACGAACTCTTTTACAAGGAGCTCTACAGCTGCTACTAAGTTTGTGTGCAGCTTGTTACATTTGGGTTATGCTAAAATTGAGTGAGATTAACAAAAATATCAAATATACCAGTGACGATGAGGACAAAATAATTTATGAAACTAAAATAGGTTTACTTGCTTTTAGTTTCAATGTCACCTCTAAGGGCGTACTTAGCGGTCACACTGAAATGGTAGTCATAAAAGTAAATGTCGTATTGCTACTATGTGCAATAAACTATGTATGTTTTAATATTTATTTTTATTGAATATAATTTAATTTTTGTGAAATTACTCCACTATTATTTTTATAATTATGAAATACAAAGATCGAATATAATTTTTTTTTATAATGCCAAGTGTCGGGACGAACAAGTCGTGGATCTGGTGGTAAGCGACACGCCTGTCCATTACAATTGCTGTGCCACTTAGAGCTTTAAAACGCGAAGATCGGAGGGGCACTGCCACTGCGTCTGTCATCCTGAGACTTAAGTTGACAATTCCCATGTGCCTGTACTTTCACCAGCATCCCTACTCTTCAAAACCCGAACGTAGTATCGACCACATTAATGCTTGGCGGCAGGAATAGGTAAGGTGGCAGTACTTCCCTGAATGAACTCTTTCACAAGGACCTCTACTGCTACTAAAATGCATCTGTGCCAAACCAGGGCGATCACTCTATCAACTGAGCTACAGATCGAGCAGACCTTACGAATTTCTAATAATTTGTACAGATCTTGTATCAGGTTTTTTCGGCTTATATCGCCGTGAGCGACACCTGTCAGGAATCTATGAGACTTTCCGCTCAGCCAGTACCCTTTCAACTACCAGAGACGTGAGATGTCGCTGTATTAATTGTAATTTTGATTTTTTAATTAAATACCATAATGATATCATTGACCTAAGGTCAATGAATGATATTAATTTTATTTTTTGTCAAATTACTCCATTGTTCCTGGCTGAGTGAAGAAATAGATTTCTCTAAGATGGCGCTACGGAAAAAACCGTTAGAAAACCAAAACAAAGTTCTGCAACAAGAACATAGAAAAATTCGTAAAGTCCGTTGGTTCGTTCCGTTGGCATAGCGTCTGCAACGGTTTGCTAGAAGACATTGGTTCGAATCCAGCCGGATCGAAGGATTTTTTTCTAACTGTTCTTTTCTTTGTATTAGTAATTATTATAACAAACTGGTGGAGGAATTTCACAAAAAGTAATTGAATCATGGTGAAACACCCTGACATTCAATAAATTTAATTACAATTAGGATAAAACCGGGGCAGACCGCCATAGTTTTTTCTAAACGCTGTCGAAATAAAATTTTAGATATTACATTGCAAATCTTTATTTCTTATTAAACTTTGAACAATTAACTAATAATTACTTAACAGAAAATAGAACAAATTGTCTTGAGACCAACCTTAAAATTAGTTTAAAAATAAATTACGATTGGCCATCTCTTCCAAGGTATCCGGGTGAGAGGACCATAGCACTATGGGTATGGCCAGTAATTATTTCTAGACTTAAATATTTCTTTTACTTGGTGTTTAGTTTTTTTATGTCTTCTTTTTTCTTCATGTCGTCAAATTCTTAGTTTTCTTGAACCCAAAAGTGGCACACGACGCATTGAAGTCAGTCTTCGATGAGACGGGTTTCATAGCAGCAGCAGCTTTAATAGCTACAAATTCTTGGGTTTTCGCGATTGTTATATACATATGAAATGAAACTATTTTTCCGGATTTAAATCGCGTATATTTGTTTTTCAAACAAACCAAAGTTTCGGGCCCCTTACAAGTAAGTATTGGGAGATTTCCTAAGCATTAATAGCTGCTTTTAATGATTCTTCAGTGCAATTCCCTCTCATTGCGTCTACCTTTCTTTTGCATTTAGTATACATCTAAAACAAGTCCGAAAACAAATAAATTATTTTATTAATATTTTAGACCTTTGTGTGATCGGTATAGGTTGGTCACATGGCCATCTTACACCGATTTTGATTGGGCATCTGTCCTAATATTCCGGGAGAGGTGGCCACATATAAAATTTAAACAAGAACAAACATAACACGTAAAATTTTGAGCTTATAACAAAGCATTGGATGTGGACTAAGCGATAAATATAAAAATAATCCATATTTTGAAAAAATAACTTCATTAGTAAAGTAGTGTAAAACATGAACCCTCTAAAAAATTTTATCATTAGTCAAGACAATTAACAAGGTTTTTACTTACTTTCTCTTTTTTTTTTGCTCAGCATATTCGCCCTACTTAGACTTGCACTTAGACACGATACGATGCGAACTGAGCAATAACTATCACCATCTTATTAGCGGATCATTGAAATATTGCGATTGACCTTTTGCCCCCTATGGCCATTTAACTCGGTTTTACCCTAATCCATTAGTTTGTTATACTTTTGTTTATACAAAGATCGACACATGAACACAAAGAAAAATTCCTTCAATCAGACTGGACTCCGCAACTTCGTCTGAAACCTGGGCCATTATGTATTTTTCATCGATATATTTATCTTTGTATAAAACTTTTGAGCCGTAATGCGAAAGTGAAAGCGATTGGTAGTACCAATTCTAGGAAAGCAATTTTACAGTAGGAAATTTCGCATTACGGCTCAAAAGTTTTATACAAATATGAATTATACCGATGAACGTGCTGGAATACATTTAAACTGCAAAAATGAAAACGTCAGAAAGTTTATTTCAAAATACCACAAAATCGAGCGCATTATCCTTTAGCAGGCATTGTTTTAATAATGGAGCTGTGGCGAATCGAATAATGCTAGGTTTACATTAGCCCTTGGAAGGTAAACTAGTTTACTAATTATGGATTAAGATTGTTGCTTGGTGTTTTAAAGACAGGCAGATAAGTTAGTCTGCTTCCAATAAGTATTTTACATAAAGATGTTTTTTTTTGTCCGATTAGTTATTGATTTGCTGATGTTTAGACATTCTTTGTAATCTGTTCAGACACTTCTTTTCATTGTCAATAGTTTACAGGTCACGGGTTGACTCGTAACCATGTGGCGTGTAATCGTTCTAAAATATCGGAAAAATAAAAAGAACTCATACCGTGGTAAGAACCTGTAATTAATAATAATTGTTTAGTGAATAACCACGAAAGCGAAATCAATATTGTAAACCGGTACGAGTCGGAATTATCAGTGAACCGGTGACCATGAAGCGTGTAACCGTTCTGAAACATCGGGAAAATAAAAGAAACTCATACTGTGGTAAGAACCTGTAGTTAGTGATAATTATTTAGTGAACAACTACGAGAACCTTAAAATCTATATTGTAAAATGGTATTAGTCGAAATTATCAGTCAACCCGTGACCATGGAGCGTGTAACCGATCTGAAATATCGGGAAAATAAAAATTGCTCATACCGTGGTAATAAATCTCTAATTTGTGAATAACCACGAAAGCCTTAAAATCGACATAATATTTCATTTCATGAGAAATTTCATATCGAATAATATTATGTCCTAACTAACCTTACCTACCACAGACTACCGGGAATTTACTAGTTTGAGTCCAGGTAATTGGTGCATAATTTACCATGGTACGTAGTATTTATACCAGGTATTGTACATAATTTGAACCACCTTGCATTTTCAACATTAAATGCCTTAAATTTGAACAATTTTTGTTTGACTAAAAACTATTTGCAGCAATTGTAATATTAACTTTATTCAATATAACGATGTCTTACTACCATGATTTTTTTTTATTTATTTGCAAATCAACAGAATTACATATAATGCATAAGCATTACTTCTAGTATAAACTAGAGGTTAGATTCTGCATTGTTCTTATATATATTCCAGTTACAGGTAAGCTTTACTCAACCATTTGGTTGATGTTTTAGAAAGTTATAAAAACTATAAATATTTATAATTTTGGAACATAATAATTGAAATACATTTATGAAAATTAAATTAAATTTAAATAAATAATTAAATTAAAAATGAAATATAATAATATTAACTGCAATAACATTTCATTATTTCTTAGAGCAAAAGTGTAAACCAATCAATATGGTTAGTTATAAAAAAACATAAATCCAAACTTGATGATCCAAACATGACTTTTTGTGGGTATGAAATTGAAGGATTCGATTAGGATGAAACTTTACGACGAAAGTGGAAGGGCGTGTCATGATGGATATCTATGTCACTACTTTTTTTACACAGGACATTGTACTCGTTGTATATTTTAGTGATTAGTGCATTACAACCTTTATTTGTGCGGCAAATACGAAGTTGATTGCTGTCAAAATTTCGCTACAAATAGTGGTTTCACGAAGTATTTTATACAGGACCATCAGATCCAGGAGCAGTCTACGACTGCGAAGAGAAGTCATACCAAAATAGCGAAGACGTTGGTCGTAGTGTTGCCGATGTGAAATGTTGGGAGATATAAAATTATTATTTTTATGTTATTTCGATATTCAATTATGTTTGTGAAGTTATTACAGAAACACTTTCATAGATTTCTCACAGATGGCGCTATGGCAAAAAATCGATAACAACCAAAAACAAAGACCAGCAACAAGCACTATAAAAAATCGTATCGTCAGCTGGTTCGTTCCGAAGCTCAGATGGGAATGTTGAAAATTTGAATTTGTAAAACCGGAGAGCACTTTTTCGTCGACAATAACAATGTTTTTGTATTATTATAGCCCTTTAAGAATAAAAATGCAAGTGGTTAGTATTATGTGTCCGGAAATGTGCATTTGTTTATTATTAAGCGAAATTGTAGTTCAAAGGTTCTGCACTAAAAGATGTAATTATCTTACCTTGGGAATATCAGCAGGCCCATAACCATTCTCTCTCGGAGGAAGTTTCGGAGGTTTGTCCCCTCTCCTCTGTCCCATTTGCATCATAAGCTGTTCCCTGGTCGCCGCCACCACTCCATGTCCATTGTGTCCATAGCCTCCCGACGAGCCGCTGGAACCTGAACCGTTGGCATTGGAACTGGCAATGCTGTAAGGGTCCTCGTCCGGGATTGGAATGCGAGGTCTATTCTTGATGTCCATTGGTCTTTGGACTGTGGAAGAGAGAAAGAACATTTTTAGTAACGAGGAACATGTTCATAATATGACATTACCAAATGAAGAAATTCAAAGTCCATTTTAAAGACTCAAATTCGGGTCAAGCCTTCATGGCTACAAGAAATAATAAAATCAAATAAAATAGGCTTTATTTGACATGCATAAATTTCAAACAAAACAACAAAAAAATAAAAATAAATTCAATTAAAATAAAATAAAAAACAAAAAAGAAGCACAAAAAAAATAAAAAAATAAAAGCATCTGAAAAGGGCTCATGACTCAACCTCTGAGGACTATGCTACTTACATAGCCCTCGCTGTTATTCTGTCATGGCCTGCCATCATGTGGAACACCACAATTCAAATAATAATATAATTTATGTTACAGACAAAGCGACAAAGATAAAGCGACATCTCTTGTCAGCCGCTAGTAGCTCTAAAGGTACCTAGCTGAGTGAAGGAAAACTTACTTAGGTTTACCATAGATGGTGCTACGGCTAAAAAGCCATTAAATAAAAAATATCGGTAACAAGAACATATAGAAATTCATGAGGTCTGCTGATTTGCTGCTGTTTGTTCGATCTTTGTATCAATAAAAATAATTTAGTTGTTGAATGGTGTTACAGATAACGACTTTAGATAAATAATTTTGGAGATTTTTTTGGTTGCATTAATGAATTCAACAAAGGCATTGAAATGTCAGTCCATCGGATCTCCTTCAAAAGCTCAAAGCTATCGAATCTTCCTGACCTTGTCATTCACGTTGTTTATTTTTACAATACCCAGTCATAATGACATCGTGTAATGAAGCCAGCTATACAACCTTTACCCGGCTAATAGCTGAAGGTGTGTAGAGTCGTGAAGAGGAGTGATTGCACCGATCAGAGCATCACGACACAATGTCGTCTTGCGCAAACGCACGCTAAATGTTCACAATTGTGTTCAAAACGATTATTAGGTTGGGATCATGCGTTGCAAATTCAAATTGTAGTTTGAAGCCCTTTTATTGAGAATTGAGTGGGATAAACTTTGAACTCGTTAACAAAGAGTGATGTTGCAGTTTGTGATTTACTTCGTGATTGTAGGTCATGATTTATATTTGGAAATTGCTTTTTGTGAGTCTGGGAAGGTCAAAAAAGTTTTTAGGCACGCTTTCTCAGATCAACAATAAGTTCTCTCTCCAGAAGCTTTACGCTATTATAGGATGCCTTTGTTGGAAAAATATAACAGTATTAAAACTAAATTCAGAATGTATGCAACAAATAGCTACGGGAGGCTTGTAAAAACGTCTTCAGAAGCTTTTACACCTTTTTATTTACAACAAAGAAATAGAACACACGTGTCTTCCATTTAATTTATAATAACAAAAACTACCGACTCAATTATCAACTTCTTAAAGTACATCAAATAAGATGTATACTACAAAAGGGTAATATCGATTATGTTCAGTACATTGACCTAAATGTTTACTTCAAATTACATTGGATGATTGAGCGGAAAGCATTCTAAGTGCAATAAGCTAGCAATTGGATTATCCTTCTATTCAACTAATATAATGTGTTATTAAAGTTCATGGTGGAGGCGTTACCGATGAGGTAGGGAATGTTGGGAAATCATACGTAGTAAAGGGAGTCTCGAAATTGAAAGACAAAGGGACCAAAAGAACACAGAATTAGCTTTTAGCGTTCAAATTGTGCATTGAATGTAAGCTTTAATGATGTGGGACAATATAGTACAACATAGCAAATACAAAAGGTAAGTGTTGACTATTTACAAAATTACGTAATAATTACATGATATTATAGAATTACATTTAATTACGTTAATGCATCAATAAATTACGTAGGCACAATCTGGTAATTGCATTGGGCCAGCCATTTGTACCATTAGTAATAATTGCCAGGAAGTTCGTATCAATTAGACCAAAATTAAAGTTTAAAGTTATTTTAATGTAAACAAACAATATTAATAAATCATGTTCGATGACGCACTATCCTTTTGAAATTATCTTTCATTTGCATTATCTGAAAGATATAGAAAGGCAAAAGAAAAGGCAAAAGGAAAGAACGGATCTTGCGGCAGACTACCTTGTCGTTAAAGCAAACACGTAACTGTTCCCAAGAGAAGCTGAAAAGTGATACATTTACACACGGAAACAGTTACATATTGCTACAAAAAGTTCTCAGGGACACGACCATCAGCTTTTTGATGAATTGATTATTTTGGTTATTCACATTATCAAGAACTAATGCTACCCAACCAACACAATTTTCGTATTCCAAACCAAATTCCCGTTATAACAAGGTCCAAGAAGTATAGATTCCAGACTATGATAAAGCGAACAAGACGTTACATTTCGCACATATCTAGCTTGTGGAACTACCTGAGACGGCGTGTTGCAACGGGATTAGAATCCAGATTAGTGCAAGCGCAGACCTGCCTGCTAATTTACTAGACGGAGATGACGCTATGTTTAGTCTTGATGTAAGAAAAAAAATAATTATGCTATGGCAATATCTTAGAATACGTTGTAGATAATAATATTATCTATCACTAAAAAAAACTGTTAACGAGAATAATTTACCGTTCTACAGTAATACGATACATTTAATTATAACTAGTGATAATTAAGTAGTCCATAACTACAAAAGTGTTAAGATCTATGAAAATTGCACTACTGTGTACATACTAAATACAATATAGGGTATACATATATGGCGACCTTGAGAGAGTCCCTGGTGAACTAAACACTGTAAAACATTAAGTCAATGTCTTTTGAATAGCTACGTGTAAAAATTACTAAAACGAAATAAATTCCTTAATCTCCTTAGCCAGCTTAGATGACCGACACGTATGATTTTTAAATTTAGTACAAAATCATGACAGCATCGTCCCTGCTCTAATTTAGAGTGCGATTTGTGCAATGATCGCTTTCGATTTCAGCTTCCTATTGTCGGTCGCGAGCTGTTTTGCATAACATTGGTCACGATTTTGTCTACTCAACTCTTAATGTTTCTATCGCTTTCCAGTGCTGGACTTGGGTCGAATAAGTTGTAGTTCTTAAAAAAATTAGCTCTGTGGAAATCTGATTTTAGTTTCGACATCCGTTAGAAATACGATAACACGAACATTAACAGACTCAAGACCAATGGCCTTATTTGCTTGCAAAGGATAGATTTTGTAGAACATAAAAAACTGACTGCAACTGCTTTACAATTATTGCCTTTAATTACATGTATATAACCCAAAAAAACCAATACAATGGACTAACTGCAGCGCTGTATCTAGTTACCATTTCAAAGTGAATTCAGCAATGTGTTATAGGCAAATGGTGCCATTCTTCGGTGATCCAGTTATGCCATAGTCAGTCACGAATGCGTTCGACCTTCATGATGAAATCGAAATTTGACGCTCTGCAGCTCATGTGAACGAACAATACAGATACAAAGATTGCTTTGATCTGTATTAGAAAAATAAAAGTTGCTTAGTTAGATATAGACGATGTTATCGTTAACGCAAATGCATTAAGAGAAGTGAATAACATACTATATATATAGCTCTTACACACAAATATATGAAGTGTAAGAGCTATTATGTGATTTAGATCGAATATTTTTCAATAGAAATAATAACGCAATCACTTAAATTAAGGTTCAGTGTGAGGTACGTAAGTAGCCAGGAGTAAAAGACATATATCACGAAGAATATGTTCGCTGACACGGCCTCTGACCTAAACGACTATCTAACAAAACTCTCGAGTCCCTTAGTATCACGACTTCCATGGAACATTAATTATTACCCAATAGATTTAAGTTCCTATGCCGATAAATACAGGTAGACCGCTAAACGAGAAACTTGAAGACACAGGAACAAATCTTATCCTGGATAGAGAATCGCGGGAATCTTTCCAATGCGGTTTTATTTCCCATAGATTCCATTGAGGCAAAACCAATATTGGATGTTGATAGCTGCTAACTCTGTGAATGTTTTGTTAGAAATTTGCAATATAGTTTGAGTGAAATGAGGTGCAATACTTCAGATGGAATGGAGATTGCGTTGTTGTGTAACAATAAGCTACTGAGGAGGGCAGGTTTATGCGGTTACGAACTATGAGAACTAAATCTGATTTGTAATTTATTTTAAATTACTTGTCTTTGTTTTATTTCATACACTCCTTCGAGCCCAATTACAAAAGTACGTTGAAAGGAAAATTGTGTGACAAATTGTTTTGGGCTTTAGTACTGTCATCCTCTGTAACAAACGTATTTGTATTTATGTTGTATCCGGGAAATACGATCGGTTTTGGAACATTGTCTACATTCATAGCCAAATAATGAATTTAAACTTGTTTTAAGTTATCAGTTGTTGACATATACGGAAGGCCAATAAAACGAATAAATCGAATGGCAGATCACCTTGCCTTAAAACCAGTTTATTTTAAAGTAGTCTTTTATAATTGTAGAGGAAATATGCAATGCGTTCACAAAGAAAGATGATTGTTTTTACTTGGTAGAACAAAACATTCGGGAGACAATATAGGGAGATTTAGTAAGTTATGAAAATATGAAAGTGATGACACGATTAGTGGAACGTTGTGACAAGCAGAAAGGACTCGAGGTGTAAAGATCGCTTCAATCGTATCAAAAAGATAACAGGAGTAAGAACGATACATCACACGCAGAATCACATTTCTCAGAACGTCGTCATGTGCTTTGCTATTCTTTTAGGCTTATTTGTATATTGAAATTGATATTTAACAGAGCCAAGGTTAAATTTGTTTAAACGTTAGGTTGCGTGGGAACTATGCATTATGAGAAATTTATTTTTTGTATATTCGTTAACAATTTTCTTAATGATAAAGTAAAGGTCAGTGCATTGTATAGCGGGGGAGTGAGGTCTGAGACAAGGTAACTGTATCATTGTTACGTCTCTAGTCATCGTCTGGTAACTGGTGATTATTTCTTGAACTTTATGAGTTTCTAAAAAAGTTACGTATGCAAGGACATTACGGAAGTGCTCCACTTACAAAAATACACTTCTTTTATGACATTTGTATGTATTGAGATTATTGACTTCTTTAAAGTTCATATCGAACGGGTTTTCGCGATTGGAAATTGGATGTTCTACCCATTGGAAATTAAACTGTTTTTATTTGGATCTATATCGAGTATATATTTACTTTTTCAAACAAAACCAACGGTTCTTTATAGGTCCCATGGACACTGGACGGCAGACTCATTCTTTCCACAGATACCAAATGGTGGGACGAACAAGTCGTGCGTCCGGTGGACAGACAGTCCATAATAGTTGCAGTGCTGTTCAGAGCTTTAAATCGCAAAAATCTGAGGGGCACTGCCACTGCGCCCGTCAGCTTGAGATAAAAGTCCCATATGCCTGTAATTTCACCACCACCTTCGAAATTGAAATACAATGCTCACATTACTGCTTGGCGGTAGAAATATGTAAGGTGGCAGTAATTCCCTGGACAGATTCTTCACAAGGAGTTATATTGTTACTACTACTGTTAAAGTTTCATCGATTTTGTCACACAATGCTATGCGAAAGTTGAAGAACGTAAATTAGTATTTGCTGGATTTGTGAAACTTAATTTAAATGAAAACCCTATTAATACTGAGAACACAACTAAACTCATTTTCACATTAAATTCTCACGGATGTATTAGAATGACATTCAACACTATTCAAGGAACATCATTGACATTTATAGTGGTTAAAGTTTCATTATGCGTCAATATTTTACGTGGGCGCATTTTGATAAATATTTTATACGAGGCAATATTATAATGGAGGGTTATAGAGCATTTTTCTGATGATATCTTGAACAAGGCGACTCTTCAATGGAGTCATATGTCTTTGTCTGTTTATGGGGCTTAGCGATTTATAAGCTGTGACAGTGCTGTAGTCCAAATGGAACATGGTTCGCAAGACACAAACAGAAATGTAATTTCAGTTTTTGCTTTTAAAAGCAACTTGATTGGCGACAGCTGATACAAAGTTTGTTAAAATTTTAATGAAATAATTTTTTCAAATTTTTTAAAGCGACGTCTCGGCTTTTATGAGGTCCCGTAGCATTGAGTATATAACCATATATAGAGACGAAATGTCATTTAATTTGTTTGCAAACTATTCTGCCAAATCATATCTGTGACAACTGCGCTCCGATTGGGCAGCCCGAATTCGAAACAATCGACGGGTGTCGTCAATTGTTTCTCTTCAAAGGACCAGTTTAACTTGATCTTTAATGGACGAAAATTGCAAAATTACATATTTAATTACCGATGAAATGTGATGCTGATTGTTTTGTAATTAGATGTTTTGCTGTTTTTCCCACACCACCGAATGGAACAGCGCCCATTGTTAGAGATATTGTCTTTATTACAATAAATACAGAATATTTTCTGAATATACGGAGACGTACATACAGGTCAGTTGTGGGCGCTGTACTATTTTAGTTTTCTAATGTGTGATTTCAACGCAAACGGAGTTGATATATACTTCCAGACACATAATTCGCGCCATCTCGCATTTTTGTCTTAAAGGGCTAGAATACAAAAATAGTGTTATCGTCGGAAAAAAGTTGTCCCCCGGTTTTGCAAATCCAAATTTCCTACAAGGATTAATGGAAAAGACATTTAGTATACTAGTTTCAAAATTTCTCAATAGTTTTTGATCAATCAAACATTGTTTAAGTCTAGGGCATTTAATACTAAAAATGTGAGGAGGCTCGAATTACGTGTCCGGGAGTGTATAAAAGTGATATAAGGCCCATTTACCTGATGAGTTGCCAAGGATGGATGTCCCTTATTTCGTCTTTATTTCTTGTTATATACTCGATGATACAGGGTTATTTGTGTAATACATACTAACAACCTCGCATGACTATACTACTACTACATCAAAAACAAAAAAGCTCTATTCTATAACTTTTAATAATTCATGACGTTTTACATCAATAAAAAAATTGAATTTTTTTTATGAAAATAAAACGTGTTAAGCTATGTTTTTTAAATTTGATTTTTTTTAATAAGTACTTTGCAACTTAAATTTACTTCAGTAGGTTCAATTTATGTGTAAACTAGTCTAAAACTCTTTAGCATCAACGATAAAAGCTGACACAAATGTAAAGTGAAATAGAAATGCATCTCAGACGTTCTATTAAGCGCTTGCGCACGGAATTCGCGATTTTTCGTGCGATCTCGTCCGGCACTGCTACGCGGAATCTTATTGCTAGCTTTGTCAACTCTAATGATGCTACATTATGTATTGAAGAAGATTAGAAGTCACAGTAGCAAGAGAAAATTTATGTGATTCTGTGATTGTTGTTTTAAATTTATGCATTTGTTTTCTGTAGAAATTGTAAGCGTGCAGCTCCAAGCGGGCTGCATTAGCAATTTGGTAGACGGCTGAATCAAAATCTAACACTAAAGTATTCCAACTGATATTTTGCCGTTGCAGCTTGTGTGACTGCACCCTTAATTTATGTAGAGGTATTATATTTTGTTTACACGTGACATATTTCGGGTTTTCGCAAGTGGCCATCATTCTGTGTGTCATTTCCACGCAAGCATGAGCGAGGGGCTTTACTGCTAGATGAGTCGAAAACAACAAAAGGCTGAGACGTTTTTATCGAATAACGATCATCTTTCTTGGTAACCAAACCTTCGAACCATTCCCTTTTTAACCGATTTAAAAAAGGAGGAAGTTCTCAATTCGAATGTATTTTTGTTGTGTGTATGTTCCGCGATTATCTGGGAACCGATTTTGACGATTCTTTTCTTTTTGAAAAGAGGGTACCTCGCTATTGGTCTCATTTAAATTTGAAGAAAATATTTCACCTCGAAGGGAGGCAAACTAGGGGATGATTCCGGTTTCGCGCATTTGCCGGTAATTGATTACTATCATATACAAACTGTTGAGGTCTTTTTTGTATCTATCCTGCAGTGCTAGCACGATAGGGTGTGACTTGCGCGAGAACGACATGAAGCGCGAGATACTGCTAGTCTCGCAAGTCGCACCCTCATGTGCTAGCCTTACTATAGGGCTAGCACGATTTTTTCGGTTTTTAATATTTAGATGAGTTACTTCGCTGCCATCGATAAGTAATAAAAAATATTATTTATTCTTAAACCTGTAATTAAGAAAACAATTGTAAGGAAATGCTTTACATACTATTCACAAATTCGTACATAAGCCGCAGGCATACGTGAATTAAGCAATTCTTTATTGACTCCCATTAACATTTAGAAATCAAATTTCAATTAAGTAGTTACTCTATATACATTTATAGCTTGAACAGAATATGCGGAACTATTCTAATAACTGGTTAACAACGTCACATTATGTGTTTATTGCCCCTACATTAAACTTTATTGCAATAAGAATACAGCCTTTAATAATAACTTTTCGATAATGTATGCATTTATAGAGACGGATATATTTTATACAGAAGTAGTTTTTGTGAAAATGTCAAGCTTGTATCTTTTGGTACATTATGATACAGTTTATTAGTATTTGTAACATAAGTGCAAAACATTTTAAAAAAACACAGTTTTCAACTAGGTATTACAGGGCACATCCTCACATAAATACGAAAGAGCAGTTGCGGGATGCGTATTGCAGTAGCCTATTATGCAATCCTACAAGGCATATACACCTCACTGCAGCGCACAGACCAAAGGCGATTTATGAGTTTTTTAGCTTTAGAGAAGACCAGTGCGCAGGAGTGGGATGTGTATGTTGTCGTTAGATCGATGGATGAGTGTATAAAATTGAAAAAGTGATATTTCCCATGACTACGTAATTGCGTTACTACTTAAGTGCTACAGTTACATTTGTCTGTAGTAATATACACATATTATACGCGAAACGACACGAAATAAAAATGAAAATCTTCATGAATCTCCATGTTTATCGATTAGTTGGTTTATTTTTCACATTTCTCTATAAATAAATATTAAACGACATCACATACGTTGCTCTGAACCCAAAGTAAGTAATTAAAGCACTTGCGTTATGGAAATCGAAAACAACGACGGTACCACAAACACCCAGACCCGAGACAATATAGAAAAGTTATTTTTTCAACATTAACCCGGTCGGGGATCGAATACGGGACCCTCAGAGATGTCACCTCAGAGATGACACCATGAAAACCGGTGTACAAACCACTCGACCACGGTGGTCGTCAAATGAAAATAGAATTTTAATTTCGTGACATGTAGTACATATGCTTATTTTGCATTGCAACTGTACAATCGGTACCACTATAATATACGTATTTATGTAGTATATATAACGTAACAAACACGTAACCTAATTTAATTTTATTATTAATTGGTAGAAACTAATGATATGCGCTGGGCAAAATTATTTCCTGATTTTAGTTTTTGCTGCATGTAATGAAGAAGTTGTGGTTTCTGTGGTACGAATATAGCTTGCTGGATCGCCGCATCTAATTATTGAAAAGGTTTATGCTATTTATGAATATTTTAGTACCAGTACAGCTCCATGTGAAAGAGTCCCTCCAGAGAAAAGTCCTTATAAATACCTCCTTCTGCCGCCAAGTAGTAATGCGAGGCTTATCACTTTTTTATATTATGTAGGTAGCAAATAAGCATACGACTCGCCTGATAGAAAGCGGTCATTGTCGCCAATGAACGCATGCATCACCAGCGGCGTCACGAGCGCGTTAACCCTTTAGGACTCTTCTCAAACTCCTTTTGAAGGACTCCATGCTGTGTTCCTGCGGGAACCCCCAACACGGACTTCATTCCACAACCTAATTGTACGTGGGAGATAGCTACTCTGAAACCATACAGTACGAGATCGACTCGGTTCCAGAGCGTGAGGATGGACTCCCTGCCGGTGGCGAGCGGTGCGATGATAAAATGTTGCTGTTGGCATCATGTCAAGCAGTTCTTCAGAACATTGGCCATTGTACAGGCGATAGAACAGACATGGGGAGGCAAAATCTCTCCTAGAAGACAGTGATTCAATATCGTTCCGGTTCTAAAGGGTGGTAGTAAAACTACAGGCACATGCATCGTGTCAACTTCATGTCTCAGGGTGACGGGTGCAGTTGTAATGCACCTCAGATCCTAGCAGCTCCGTGTGCCACTGCTACTGACTACTTGTTAATTTCGTCATTTATAACATAAAAATAAATATTGTAACAAACATAACGTGTGATCGTTGTTGAAAAAAAATCCGTCCTCTAGAGATCCGTCCTTCGGAATATATCCTTTATCAAAATGCCGCAGGGTGTTCCATGACACTATCAGTAACAACAACAGATGACCGTGATAGAGGAAGACAACGGATGTTGACTAAACTGTTATTGGTCAAAAGAGCGAGCGAAGGCTCTTAACCCTATAATATTATTGTTAACGTTATAACGTGAGTAATGCAATCAATGTTTTGTAAAGTATTTATTACGAAAACATAGAATTGACAGAGTTGTTAGGGAAAATGTAGTTACTTTGGATACTTAAACCACAAAGCATAAGGCAATCCATGCATCTTCTTAATAATTATAAGCGGGCAATTTTAGCGGGTCTGAGGGCGCCCAGGTGGACGAAAGCTTCTGGACATTTCAGCCCGTAGGCGTGCTATAGGAAATCCAGGAACATGCCGATAACACGGAGCCACGTTGAACTATTGCACTCTTCGTCTTAATCAGCGGATTATTTGTTGTAAAATATACTTTATATTACATATTATACACACATTTGTGGATTTGGTTAAAACCTGTACAGAGCCGAAAGTTATGGGAGTCAGGGTCGATGAGTAGAGAACAGTCGCATAGTCGCAGAGGGAAAATTATTTAAACGCCGCTAACGGAATTTGCAGGTCAACTTCTCTCGATATTATAAAGCCGGGTTAGATGATAAAAATATATTGTACTGTGTTGCGAAAGCCTGTAGATCTTTATATAAAAAAAAAATGTTTCGTTTAGAAAATTCTTCGAAGACGTATGAAATTCTCAGCTTGATTTAGTGTTCCACAGGGAAGTGTACTGTAACCTACATATATTAGATTATACACAAAGACAGTTGTGAGGCAGATTGCTATCATACGTCATCATATAAACATAGTCAAACGACTACGCATATACGTGTGAAAAAATCGTACACGTGTATTATTTGCAGTGTACAAGTGATTAAAAGCTCGTGTAAATCAATAATAATTAGTATCAAAATATACAGACATTTTTAATTCTTAGCTATACATTAGAAGAAAGAAAATGTATTCGTTTTATTAACAATATCTTCGACACCTCTCAATCATTTAGTTTAATGAAGTGTTTTGAAAATAAAAAAACTTAATGTACTTAAATATCTTTAATTCTATTTGTATAAATCGTGTCTAAATACTTGTTTGCATTGAACTTGAGGATGATATCGGATTCCATCGATTATTGTGCAAAAACACGCCTCCATTTTATTCGAGGCAAATTTATTATATTTCCATTTTTTGTGTTCAATAGAGCTTACTTTTGAAGTTCTATAGTAACGCTTCAATGTATGTTGAACATTGCGAAAATTATAGCATGGTTTTTGTAAAGCAGATATAAAATTTATTAGTCGTTTGGTTTTTCGTACGGAAATGGTTTTTGTAATGACAATGAAGTAATGAAATAGACGTAACTTTTGTAAAAATAAAAGATTTATTTAAATGTTTATACGCATTCAACATGTTAATTATTTGGATTTTCAATTACTAATAGGGTTCCTTTGAGCACGGGAAAAATTATAAGAGCTGAATGTAGACACGAAGAGAATTTTCTTTTTTTTATTTTGGCGAATTACATTTGATATATATATATTTGATGATATGTACACGATCAATAATAAACGTAATGAATTTTGTACTTACGACTTTGCTTACAAGTAATGGATGAAGTTTTATTTCAGACATTACTATCTAGACTTAACGATGCAAATGCCATAACAAATATTAAATTTGCTCATTTACAATGATTTATAGTTAATGTAGAACATGACCATTAGTATAAGGTATTAAGACACAAATAAATTGTCGCCAAGCAAGCCCACTCATAGAAAGCAACAATTATTTATTGTACATACGCCCAAGGTCGACTTCTAAGCCGGATCCAGTTCCTTACTAATATAAATAAGACTGCAGCTATTATTAAGTGGTAGCATTTGCACTCGACGTTATCGTAAGTTCTTTTATTTAGACTTACGATAAAGACAAATTATGCCCATTGTCTAATAAAGTTCAGTGCAAAAGAACATGTTTCATGAACCAATTATAAATGGATTTGACATTTCCTCACAGTTTTGTCCAAATACGATTAGCAGTTCTTCTTCTTTGGTAGTGAACCACACATACTCGCTCAAATTGCAATCAATCGTGACAAACTAGCACGTCACTTTTTACTTAAACACATTACATGCGCCATTATATGTTGTAAAAGCAGTAATTTAATATCCTCAAAATTTGCTAGTTATGTACTGTACTCATTAAGTCATACCGCAGTATCGTCATTTACAGTTTAACTGTGTATGCTAAACCGTGTACTAAGTTAAGCGGTTATGGCTAATTGTATTGTTTGTGGAGAGATATTTTTACAACACTGAACTAAATATGTGTGTATCCATCACTACCAGGGTACAGGCATTATTTAAAAAGAATAACCTTAGTTGTAGTAATTTGTGCACATCTTTTTCTGACAGGAAAATTTATTGAACCCTATAGTAATAATATATATAGTAATAAATAGTAATACTTTTATCTCTTTGTTTCATTAATGTTTTCTTATAGTGTAGAAAAAATCTTGCACTATTAATTATTGCAGGTTTCTAGGTACTGAACAGCATTCCTAATCAATAGCTTTAGAAGCTTTGACACGGATACTGAACTAAGCTTTTAGTTGTCATAATTAATTTATTAGGAAACAGTTCAAGGATTAGAACTAATGATTCATTTTGTTACCAGTTTCGTTTATTTGTTAGGTTATTTCAAGAGTTATTGGTAGCGTTCGTTGATAAAACGTGACTTGATGTAAGTAAAAAAATAGGGAATCAATACAGCTCCATGTAACTCGCCTATTATAATAAGAAAACTTTCAACGTACACTCATGCAAGTTTACATATTTTACTTAATAGTTAGTAGTAGTAACTTGTAAAAATGCTTTAGTTGGTAGTACTTAGTAAACACTATGTACGTAAAAAATGTACAAACGATTCAACTACTTAACAAGTATGTAATCAAACGCATTTCTCAATTCTAAAATATAAAAAGTTATTTTTGATAAGCAAAAACTGATTTGGATCAAGTAACATTAAAAATATAGTGCGAAATAAAATTGCAGACAAGGTCAATATGTCAGACAGACAGTCAAAATTGTGAAATTGACCTGTTTGTTACAGGTGCTCTATTCGAGCACATTGCACTTGTTGTAAATATTTTAGTATAATGAAATAGTACGAGTAAGTATTAAAAGCATATTTTTTGTTATTAACATTTCGATTAAGAAGTTTAAAATTTATTCGTTGTGTCCCAAACGTACATTGATCCAAATGATCTTAGAAATCTTTTTGTAGATAAATAAATTTCTTACCAGGTGGCAGTTTAGATTTGAGCATGTCCATAGCCACGACGTTGATGATCATTACCCAGATGGGACACTCCAGCAAGTCACTTTCTGACTTGACGAAAGCTATTGCACTAAGGCATTGCGTCTCCAGCCTTCGGCGGTCGGGATATGCCCTCCGTAGTTCTCTGTTCACATTTGACTGGAATTTCTTCATATCGAATAACTGGGAACAAGTAAAACATAAAGTTATTGACAAAATATTAGTAAACCACAAAATAAAAATCGCATAAAGACGAAATTGAACGGGTAGAATAATAGAATTTATAATTAACTTACGACTGAAGTTTTAAAGTACAATGTGGTGACATTGGTAAATCTGCATAAAATTATAAGAAAAATACTAAACTAACCCTATTCTAACTAAATCTAACTAAATCTATTCGCTCAAGTAGCAAAATAAACACTGAAAGAAACCGTCAAAGACATCGATCGTGACAAATCGATTTATAATAGAGAGGAAGTATGGAGAAAAACGTCCAGCATTTTATAGTTTTAATTAAACATACACAACGAAAGTAGTCCAAACAGACGGATGGACCAATAGATTAATCAATGTATCGAGATGTTATCGAATTAAGTGTTACAAAACGGAGCAACACTTAGTAATGAAAAGACAATCGTCGATCAAACAAACAAAACAAAAGATGGATGGAAGCCTGAGTAGAACACACGCCGACAGAAAAGTAAAAAAAGTAATGTCAATAACTTTTTATAAACTTAATGCGATAATAGATAATAGAGGTAGAAAAAAAAAAACAATTGTGCTATGACGAGCAGTTTCACGAAGAATTTAAAATATATTATTTAGTAGTAAATAAATATTATGTATATTCAGCTTTCTTTTTGGTTGTGTAATGTGCCATGTGTACTTATAAAAATTCAAAAAATATTTTTTTAAATAAGGAATAATGCCGACTCAGCAATTGAAAGTCAATGTCGAGACAATCAACGATGAAAAGAATCAATCTCCACAAGATGAGAATTCCAGAGATAAAAATTTATAGATAAAAGACGAAGAAGAAGACATCGGTCAACTTTCACAACGCGGTTACCCAAAACTGATCTCGAAAATGCAAGTCAGGTAGATGCACCGAAACCGAACGAGACTTATGAAGTCGTTACATAATCAGTGCACTCTGCAGTCTTGCATCAAGACGTCAAACGACGGTAGACATCGAGTAATTCGATATCATCGATCAGATCTTGAATCCGGCTTATGGGAATTTACTAATCTAGAACAGTTACGAAAAACTGACGAACCAATCAGACGTTTTGGAATTTAATATTAAATGAATTGGAAGAAAATCAGTAGCTGCATCACGATCAAATTAGAGTATTATTAGGTATATAGTATTTTTACACGTGTTCCTATTTTGTACAATAGTCATATCTTTATAACTTATTATTTTATGGATTTCAGAATAATATATTTATAAAAAAAATCTGATTGTAGTGATTCTAACCTTGGCTTTCTAAATATTTGTAAGTATTTATAAATATAAATAATTAATAATTCGTCTAAGTTTGTCCATTTACCTGTGATGGATGCGAATGGTTTAGAAGAAATATCATCCTTGTTCTTATTGATTGCAGCAAATCTGTTTTGGGAGTTTTAATCATTACCGGAATGGCCGTATCTCCATTGTTGTCTTATAGCATTGTTACGTCTACAGTTAATTGGAAACGTTCATCCATGATGAATTATATTGTACTTTAAGATTACTTTGCGGGTTAAAACAGAAATTTTGATAGTATGTTTACATATACAACGTGAAATCAATAGTTGGAAATTATGAATGGGATAATTTATAAAAAATATGTTGACGTTTCAAAATTCACGTAGCTTATTGTCAAAGTTTTATACTTTAACTCTCAACAATATATTTTTATAACAAACAGTGTAGGTATTCCATAATAAGAAAAAAGCGTAGGAATCAAGACCTCTAAACCTGTATTAAAGCAGCTAGGTGACATGGCCTAAGATGATAACATTGTTTATTATTATTTTGGTCACAAGGGAATTCAGTGTGGGAACAAGCAGATCATACATAAAAATCTCAGGGATCAACCAATTTCAACACTCAGTATTGTTTCGACAAAATTGTATTTTTAATGAATGCTTTTAAATACGAGATACTAATGCAATGTTCCATCTTGATTCGTTGAAAACAATTTCAGTGTTGAAGCTTGCAGCGTAAAATATAAGTATTATAATAATTTTCTACGCAAATACCACCGTCAATGTAAATTCGTGACCCGTTGTAATAAATATGTTTGCAAGAGATGATATCGAAAACTGAATCGTGTCTAAAACACAAATACTAAGTTAACTAAGCATAACGCAAATATCTATTACAATACCCCGAATAGACATGAAATAGTTATCACAATAGCTATTAATTGAGACTTGAGTCTTTGTTTAAGGTTCGGTTTGCCCGCGGACAATAGGCTCTTTACTTTCTGCAAATTCGCTTTCATTGCTCCCAAGGAAATAGTCGGATGCAAACAAATAAGTGAAGCAATGACCATTCTTTTCCTTACTTGATGGCGCTATCTTCTAGCATTGTTCGCCGACTTACGTAAAGAGTAGTTAGTGCCGAATATATTAATCAATTTGGTACATTTCAAGCAGGAAATAAGATCGTTTAGAGAAATCGAATAGAATGATTCAAAAGTTGCGTTGTTACGAGTATGTATCTTTTGAGTAGCGAAAATATGAAATGGTTGAATTGCAAAATTTACTAGACTCGAATTATTGATAGAAAAATAGTCCAACTGGCAAATAAAAAACTTACAATAAAACAAGATGACAGAAACCACTACGAAGTTTAAAGAGAAATAAAATAAAAAGATGAATTTGAAGATTTTTAACTAGTAGGCACCTTTGCGCGTCAACGAAAAAGAAATTATGTGGCAATGTCATGGTCAATGTGAACCATGCCTGAGGCGGTCGTGATGGACCACAAATGACTGCAGCACAATGCAACGCGCATTAGAGTAATGTTCACTTCGAACGGTGGCTCGCTGATTATTGAATTTAGTAATGACGACATATACGGAAATTATGGGGGAGTGACAAGTGAAGAAATCGTCACTAATGTTCATGTGAAGTTATGACTGCGTGTCTTGTTTAAATGACTGACAGATTTCAACGATCCAGGATATCGTTAGAAAGGACAGTGAAAATACATCGGTATTTGTTAAAATGAAAATACTACTTAAATATGCAAATCACACGGAAATCAACTTTTACCATCAAAACAGACTCAATCTAAACAAGCTATAGGGTTGCTCAAGCAACGATGAAATTAATAGAGCATGTTTCGACATCGTGCTCCATAAGTGCTACCATCTCAACAGAAAATTATTACTCGTAAACACTCATTTGCTTTCAGAAAACTACTAGCACGATCTTCTAATTTATTACCTAACAAGCCCTTATACAGAACAGAACAGGGATTAGAATCGAATGAACTTAACTTCTTGGAAGGCAATGGTTAAGTAAAGAGACTGCAATTGGAAGAAGAAGGGTAAATGCAGATTGTTATAATTTGTATAATTAGATGCATCTATTGAAATTTGACTACCGAACATGGTAATCTGTGACAAATTACACACTGAATATACATAATTGCTTTCTATAATACTAAATGTTGCTGAATCTGATTCAATAAAATTTAACACAAAATTAGAACTTTTTAACTTAACAAGTTCATAACACATTATTTTCGAAGTGTTTAGATTCATATGGAATGTACTCAATCTCTAGACTCTAATTAGACTCTAATCTAAAGAAACTATATGAGTTTGAAGATAGATTTATCTTAAAACTCATATAGTTTCTACGTGTCTACAGATGTAGGTTACATCAGTTGATGTTAAAGGATAACAACAGTCGTAGGAATTCTCTTACCTTGAATATTTTCTCCTGTTCCAACGAGTATCCCGGCAGCTTCATTATGTCCTGTCCTATCGCCGTTTCCTCGTTGCTAGTCGCTGCTGTACTCTTCACAAACACGCTACTCTTGGAATAGCGCCTGATGAGTATATTGCCGGCATCGTCCATTTTTATTTTGACGCCCTAAAACAATAAAATACATATTCCGTTAAGAAAAACGACATCATCTTTCGCTGTCTAAGGTATTATCTGGGCAAAAATCTAAAATGTTATAATATTTATTACTATTTGTCTTTTCGGAATGTATTATTATAATCCATTCACCTTTAAATGTAAAAGTCAATAGACTAAATTGAAATTCTTGTAAGTACCGTTTCCATTGATTCAACTTTACAATCTCGTTTACATTTTGGTGTATGATTGTGTTTAGTATCAACATTATCTTCAAATGCAAACAATGAAATTTACATTTTAATTTACAAATTGAACACTCGGACAATCACCTTTAGTACAAAAACATTGGGCATTTGTCTTCAACACAAAAACGGTTACTGGTGACGTCATGATTGATGCTCTTATCTTATGATCAACAGATACAAGGTCAATGGCTCAAGACGTTACAGTTTTTATTATTTTAACACCATCCATCTTATGATTTATGACATGTTATAGAGTACAACAATAGAATAGGTTCCAATAAGCATTTGAACTATGACATCAGCAGCCTTTATATCGCTGGTGCATATCAAAACGGAGCCATTGTTACGGAAATTTAAATTTTAAGAATTAAATTAATATTTGTATAAAACGCGGAAGATGGCACAAATAATGACTAAATGAAGATTGAGATCATGGATGACGCGGTACAATTTGGAGACCGTAAAAACTTTAGTATTAATCTTGTTGTCCATTCTAGTTATAGGCAAAGCATTATCCAATTACAACAAGCTATTTTTTATTGCTTGTTCTATCGAATTATCAGTTCCTGAGACTTTTAATAACAAGGGTAGGTAGTAATAATACGTTTGAACGAGACTATAGCAATGACAGGTAACCTTTGACTGTGCAACCTTGTCCTTTAGAAAGCAAATGTTGCATACACACTGTAGCGTTTGATCTGATAAATCTGTTGGTATTCAGTTTGACGAATGTGTTTTGGTGGAGATATTTCCTTATTCGTTAGTGTCTTATATTTTATCTGGTTGGAAATCCATTAGTCGCAATTAACTTTCAAATTGTCTTTATTTTTATGAACTACTAATCTCATTTTGGTGGTTGCTTGATAAAAAATTCTTGTCATTTCAACTAATTCTACCATAGTCATTAACAACTACCCTTACGGATAGTTTTGGAGATCCTCATCCTCTATGTAAGTTAAATATAGGTTACGTTGCAATCTTTGTATAATTTTTCAATTATAAATATAGAACAGCTCTTTTGATATCGACTATCATTTTGGATTTATGACCTATAAATACTGAAAGGAAAAGCTGGTTAACATTTCCATCAATAATTAAAGTAATCATTTCAAAAGTGTTACCTGTTTAGTTAACTGCGTCTTGATGGCGTTAATTATTGTTATGACATGTATCCTGGCTCGCTTTAATTGCCTACATTCCCGGTAGTGGGTATTGCTTAGGAAATGTGGTAACTTGGCCACGTAATGAAATATATAGGATAATAATAAGTTTTGACAGCAAAATCGATAAGTATATTGGATTTACTTTTCATTATTTTATATTATATAGTACACATAATTCGAGCCACTACGCATTTTCAGGCACTACGCAGTTTCAGCTTAGGGTACTGAAGTACCCTAAGCTGAAACTGCGTAGTAGCTTAAACAATGTTTGATTGATCAAAAACCATTATAGCAATTTATTTTTTTTAATTTATATAGCAATATTGAAACTAGTATACTAAACGTCTTTTCCATAAATCCTTGTTGAGAATTTGGATTTACAAAATGGGGAAAATCTTTTCTTCGATGAAAACAATATTTTTGTATTCCAAAAATGCGAGGTGCCTCGTATTTTGTCCGGGAGAATATTTTGCAATATTTCTGAATGCTTGATGCAGTGGGACATGATTCGGATAAGAGATTTTATAAAGTTTAGGTCCTTAGAATGCACCTTGAGGTACACCCGCTACGTCTCATAGCAACTAAATGAAATAAAGATTCTATAAATATACACGTATAATATTACGGATAGAAAGATAAATCTCCTAATTCGCCTTTTGTTCCTACCCAACAATATGTAAACAGTTTCTAATTACAAAGGCGGATAGTAACAGATATTGCCGGCAGTGGGAAGTGTAGCAAGCGTTGACGAAACCCGGCCCAGTCGCACGTCAGTCTTGAATGCCTGAGCGGCGCCCGCGCGTGCATAATGAATTCATCGAGTTGGCCAACATTGGACAACATAAGTACACGTGTACTGGTTAGATTTTCGGCTTACGGTACTAAAGTTCTAGTACTAGTTCAGAGACAAACGGCTTTCTATCATTACACGAACTAGCCTCATAAAACGTTTTCGAGAATGTTATTTGCACATTGTAATTGAATGATAAATTAAAAATAGAAACGGAAAGTCATTATTGTATGATTTTTCAAGTATTGGTACAGTGTTATAAACTTATAGTATTTGAAATGTCTCTGCAATCACTGTAAAGTTGTTCGCATTCAAATCACGAAATAAAACACAAGCCATATCGAATTACAATATAAACCCTTTCAAAATTGGAACCAGAGCGTGCGCAGGCAAGTGACCTCTAGTTCATAAATCATAAAACATTTGAACGCACGCTTTGATCCAAGAACTAATATTAGATACGGGTAATAAAATTTTCTCGTATTATTCTCATTAAGCTCCCGGCCTTTATTTATTTACGTTGCAGTTGATGTGTACAAATAGAGAACAAAAAATACGTTTGTCAATAGTACTAATGATTCAATGAATTTATCATTAAAATTCTTTAGCGTAAGAAGCAAAAACAAATGATATTTACAATGCTCAACAATGGAAGATTTGTTTTTAATGTCCGATTTCAAACAGCAACATTTGCACCTAACAATGAATTTTATAAATTTGAGTTTTTAGAAAATATTTTATTTTGGGAAATAGATTTTGTTTTATTTTTTATGGTACCAAGTGGCGGGACGAACAAGCTGTGCGCCTGGTGGTAAGCGACTCGCCTATTCACAACAGTTGCAGCGCCATTCAGAATTTTAAATCGCAAAGATCTTATGGGCACTGCCATTGCGCCCGTCACACTGAGACTTAAGTTAACAAGTCCCATGTGCCTGTCATTTCACCAGCACCCTTACCCTTCTAAACTGAAACGCAGTAATGCTCACATTACTGCTTGGCCGCGGAAATAGATAAAGATACTGAAATATGAGATAGGAAAGCTTATAAGAATCAGCTAATCAACGGACAACCAATAAACAGACACAATAGAATATAATAATGATTAATGATAGTCAGTATGCATGTTGAAATGACTATTCGCTAAATTTTGCTAGCGATACGGAAGAATCATATGTAATTTATTTACAACCGTAAAAACTCTATAGTATCCGCGCTGATGTTTAAAGGCATCCCATTAAATATTCGTTCAGGTCCATCTTTACTAAGCATCGAAAATTGGTGTTTTTGTCTACTTAAAATTACGAAAAATCATATATGGGTCAATAAAGTTTTTGCCGACACTGGGCTGTCCCTAAATTTTAAATAAAATTTTAAACTTTGCTAACATTTGTTCTATAAAAATAAATGTTCAATTTATGTGTTGTCAAAATCTAAAAGCTATTAATTTTTCCCATGTTCCCCATATATTTGTAAATTCTGTGTGATTTATAAAGCAGAAGACGAAACTTTTAATGGTACCTAATCTTGAATATTTTCTTGAGATTGATCGTATGAAAAATCATTTGATTAAATATGATCATCGAGTACATACGACAGAGATAATAGTAATAAAAATATAAATCAAATGGCTTTTTACAAAAATAAGGTGGTAAAAATTTGGCAGACAACGCAATAGAGACAGGGATATGGAAAAATTTAGGGTTTTCGCGAATACTTTCAAAACCGAATTCATAAATGTTGCTGCACGTCACTATATAATATACACGTCACTATACATATCAATGGCTTTGTAGAATAGTGGCCAATCTCAAAAGCATCTATTTAATCAGGAATATGGTTAACAACCACAAATAAAATTTAGCATTTTAGCATTCCTGAAAAGTAGCGATAAATAAACACATTTCACGCCCACTTCCCATTATAGAAAGCAGAGATTTCAGCTTTCCATTTGCTACGATCCTGACATACATCTTTCAAAATCAAAACAAACGACTAGTATATAACGCGTATCATCAACTGAAAGTAGGATCATCAAATAGCGCTTTTTATCCATTCACCACAATAAGGGAAACAGTTCGCGTTCGATTTATTTTTGTCTATTGTGTCAATGTTTAATAGACACAACTCTATTTTGTTTCTTAAGCGATGATATGATAATTTTAACAAAAGACTTTTTTTTTTAATTTTGTATTACTTTTTTTTAATACCAAGTGACGGGACGAACAGTTGTGCACCTGGTGGTAAGCGACATGTTTATCCATAACAGTTGCAGTGCCACTCAGAGCTTTAAATCGTAAATATCTTAGGGGCACTGCCATTGCGCCCGTGACTCTGAGACATAAATTGACAAATCCCTTAAATTTGAAAAATTACTAATTTTACCAGCACCCTTATCCTTCTAAACCGGAGCGCAGTGCTGCTCATATTATTGCTTGGTAGCAGTTACGTTTACGTTTGTATTTTGTGTTTCCTATGCATTAAAAGTACGTTTATTGTTAACAATTCATTTAACTTCTTCTATGTCATTTTCTATACATACATTTACTACGGAATAATGCTTCTATAATCCTACGACTCCTTTTTACGTAAGGCCTGATTTCATTTGTCCTTTCGTTAGGCCCGATTCGCATTCGCATTCGCACTTTGGCCTTGTATTAGACGGCTCGTTAGCATCTCAGTTGAATGTCAAAACTGTCTATTGTCTGTTTGTTTCCGACTACAATGGATACATGCTTGATTTTGTAACTTGTATCTTGTTGTTCTGCTTCCTGTACAAGTGATACCATTGTAATGTTTGAACTTTTTAATTATTATAAATTAGACTATTACGTATATTTTATATATTAATTAACTTTCGAGGTAAGCATATTATATATCTTTTTAAATGACATCATGTCTTATTTTTCCTTTTCCACGATTTCGTTGCCTAGTGTAAATGAAATTTCGTATTTTATGGTTCCTGTACAAGTAATCCGTTGTATTGTTTAATCTTTTTATGTATAAATTAGGGTGTAGGGTATGTTTTGTATATTAATTAACGTTAGATGTGTCTAACCTATCTTTTTAAATGATTTCACATCTTTTTCTTTTTTCACAGTTTCGTTGCCTAGTATAAGTGATATTTCAACAAGTGTTTTATGCGTTAATGACTTTAAACTTATTTTTATTAATTTATTTAATATGTACAAACAAATCAGGAAATGTCGCTCTGTACTGCTTTGATTATACTTTTTAATTTCGACTCCACCCACACGAATAGTTCTACCAAATTATTACCAAACCAATTAACGCCTACAAAACACATAACCTTTAACTTGAATAAGTGGATTAGGTAAGGTCAAGTTAACCTCTCTGAATATCGACTGTGAACTGGCAACCGGTACTCTCTCAATTGTGACAACTTTACACGATGAAGAAAAAAAAATTGTTTGCGTCATTTATATACCGTCTGGTTTAGTAAATAAAAATACACAGTGTATGTGTAATAAAAATATTTAAAAACTATCAGATCAGAGAAAAATAATCAGATGCTATATAAATGGCGCGAATAGTTTTTTTCTTCACAGGCGAAGAAGAAAAATAATTAGATGTTTCAGTAGTAATTAAAATGAGACTGATCTAAATTCTCAGAAGCATGGAGATATGATCTAAATTATCCACAAGAGTTATCATCGTTTTACCATTATCGTTTACCTATGAAATGGTTACATTGTGATTTATTGGTACGAATGTAGGTATTTAGATAAAAGATGTTGTCGAACAGATTATGTGCAGAAAAAATAAGTCTACTAAGATTTGACTAAAGAGCTTTTGATTGTTCCATATCATATCTTGAATGGCATTGCTTTTGTAATAAAAGTACACTACAAGCTTAAGTAACTTTGTTCGAATAGAAAAAATGTAAATTCATTAGATCCACTTAACGATTTTTTCCTTTCTGGGTTGTCGCATTAATTTAATCGTTTAATATTCCACTTAAATTTATTTCGAAGATGACAAACATTACTTGATAAACAAAACAGAATGAAATAATTGTAACTATTCCATTAACTTCAATCATTTCCGTGGTGTCATTCAGTTGAAAAAAATCATTTGTTTTGAGGTCTCATGCCTAAATTGCTTTACTGTAATGGTCAGGCGATACTACGAGTGTGGGCGTGCACGAATCTTAATTTTTTTTAATGGTCATCTCTTAATCACCGTTACGTCATCGATGATTTGGTAACGTCACAAAAAAATCAGTACCTCTGTTCTAATAGACTTATTTGGCTAATTCTTGATTGCATATTTGTTAGTGAGCTCATATCTGTTTTTGGTGCTACCTAACTCACGATTTGGATATTTTATCTTTGCGCAGGTTAAGAATCTCAATCCGCAATGGGTATTTGAGTATACGTTATCGTTTACATTCAAATACAATATCGTTTATATATATATTATTATTCGTTCGTCTACAATATCCATCACCCCCTTTTTGAGTTTAATAATCGTCTACCTTATTTTTGTTACACTTTAATGAGTTATTTGGATTATTTATTAAGATGTTGCTTTTTCACAAAATTGGATTTTTTTAAATCTTAAAATAAAACATTAAATTACAAGGCTTTTGTTACAAACTGGACTGGGCAGTTGCAAATACTCTTTGATATTGTATTTTTTTATTGATCTGCATGTTCAGTGTATCAATTGTGCACGGGGTCTGTTTTTTGCCTACTTCAGTTTTTCTGTAATATATTCTTGAATTTCTTTACGTTAAGGTTGATTTCCCCGTACTCTTCAACAGCACCTTTAATTCTTATTTTTTAATTTTTATTAATTACCGGTGTATTTCAATACTTTTTTTATAATATCAAGTGACGGAACGAAATAAATAAAATAAATACTAATGCTAGTTACGTGCAATTTACCTGTCCTATGTGTCTCTTTAATTCATCTGTCTTCGGATCTCTGTGTGGGTTGTCGAATCCGCATAAGCCGATTCTGCAAAGAAAAAAAAAACAAAATCAATAAAAAAACAATATTACCTATTCAAAGTAAGTGGTTGTACTATTCAAATCACGAACCATCGTTTTGATTTTCGAATAGAGTGGATTGGCGCCAAGAAAATGTAGACGTATAAAAAATATTATTCCATTGTTTACATTGCATTAAAAATTTTAAGAATTATTTAGTTGGATTTATATTCAGATATGTCACTTTGTTTGTATACTTTTATATCCTAGTGGAGTGGCGTAGAAAGAAAATAGAAATAATTTTTAATTCAACATTAAGAACCTTACCGCTTAGAACAGATGTAAAGAAGATAGCAGTCAACGTTCGTTAGCCGAAATTAACTTAATATTAAGCACATCACAATAGAAAGGAAACTAAAATAGTTTTCTAAAAAGAGTTAATAAACACAGGAAATAGAAAAAAGAAAATACAACTGATGAAAACGTAAAACACAAAGCTATAATCATAAATTACGCCAAGTCATAAGATTTTGGTTATCATGTGACCAAGTTGCAGAATGACAACATTGGAATTTGTCCTGCATTAGTATTGCTAGTGAGAAACGTTGGAAATATTGTTCACAAAATCTCTCCTTGGCAGTGGCCTGAGAACCTCGACGACGGCATTGACATTCATGATGAATCCTAAAACATGCAATGCTTACAGATTAGAGATTTCTATTGCCTTTGTGGATATGCCGTTTCTTGTAGTGTTCAATCTTCTATTCTTTTATCGTAGTTCTATCGATTTCTTTTTTTTGTTATAAAAAATAAGTGTAAAGATTGTTGGTTGGCCAAGAGTTACAGTAAGTACGCGACAGATTATAAATGCTCTAAACAGATATTGGTGGTAAAAAATAGTAACCTGCAACTTAGAAATATAAAATCTCATTTTGTCATTATATGAGAGGTAGCTTCCAATTTGGAAGATCACTTTCAAGGCTTTATAGAAAAATAACGCAATAAAAAAAGTTTATATTTGAAAATATTGTCGACAATTTCTTTAGTTGATATCAACACTAGAATATAGTTGCTATTCATGGTGTTTTTACTTCAACTCTTGTCGAAAGTTGACTTATAATGTTGGTGTTTTTCATTCTGATTTTGTATTTGTGGTGGAAATCGTTTAGACAGTTTATTCTGTATATCGAAATGAAAGGATTGCTTTTGCGTGATTTGTTTCAATTGAAATTACTTCCACCTTTCATTGTAATTTATCAATCATATAATGGTTCACAGAGAACTGTATATATATGCGTTTTCTATGCATTTTAATGTAAGTATTTCTATCACGGCAATTTCAAGTCTCTAAGTTGTATATATTGTGTTTGTATTCATGTTTTCTCTTATTACGTCTAGGATCTTCTTCATCTTCATTTAAATAGCAATACCTCTTGTTTCTAAACAGTTCTCCATTTTTATCATAACTCTTTCGTTTAGACTTTCCTATCTTTCTATATTTGAGTCTCAGTATCTATCACCAAGTTATGTACTACCATTTATAATAAATTTGCATTTATGTAGTCATCAGCAATTCCTAGGTACAAATGTCAGCTATTTCACTTATTAAACTAAAACTTGACCCACATTTCTTTACATAGAAGTATCACTTGAGAGGTCACACTGAATATATACTTATTGAAACTTAATATGCAGTTGCGAAGTCACGTAAGGTATCACGTATTATTATTACACGATTTACGTCGAATTATCACCAATACAATGTTCCATGGTACACGTAGAATTTAACAATGACATTTTATTTATGTACTTGACATTAGAAGTAATGATGTAAGATGTATTGTGGATTTGTAGGTTATGTAAAGTATGTTTAATAAGTTCATTATCATCCTATTTAAAAGCTGTGCTCTTATAGGTAGAGCCTCCTCCATTCCTCACGATCCATAACTAGCTGCTTGACCTCTTAATACTTGCTTACTTCGACCTTCTTTTTTATTTGTTTCAAAAATGCTATTTTTCTCTCTATCTTTATTATTATATACTTTATTTCTATCTTTTCCTCAATTATAACTTTTATAAATTCGTCGTTACGTAACTGATGTCCAAACATTTTCCAACGTCATTGTTTTAAAATTCTATAATCTCGCATCCATACACCACATCTTTTCCCTAACTGTTTTTAGAAGTCTTCGTTTGTTATTTTCTTTCGCATCATATTTTAAAAGACTTTAATCTCTCCCTTTTTCTGTAATTGTCCAGGTCTCGCATCCATACATCGAGGTACTAAATCCATACGTTTTGATGAATCTATTGTTCAATACTATAAGTATTTTTAAGGTAAGATTTTTTTTAAAGTCTATTATGGTCTATCTACTTCTATATAAAGGGAGATTAATTATTATTTATCCAATATACTCCAATAATCTTATACTTTATGTACTTGATATACCTTCACCCGCATACTGATGTTTGTTTTTATAACAGTATACAAAGACAATAAACCCTTTTGTTATTTCGTAAGTAAAAACGTTGACTATCATCACAGAACCCTTCAAAACTTCTTGGATGTAAAATTACAACAAAGTTATTGGTTTTATATAAATGAATGACCAGGGGCAAACCTGATATTTTGCTGACCGTCGGCCATATTTGTTTATATTTTTGGTCTTTTTAAAATGAACGTTCGAATCACGACTACCTACAGAAATCGTGAATAAAGTTTAAATATTTTTAATGGAAATGCGTAATTCGATACACATTTTCATTAATCAATGATAAGGTGTCACTAAGTTCTGTCCTGTTTAAAAATTAGAATCAATTTACTTAGTGTTATTTCTTGTAAATAATTTGCAGTAATTACACGCAGTAACGGAAATTCCAAAATACAAATAAATATAGACGTTCGCCTTCAAAGCCTTCGGAAAAAAGAATTATTATGCTTGTTGACGATTTTAATGTTTAATACATTTTACGGAACAAGGCGTTGATCTAGCAAAATTTACCTTATAGGTTTTGTTATAATTATTTGTATTGGTATGGATTCTTATATTTATTTTTTTCATTTTTTTAGCGACCAAATATAAATTTTGGATATAAATCGTATATGTCTATTCAAACGAATCAATGTTTCAAGGTCCCCTGGTTACCGATGGCTCCGAAACAAATATATGCGGTGTCGATCCGAAAATATCATTTTCGAGAGATATAATATTATATATATATATCGGAATCGCGATGAAACATAGAGATATATAAGAACTCGATACAAACTTATCTTTATTTTCTACGTAAGAAAATGTCAAAGTACCGAATCAACATATTTACACTCCACTACTGATCATGGGAATCGTCTTAAGAGAGAAAATAAGTGACTAAAAATAGTTATGATTATATTTTCTACACGTTATCATTTTAGTCGTAATATATTATACTATTGCGGGATTTCAAAAAGTTATAATATGTTATATTTGATGATCAAACGAATTTCTTTTATTTTACAATACAACGACGAACGGGACGAACATGTCGTGCGCCTGGCACTACCACTGCGCCCGTCACACTGAGACATAAGTTGAAAAGTCCCGTGTGCTTGTAATTTCACCAGCACCCTTACAGTGCTCGAATTTATGTATACGTGAAGTTCGATCGTAACTTTATAATTATGATCGAACTTCATGTATAGATAAATTCGGAATTGAATTAATACGTATACATGAAACTGCTTTTATAAGCAGTTTCATTCTTATCGAATTATTCTGGTTTACACATTCTAGCTATGTCTCCAAGCAACAAGCTTTTACACGAATTTTTAAAGCCAAAAAAAATGTTTTATACTGTTTCTATTAAATTAAATAATACTAAATATCTACAGCAAATTCTCAGTACATTCGAGAAAATCAATCGGTCGACGAACCGCCGGCGCCGGCGTAGTGAGCGGTGGCCTCGACTACTGTGTGTCACTGCGCACAAAAATCACTATTAAATTTTTCATTTCATTAGTTTCACGATGTTTTTTTCTGTGACGTTCTTTTTTAGCACTATTTTTTACTATGAAGCTTTGATGAAGTGTACTATTTCCAACTAAGAATTTTGACAGGTTGTAAATATATTGCAATATTTAAGTACTGAATATCATTATGTTTTATCATATATATTGTACCGAATCGCAGCAGTCGCTACAAATCTCTTTCGCATATATTTTATGGTCTCTTTAAGTTTTAGTTTTATGTTTAAATTCTAAATTTAAATGTAATTGTTTTTGGCCCCTTTTCTTTACTATTGTTTCTGTTTCTTGATGGACAACGGTTTCGTTATAATTCGGTTTTTGGGGTAAAGAAAATTCGAACAAACGTTATTTCGGAAAAAAGAAATTCGAGTTTGTGATAGGTTACCCTAGTGTAGCCATTATCTTTGAGTCATTGGTCCATGATGTAGATGTATGTATGTTATTTTCTGTTTTGGAAAGTATTTAGTAATTGGTGTTCAAGTTTTATCTAAGCGAGTTAAAAAGCATCAAATCAGAAAACGAGTCTACAATGAGAAAATTAAACCTTTGCGGTCACAGTTTTCTCATCACAATACGATTGCAGTAATAGCAGACACCGCAAATTAAACTGAGGTACTGATAGTTTAAATATTTAAGTGTTTAAATTCTGATAATTCTCTTATTTCATAAAACAATCACAGCGGTTTGAAGCTGATATTAAAAAGAATTACGTACTGTTTATCATCTACTAGTCTATTATTATGACCCTCTGCTGGGCAAGGGCTTCTCTTCTCGACTTCCACGACTCTTTTTTTCCGTTCCTTAAGGCCTCTATATAGACGATTCCTTCATTCGATCGCTCGTCACCATAATCGTATCGATATGTAGCTACTCAGTTGGCGTTCAGTGTAATCGTTAACGTTAGTCGATAACTTTTTATCCTTAAACAGAGAGTTAAAAAAATCACATACTTAATTTTCACGTAAGATCACATTTGTCTTTATTATACCAATAGGGCTAGCACGACAGTGCGCGACTTGCGCGAGAGCGACATAAAGCACGAGTTGTCTATGTGAGAAGTATCTCGCGCTTTATATCGCTGTCGCGCAAATCGCGCCCTGTCGTGTTAGCCCTACAGGAGTACGAAATACAATATTGTTTTACGAATTAAATTCAGTTTGCTTATAAACTGGGACAGTCTACAACACTTATGGCCTTACCCATGGCCCATTTGATTATAGATTAAAGCCTCAAACTCAGACCATAATAATCTAATTAATCACCTTTGTTCCACTCTCATTATGTTAACCAATCAATCCTTCAAGGTAATACAGTACTTCCTTTGTTCCGATTTCAATATTAAGATATACAGGATGTAAACTTACGGGCTTACTATCCTGTCTTAAGACGTATTCCCTGTCGTAATTATGACATGCCTCAATACCATAAACCTCGCGTTTTTAAATTAAAACTAATTTTCCGAAAGTTTACTTTTGCATTTAGAGGCGGTATTGGTTTCAACGTTTTCTCCTATAAATGTTTATATAGAACGATGAAAGAGAGTTTCTTCTTCTTCCACGAGTTATAAATGTGGTGTTGGAGGTGAATGGAAAATATGAATAGAACTGAAAGAGTGATTAACATAGAAGTGTAGACACGTGTAAAATAAACGCACTAAATATGATCAATATAGAAGAAAAGAAAAAAAGAGATTTTAACCTTTGGGTCTTATATTTAAAAGTAGAGAGTAACATCTAGGGATACATACGCTAGATTTGTGGTCGCAGTAGGCTTCAACGAGGTAAACTGAACACTAATTAGCGAGATGTTTATTAAATTATACCGCAAAAGTCATGAGCTCGTAGCACTGGCTGGTTTTGGCCTATGTTTGAGCTTTTTTCGGTTCTTGCCTGCTCTAACCGAGTGAAGAAAATTGAAAATGATTTGAGAATATTACTTAATTAAACTGAAAAAAGGAATCATTGTGAATTGCAATAGTAACGGTTTTTGAAATTTTTAAATGATAAACCAGTCTGCGATAATACAGGATTATTTTGGTTCTTGTTAATGAACTTAAAATATCACTCATAAGAACGAACACTTTTTGACATCTTTTACAAATCGGTCGATATTTTACAAGTTGGCATTTATGAATCGCTTACCACTAGCCGCACGACTTGTTTATCCCGTCACTTGGTATAATAAAAAAATAAAAATTATGGAACTTCGAAATTCAAAAAATTTTAAAAATTTTTGAAAATCGCGACTTAATGCTGTACTAAGAGACGTCGCTATAGCGACTCTACGTAAAATTCGCCAGGTATACCACATTGAACACCTTATAAACAACCGAGTCACCTGAATACATTCACAGATAATACTATAATTTACATGCCACAAAACCACAATTTCATTAAGCAGATCGTGACTCGGTAGTTAATTGTAAAATAACATATAATTGAATTAGATAAGACTATCGAATTATGGCCAGCGTTGTTTCGCTGAGACATTTCATTAAACTGACACATCCTTGACTTCAGTCACGCATGTTAAGGCAACCAGTAGCTAATTAACCTTCGTGATCAGAATCAAATATTTTTTTATAATATTCAAAGTGCCATTTGAGGGGCACTGCTACTGCGCCTGTCACTCTGAGACATAAGTTGATAAGTCCCATGTGCCTGTAATTCCACTAGCACCGTTACCCTGCAGAACCGGAACGCAATAATGTTCACATACTGCTTGGCGGCAGAAATAGGTGAGGTGGTACTACTTCTCTGGACTAACTCTTTCGCAAAGAGTTTTACCGTTACTGAATATTGAGTCTTCTTAAAAAAAAGCATTACATTTAGCTATTTCTTTTCACATTTTTACTATATACTCGAATTTGTCTTACTTCTCGTCTTTTTTCATCTGTTAAAACATGATGTTTGCGTTCCTCTCTTTTTGTTCGTTAACAATAATAATGTGACTAATAAAAATAATGTGCCAGATAACCAGACCAATGGAATTCGCTCTGGGGCATTACTCAGAACACCCAGATCAGAAATGGATTAGGATTGGCCTGCACCCGGAGTACCAGTGACGTGCGTCTCTGACGCATGGTCGCGTAAAAGCAGTCCACGCGTAAATAAAAGTAAACATGCGTATATATCTACCTTTTTATTTATGAATATAACAAGATTGACAAAGCTCATGATGTGAAAACTATGTGTGTAGTCACAGGCAAATGTTTTTGGATTTTTCTACATAATTTCGACTCATCTTTAGGACAAAGATCTATGTGCAAGACTACTTGTTCTCAGAACATAGTACATTTCGTTCGTCTTCCTTTGCTGTGGATGTCAAATCGACTATATATTTTCAAACGAAATAAGATATTTAAATTCTCAAAATATCTTTACGTAGGCCTTAATTTGAATAAGGAAATTATTCTCGTAACGTACTTATTCTCTTTTCGTTATATAATCACATCGGACTCAGTTCTTCGGATGAGTCGATTTCTTTTTTATTCATTTAAACCTTGCTCTTATTTAGTACCAACGCCCAATTATGTTTGTTATTTTTTATTGAAATAACATTTTTAAGATACAATTTTGTGCCTAGTTTGGATCACCAGAGTTTAATAATAACTTTGTATAACTATTTATTACTTCTGTACAAATATTTTTGTGAATAAAGAAATCATTTATTAGCTAATAAATAAATTAATTAATATTAGACAACATCACGTACATTGCTCTGATCCCAAAGTAAGTAGATAAAGCACTTGTGTTATGGTAATTGGAAATAACGACGGTGTCACAAATACCCAGACCCGCGATAATATAGAAAGTTTTGTAACGTTTCTAGATTGACCCGACCAGGGATCGAACACGGGACCTTAAAGATAGCTACATCATGAAAACCGGTACGTAAGCCACTCAACCACGGACGGAGGTCGTCAAAATTAGCTAATCAAATTAAGTTCTTGAATCGACTTCGCTTGCACTCGGATATGTCGCTGCCGAGACAAGATGTGTAAATAGACGAGAGGGATGAGAGTCTAACCCGATGTGCCTGCGGTGCCCCATTACTACCCCCATTATACCCTAATAGGTACAAGGGGCACAACAGCAAGAGTAATACCTACAGGTACCGACAGGTACGAGGGAAGATCTCTACGCGGTCACGGATAAACAGTTAAGGTAATATTATCATAAAAACATACAGTCGAATTGAGAACCTCCTCCTTTTTTAAGTCGGTTAAAAAGTAAAAGAAGCATCGACACAATAAGAAGCAGTAGTTAGGACGTACAATCAGTCAGGAGGGAGACGATATGCAATAATTTATAGACGATATGTAATAATTCTCTCACTCTACATATCCGAGCACTAAGTTGACGCTTCGTTGCGCAAGCGCAGCTCATCCGTGCTCAATGGTCCTTTGCGGCTATGTTTATTTGTTGATCCATTACCCACGATCTTTGATGCCATTAATTCTCACACGACTTGCACAATTCTGTTTATTTATCTCATGAACTAAATCTCTAGTTTGTTTGCGTTTGTACTTTAAATATATATTCAATTGGTTATTTGTTTTATTGATCATATGTAAATCTCGAGGACTTGACGATTAACAGTCTGTCTCTGAGTCTGAACGAGGAAGTCCCGGGTTCAATTCCCTGTACGACCAAATTGGGAAACAAATTATTTTAAATTGATATTAGTCTGGGTGTTGTGAGTAGTTTTTGTTTTTTTCACACGCAAAATAGGCGCTTTGTCGTCGAGATACCAGCCCGTTGCACCAAGTACCAAGTACCAAGTAGTTTTTGTTTTTTTTTTTTGAGAAGATTAAATATTGTTTTTACTTATACGCTTGTAGTTTAGAGAAATTCCTAATATGAGTACTTGTCACCAGGTTATTAACCTGGTGACACCAATAACCATTACACTAATATTTGATGATCTGTTGTTGTATACTATTATCATCTGTGCCTTTTTTCTGCGACTTATTTCTCTTAAAATAATAATCTTTTTTTTTTAAATTAGAAATATCGTTTCTTTAAAATAAAATGCTCAGCACAGCATTATGGATGTTTTATTGAGTTACTTTAAGATGTAATACGCACATTTTATTTGTATGCATTTTATTCGTATGCATTCTATTATTGTTGCTGTGCCTACAGCTGCAAAAGTTTCTGAAGTTATGGATTTCACTGCTAAGTAAGTGTCTCCGCCTTGAAAAGATAATTCATCTTTTCGACGATCTCTGTGATCGTTTACACACCGGTTTTTATGTAGTCGTCATTTCGGGATCGATTTCTGGCCGGGTCAATGTAGAAAACTAACTTTTCTACGTTGTCTCGGGTCTGGGTGTTTGTGGTACCGTCGTTGTTTTCGATTTCCAAAAAAAATGCTTTAGATACTTCCTTTAAGATAAGAATAACGTATGTGATGTTCTCTACTATATGCTGTCTAATATTGTTGTCTTTTGCAAAGCTAAAAATCACACAGTATTTTTCTTTCAGTGGTATTGTAACGCATGCCGTATAGTTAGTTATAAGTATAATATCTATGATTTTGAGTGAGTGTCTGATGAACTTAGGTTCTACTTCCCACGCATACAACGCAAGGCGAACCAGTTAGTCGCGACCTATGGCACCGAGTTTGGTATCGACACGAATTATTTCATTTAAAAATCTTTTAGTTTTATTTATTTTTAATTAGTATTTGCAGAAAGTTCCTTTAAAAAAACTGTTTTTCCCACTTCACCTCCGGTGACTCACCTTTATATGAAACCTCCGTGGCCGAATAGTTACCATACTTTACTGCCACGCAGAGATCCCGGACACGATTTATGGACTGGGAGACATATATGAATGGCCTACATTTCTTTCTCTCGTGAGTTTGGGTGTAATTTGTGGTTGTCCATGGCATCCGCCATACAGGTTTTCCCCAGCGCTGACTATGAGTGTATGCGTTATTATTATTATTCAGGTTTCATACACTTCATTACATTAGATAAACAAATTACGCAAATCACTTGTAACATGATTGCTTAATGCGTTACATTGCAAGTGCTAACGGTAATGCGCTCATATGCGCCTGGGCACACGCGATGTTTAAGTATATTTGAAGATCCTAATACTAATAACATGTTTTCAAGTTCCAAAAAACGTAATTTTGTTTTCTACATATTAGGGAATACATCGCGACACTCTACACAAGTTTAGAGTTTATACCAAATGACTAACTAACGGCTAACAATATAAACGCAAAAGAAATTTCAGTTGCATAATTTTTTTTATTTTCTCAGGTGCTAGGAAGAACATTTTATTTCTTGATCTATCATATTTAAAATAAATATTGACCAAATAAGTATACTACAATATCCCTCGTCGCCCAATGTATAAAGTACATCTTTGTTGCAATCAGTATCGCAATGAACCATGACAAAGGCATGTCTCATTTGGTTCAAGAAAAAAAAATTACACTATAGATTTTTTTTATATAATAACGCACACAATCAACATAGCCCCGCACTAGGGAATCCCTGTGTCGCTGGTGCCATGGACACACACATAGACAACTACAAATTACACCCAAACCCACGAGAGAAATAAATGTAGGCCTGTATGGCCTACAAATATTTCTTTCGGCTCGGGAATCGAACCTAGGACCTCTGCGTGGCAGTCTGGCATGGTAATCGTTTGGCCACGAAGGCAGTTTACTACTATAGAGATGGCATAATTCCAACCTTACGTCTTCATAAGGTTACCGGCTATAACTGCAAGTCTATTTTTTGAATCTCGTGTCAAAGCAACGTACAAATATGATTTTCATTGAAAAAACATCTTATGAAATACAGTGATGTAAAAGTTAATAGTAAAAGCGATATACCCTAGTGGTCGACAAACTCATGAGTAAACAGAGCCAAATATCCACGGTGCAACTATTCTTTCATTCATTCATATAGGTCAACGATATCTATGTACTAGCGTACTAGATGCGGTGTTCCATACACATTTCAATATCATGGATTAATAAGCAACAGAGTGTTCTGACTACACAGTAACACAGTAGAGATAATATTAATAAAATTAGTAAAGAAAGACTAGGCTGCATGGTCTAAAGATCTTTGTCTTTTCGTAAAGGAAAAACACATAACATAACATTAATAATTTCATCAACTCGAGTGTATTTTTTTCTTTTACTTAATTTGTTTGTTTTTATAGTAATATGATTATTATAGATAGTAAGCGGAAGGCTGGGTCGAAGCAAAATGAAATGTATTGCGCAAATTATAGCGAATTTGCCAGGTGCTTTATGTTAATTCCCCAACTATGGATAAATATCATTGGTAAACACTCAAATTACCTGCCAACCTAGCTCATTTCCAATAGGTATAGACTGTCACGTCTGTCCACGATACTAGGGTACTGATACTCTTTCACAAAATTCATCACTAAAACAAAACACTATCATTATTAATAGGGTTTTCTTTGGAACATGTAGTTGTTGTGAATGTTCTTGATATAGTATATTCTAGATATTCTACTGAAGTCGTTGATATAGGTAGATAAATTGTTATTAACTAATTAGGACAGTTACTCCTACGCTGGTTTTTACTAAGAATGTCCTCATTCTCACTGACTCACAAGTGACAGGACGTGGGTCTGGTGGTAAGCGACACGCCTGTCCATAGCAGTTGCAATGCCACTGAGAGCCTTAAATCGCAAAAATGGGAGGAGCGCTGCCACTGCGCCCGTTACCCTAAGACATAAGTTGACAAGTCCCATGTGCCTGTAATTACACCAACGCCCTCACCCTTCAAAACCGGAATGCTGTAATGATCACATTATTGATTGATTGGCGACAGAAATAGACCAGTTTTCCTGGATGAATTCTTTCACAATGAACTCAACTGATAAAGCTGTTGATGTAATGCACATGCTAAAATAAAAAAAATAATTAATAAGTAATTATTTCCTGTTAATACCTAAGTACTGCAAGAGTTAATGTCACATAAAAATCTTAACAAATAATTTGCATTTAGGTTTTCCTAATTTTAATTTCACGATACAAATTGAAATTAAATGAAGCGTAAACAAACAATAGACCAATGTCGCGGGTTTTCATACTCGGCAGAGCAGAGTTCCGTGCTCATGAACTTGCTGTTCGAGTTGAAGTTTTCCGTGTGATCTATTGTTTGGCGCATGCTACTTGTAATAAAATTATCAGTTTTCTGTTTTCTTAGTGATTTCTCTTAGTATTTATCTCTATTAATGTTAGATATTTATTATATAATTTAGTACAAAATGTCATCGATTACAATCATTTTGTTGATGTAAAAGTAAAAGTCTGATTTCGTTCGACTGATATTAAACGACAATGAAAAAAAAAGAGTGATTGACATTCTTTTGATTTTGGTGCGTTAAGTATATTGTGTTATTTATTGTTATTATATATATTGCGTTGAATATATTATTCGAAAAGTTTACAAAGTGGAGTTTTATTGTAAAATACTTATATAAAGATAAAGAGATAACAAGTTTGTTTTTCAGAAAGGAGGTTTTATTGATTACAGATACGCACTTCCATTTATGCGAAGCATTTCACAGAGACAGACACTTTTTTGGTAACCTTGAAACGTTGGCGCAACTAATAATGAAAATGTTACTGTTGTTATAAACATTTATAACAACAGTAATTAGTTATTTAAACATTTAAAACATAGATCAGAGCCAAAACATATTTAAAAGTCTAATCAAAGTGTGCTGTAACGGTTCGAAGGCCGGTACGAATCTTTTTATATTTATTTATAACCTTAATAGTTTTACTTTTTTTGTTACACATTCCACATTTAAATGAACTTGTTTTTGGCGCCATTTTGTGACGTATATTGTAAGTCGTTCGCTGTTTTCTATTTGTTGTTGTTTTTCTACTTTTGTACATATTATGTAAATTATTCAAATATACTTTTTAAGTACATTTTGTCTGGTCTTGCTCACCCATCTCTTGCAAACTAATATAATGAGAAATTAAATTGGCATAAATCGGTTTTATGAATCAGAAATCTGACATTCACTATCTTTTTTACTTTTTCAAATTCTACTCCATCTTTAAAATGATATTGTAAAAGCCATATACATATTATTATATTACCAACCTCTACTAACTATGTGACATAAATAAATACATATACCAATTAAACATAATTATAAATGCCAATAGTCAATGTTTGTACCATGTTAGAAAGTCTAAAGTATCCCATTTGAATACTATAATTCCGTAAGCGTAATGTTAACACTCGACGGGATAATTGAAGAAGAAAGTACAGCTGTCATTGATCTGCATACTTGATGATAAACTAAGATTATTACTAGTGCTGGATATAGTCGACAAATGTATCGATATCGAGATCAATATCTCACATGTATACACCTTCAAAAGTGCTTATAACACCTTTTCAAAGGCAGGTTAAGTATATTATTTTTTTTTAAATTAAATATACTACGAATTAGACTTATGTAAATTAATACCATGAGAAGTCCGAAAAAGTTAAGGGTGCTTGCTTACTGCTTACAACGTAAAAATCATCTTAAACAAATAGATAATTGTTTTTATAAAGAAATACTTCATCGAGTTCGTTTTGCACAACGCGGAACTTAACATTCATAGAGGTTACAAAAAAATTATCGTGACTGCTTATTTATAGGAAACTTGTAAATATATAAGCAAGTCCAGCTTTTTACGGAGCATGGAATCAATCCAAATAATGGCAACGAATTTTAGTAATGGTGATTAATCAACATCGTATTATTGAAATGTATACAAATTTTATTGAAAACATTAATTTTTTAAATAAATTAACTAAACCTGCAAAACACTTAATTATTACGAATCTACTGTGTTATTATTAACATTACTTCATAAGCTTATTTGAAAATACACGCTAAGTGTATATTTAAGAGTTGTAGTATATTTTAACTTTAAAAATAGTCATAAACTGAAATAGATTGTGATCCAGCAAGTTTGCTATTTCAAATTATTCAGTGGCTTGTTCTATACTAAACTACAAGATGACTTTAGGCGAGCCGCCGGAAGAGAAACGAAAAAACAACTGTTTTGCTAGAATAAATATTTTAGGTGTTTACTATTAAATAACAGATCTTATGAAAAATACACGATACATCTAAGGATATTGTTTAAAGAATGTGCGAATTTGTTACAAGATAGGAGGTACTTTACCCGATTATATAAAATTCCGAAAATAGGCTAAAATAAAAATTTAAAACGAATTACTTAAGAATAAAATATCTAACTTTGCACATAATTTTGAATGAAGAGATTTCTCTTTAAATACTACAAAGATCCTGCAAAATTTTGGTTTTCAACTGAGGCTATATAGTTTGTAAATTACCCAGCGGTTTAACGAAACGTGGCGCCACCCAATGCCCCGTCAATCGACATTTGGCGCTTATCAACGTCGGATCTATGTCAAATTTTATCAACTTGTTCTTGTTAATCATATTAATTTTCTGCCTGTAGAGTGCGGTACGCGCGAGCGGTCTTATCATATTTCGCCTCCTAAAATCTAGGCTTGCTTTTAAATACTTCGCCATAATAACCTATCGACATCGACAAAGAAACAAACTATTCTCATCACTAGTTGGAAAGTACTTTCATTCGCGGAAGCCGTCTCAGGCGCAGCATTGAAAGTAAAAGCCAATCGACCGGATTCAGCTCGTCTTAGATAGCCACGCGCTTCGGGAAATGTTGACTACAATGTAAAAATAATAGGGTTTCTTTAGAATTGTTCTTATACAACTATGTATTATTTGAATAGAGGTAATGACTTGCTTCGCAACTTTAAAACTCATCAAAAACATTGGAAGCTTTACCAAAATCGTGTCGAGTCAACAAGTGAGACTATGACCTTATTTTCTTTTATTAGAAGGAAACAATCTTCAAAGATGTGGAGATCTACTCGGTTCATATACAACACCAAATTTGAACTCTAAATACAAAAACGATTTCTTGAATTCATAAAGTGACTTTGATTTGAAATCACAATCTAGTTATGATTAAAACAGTTATAAATGTTATTTAAAACTGAAGAGCATACTTATTAAAAAGTGTTTTTATTTTTTCTATATCAGCTTTCAGTAGAGTACAAAATTAAAAAATGGTAATTCAAATGATTAAACCTAGAGTTTTTGTGACCTTTATTTAGACAATATGACATTAAGCCATGTAATTTTGGAACAATTTTGTTGTCATCTAGAAATTACTATTAATATGAACTTATACTTACTTTAATTAAACTTACGACAATCACTGTCGCATTGTAATATGAGTATTAACTAGTATCGTTAAACTCAAACTAACTATTAACCGTAGAAATAAACTGATTTGAAAGGTTGTCGACAAGTACAAAGTTGTCCTTGTCAAGTACTCAAAGACTTAACACTAATTGGTGGTAACAATACATCGCCAAATAAACAATAGTTTGCAAATGTTAACAACTCTTTTAATTCACAACATTGTAGAAGTTCAATAGGTTACATTTCGATATGTTAAAGGATGAAAAAGATTGGTTGTTGCAAAATTATGTACGTACATAACACGTCCAAAGATACTGGTAGATATAATTGACTTTGAAAAAAATAAGGAGTACAAAGCGAATGACCAAAGCGATTGTCGTGATGATTGACATAATGTTATTAATGAATTAAAAACGAAATAATGAAGCAAAGTCAAAGTAGACAATATACTGTTAATATTAAAGTCAAAGGACATATATAGACATTTATGCAAACAAGCATAGGTAATATTTAACATACTTATTGTATAAGCAAGGGGTGGAGAATAACACAAACAAATTACAGAACCAACAAAGGTTGTCTATGAAGATGCTAATGTAGTTAAACAATCTGACAGGCAATCTCAACAGTGTACAGAGAGAAAGTGACACGGCGGCGTGTCATCGAAGATATTATTGATTTAATGAGGGCTTAGACACGACAGTGCAATGAGGACTGAGATAAGCGTAATTATAGAGTTTTTAGCTCGACGCTCAATGTTTGAAAAGAGCAATTGTAATGTAAGCTAAATTATTTCGTATTTACTAAGCTGATGGATATGATGATGATGGATGGTAAATGTCTTTAAAAATATAATACTTGATGTATGTCGAATGCTAGAACGGTTTTATAGTGACCAACAATTCAATATTTGGGAGAGACCAAATTAAATTAATGAATAATGCATCTGAGGGTGCATCTGAGTGAAAATCATGTAATTTTGAGTATTACTACGTCCTTGTCATCGACGACAATAAAGTGAGCTCCGTACCTCACAAGGCGAGGTACGTGGAGCTACAGCTTGTACAATATAAGTACAAATACTCGTTATCATTTGTATCACAGATTAAGGTCAATATCAAGCGGCATAACTTACAACGTATTAACTCTCACGCATCATAAAGATGTCCGTTGTAGGTCAGTCCACTTTATTAGCAGAACAATAGCAAGTGATGTGATCCGTGAAACTGTTCCATGTATCCTAACCCGATGTGTGCCAAGGACTGAAGAGATCGTTGCGGATGCGCCTGCGATGGTACTGTCACCTCGCAATGCCAATCGAAAATCATGACTTTAAAGTAATGGTACGAATTTATCATTGGTGTTAAAATGTACTAACTTTTTGGAACTAAACGTTTTACTTCATTTAATGCCTATGACTTTTTAAATTATTAGTTTATAGGCCGAAACAAACACGCGTGCAGAACATTTGCCTCTCATAGCTATAAGTTTTTTTCTATAATTTTGAAAATAACAAAAGTAAGATAGTTTAAAGGTACACTAAAAGTCATATCTCTAGTTCTCCTATTGAATTTGAAGGTGATGTCGTAGTGGAGAGGAAATGCTCACTTTGTAAGTAAAAGATACTATAGCATGATAAGGGCTGAATAGCCAAAAAAATTAATGGCATATGGTTTAGAAGCAAGAAGAAAGAAAGTATACAAATTTTTCGTAAACAAAGTCTGACCTACAATGGAGACAATGACACCATTCCTTTACTAAAATTGTTAACACTATTCTGATCTTACCCACACTAAGCACTACAAACAATAATAAGCCTTTCAACTAAGACATACAGACGAAAATCGGTGCTAAATCAAGTTTGTAAGTAGTTATCAAGCTATTTAGAAATAAAACTGTTCCGGAACGAATATCTTTCCGTATTATAATAGAATCGATTAAACTACGCGTTAAATCGATTTATAACACCCGGTTGATGTTTACTTTCTTTTTATCATTTATCTTGATGCTCTATTGAGCATCTGTGGCGTCTCGATTTTGTGCTATATCAACAATAGACTTTTTGTTGTAGAATTATGGTAAAAAAAGGGACAGTTATAAAGCACTGTAGAAAAAAAAATTGTCTTTATTCATCTTCCTGTAAATACAGTCATTGCTTCTATAAAATACCATGCTTATGCCTTACGTCAACGAAATAGAGCTCGGCTTTGTATGTAATCGCTTTTTTTTTACGTCTTCTCGATTGTAGCTATTTAATGCATTTACTAACAAACGGTTCTACTTTCAAGACGAGATGTAATTTGTACCTTGTTAGTACATGTGAAGATGCACGCAAGAAAGATCTATGGAAACACTTTCCTTATTTGAGGGAGGAGTAGAAGTGATAATTTTCCATACTCTCACTACGCCTTTAACCACTACACTGTTGGTATGTCACGGTCTTATTTTCGTACAAAACTTCTGGCACATAAGTGTCCAAGCGTTTGTGTTTTCTATTAAAATATGAATGAGGTTTGAGTATTTCTAGGGCTTTTAACAATTTATGCTTTTAATGGTTCTTATTGTAAATGGCTACATAGTTGATTTCAAGTCATAATTGTAAATCCTAGCGGGCTATTGATTGTACTATTCCAGCCCAAAACAGTACCTGCATAATCAAAACAGCAGTACCTAACAAAACCTTTACTATGGTCCACAATAAGTAGGTTGATTTCTTAACACAATCTTTATTGCTTACTAGATAGTTTGGTTTTGAAAGCGGTTACAATGGCGACTGCAGAAAGGCACTAAACGACTAAGCTAAACGGCTGCAGGCCGCCACGCCAACCCAGAGGCAAAGATATTGCTAAGCTATTATTGGAGATAGAAAGTGGCCCTTCCGGCAACTGGACAAGATAGAAACTGGGGCAAAAGGGTCGTAATCAAATGTCATTGCAGTCCGTACAAATTAATGTGAATGAATAATAAGTAACCACAGAAACAGAACTTTTAATAGCAATCAGGGTAATGGAATATTAAAAAGAATAATCTCTCAATTCCCATTCATTGCAAAAAGTATGAAAGGCTCTTTCACACCTCGATTAAATATTTGTAGCAATTCGATTGTTAGCATATTCTATTAGCAATAAAGCTCCTTGTGGAATAGTTCATCCAAATATCAGACTGCCACCTTACCTATTTCTGCCGCCAAGCAATAATGTGCGTTTTATTACGTTCCGGTTTTGAAGGGCAAGTGTGTTGTCAACTAATGTCTCAGGGTGACGGGCGCAGTGGCAGTGCTGGAGGGGCACTGCCACTGCGTCTTTGTGATTTAAAGCTTTGAGTGGCACTGTTATGGATATGCGTGTCGCTTACCACCAGGCGAACGCCCCTAGTTCATTCCGTCATTTGGTATAATAAAAAAAACCTTATTAATAACTGTGTAGCAGATTCGCCACATGAGCTTAGCGCCATCTGTTCTATTTATCAATACATTTGTATTGCTTTCAACGCCATTATGTGTTGTATTGTATTGTCTAATGTGAAAACAAATGTTCATATAATAAAGATAAACAAGACCTAGACAAACTAGATCCTAACTAGACAATCCACTATATCACTCCCCTAACTACCGCAAACATCATATTTCACACAATTTGACATTATCCAAACAGTGTTGCAACGATATGAACCATGAAATACGTTACAATAAGTCATTGTTTCAGAAACCATCGATCTAACATTTCGACTGCTAAACTTTGCAAAGTTCAGGTTAGACATAAATTTGCTAAACTGCACCCAGTTATAGGAAAATTTACGGCTCAATTTACAAATGCAAATGGATAAAACGACAATGAAAAAAGTGCTAGTTACGAAAATCAATTTTCATTAACCGAATGTTCTAAATCGCGCAAGCGAAGTTTTCCCAGTTATTCAATATAAATACAATTCATAGATCACAATAAGAAATGAGAACATTGCACCCAAGTGTGAAGATCATCCATAATAAAATGTTCCAGCTTATCATTTGCTTTGAAAAAGCATTAAGTAATGTCCCCTCTATGAATGGTACTTTGATTATCAATGAACATACCATTAGTACTCAAACATCGTAAATACTTCTGAACAGAGTGAATTTACGATAATCATTACTCTAGATTCTGACACCTCAGTCACCGAAGGTGCAATAATTAAATTCCTTACTGTACATGTAACCACACAAATTGCGATCGCATTTTATAGGACATCTATACAAATAAGTGGCAATGCGATTGCTGTACAATAGTTCAATAACCTTGATCTTAAAATGCAATGCTCGTAAGATGTTAACTACGTGTGTGCTCAAATTAATTAGCAGATATCGGAATTGGCAGACTATACTCACCTAATCTTTCAAGTAACATACGTACAGTCAGTAATACCTTCTACTTAAATCACGGAATGATTAAAAATTATAGGCAAAACATTAAAACAAAATTGTTGTCGATCACGACATTTAAATTACTGACTGAGTGAAATCCGTGAGTGCATGATAGAAAATATGAAAAAACAAACAAATAACATAACAAACATTACATCTAGTTTAGTATGTTGAAGTGCGTGTGAGTAAATGTATAATATACCTTCAATATGTTTGTGAGCGTAATGATTGAATGAAACTATGCTTATTTTGTTACATGGCAATTTCTATACAACCTGTGTTTTAATTATTAATACAAAGATCGAACACTTAGAAAAAATTCCTTCGATCCGGCAGGATCCGAACCGACGTCTTCTAGCAAACCGTGGCAGACGCTATGCCAACTAAAGCTACGGAACGAACCAGCGGTATAACAAACTAGTGGAGTAATTTCACAAAAAATAATTGAATATCAATTCAATACAAATTTGACCAGTGTTTTCACAAATTAATAAATATGAATTGTATTTTTACTTACAATTGCAAAACTTTTCATCGAAATACACTAATGCAGCAATGTTGTTGCTAAATTTATATAAAAAATATTGAAGAAAATACAGTATATTCCCGGAATTTCAGAGGGAGGCATTATTTGCTCTACGTGTATTATTTTACTTCAAGTTTTTATAAATATACTATCTTCATTTCAATATCTTTTTAAGAGTAAATGTGAAAAGTTATCTTCAATTTATCAATAAGTAATTAAATTTTATTACTAAGGTAATAAACTAAACTATTAATATATAATGTAAACGAAATATAGACATATAAAATAAATTCCATCACATACAAAAATAAAATAGTACTAAAATAATAAAAGTATAGGACTAAAAAGATAAAAGGAGCCTTATCCTATGATTTACTTTCAACTGTTTTGTGAAAGTACATGTGTCAAAACTATTGCATTGGTCATACTTTATATATCACGTTATCTTGTGCGAACTACATCTAAGATTTGTGTCCCGTAACTTTATATGTAAGTTTTCCATCCATACATCATACGTGTCTGGATGATACATTATTATGTTCGCGATAGTGTCGCAGTGATTTAGGATGTGCGTTCTTTTGTGTATTTAAATGGGAAAGCTCGTGTTATACTGGTACAATGAAATTATGAAACGAAGGTACAATTTAAATTGAGCTATATAAAAATTCAGATGTAAGGGCCATCGGTGACTGGGCAATTTATTGTAAATTTTCACTTTTTATTTGAAGCAACCAATGTAAGTAGATCCGTTATTGGGTTGAGATATAAACTTCGTCAGATTCGAGCTTGACGACCTTCGGCCCGCCTACCGAATTGACACATGGAGAACAGGATGCAGACGTCACGACATTTTTGTATTGCATTTACATTTTGAATACTGTTTTAAATAATTGCAATGGCAACATGGACACGAATTAAAATCGTGGGTGAGATTTACCATCAAACTTTTAAATGTAAGTATTTATTGTGGCATTCCTATGATATAACAAAAAGATATAGTAATTAAATTGAGTTCTACATTAGGTCATGGCGTGTTAAAACTAGAGTAGCATTAATATGAAATACTATTGTGTAAGTTACTTATAAACGTATGAAGATAAATATTACGAGTCTACATGTAATGTTAGGTGAGTTTTTTCTGCCGCCATGCAGTAATATAAGCATTACAGGGTTCCAGTTTTCAAGGGTAGACGAAGTTATATAATAATGGTTCCACCAAATAAGAGCCTAGCTCTTGAACGAAAAGATAGAAAAGAATAGTAAGATATATATTAACAATAACATTAATATCTATATAAAAACTTATTTATTTAGGTTAAAAATGTTACCTAAGTCTAACATAATTGTTGGCAACCCCAACAAAAACATTGTTAAATAAATATTACACGTTAGCGTCAGCCACGGTACGGCGTAGGCCCTGGTTCGAGTCCGTCGAAGGAATTTTTCTTTGTATTAATAACTGAGAAAAAAATCATTATACATATATATCGTTTAAAGTAATATCGTAGAAAAAAAAAATTGAATGTGGGTTTACCACTTTAGCTTCAATTATAAAAAACAAGTGGAGTAATTTCTCAATAATTGGACCTCAAAAGTTTGTGGAATTACATCTATTTGCCAAGTTTTATTGCAATCGGTTACCGGAAAGCGCGCGAAACTGGATTCATGCCTTAGTTTGTCACTCTTACGGGTTGAATATTTTTTTAAATTTAAATGGGATCTATACTGAAGTACTCCCTTTCAAACAAAAAAAGAATCATCAAAATCGGTTCACAAAAGCCGGCCGGGGTTATCGCGTAACATACATACAAAAAAATACAGTCGAATTGATAACCTCTACCTGTTTTTGAAGTCGGTTAAAATAATTGAATATCATGATAGCAAAACATTCTAATATTCAATATTATTAATATTATAAATATTTTACAGCTTTACTTTGGTACCGTTTTATTGTAAAACTACTTAATACCAGCCTGAAACCGAACCTCTACATAAAGGGTAATACCGAAGAACAATATTTTTATGGCGAATTTTTTGCTCGTAGCCATTAATAAGATTTAGACTTTAGTCAAGGGAACTACTGTAGTTTCTATTTATTCTACCTATTGAAATGATAAAATCTACGCTTTTTGTAGTATTTATCTATATCTTGTACAATATGATCGTAATTGAGACATGTTAGGGATTATGTTCGTTATTTATTCATACAATCGATTCTAATATCGAATAAATGCAAAAAACTCATTTGCACTGTGGATTTTGATAATAGGTAATCGTATATACTCGTGTATACAACATGTATAAGAAACAAAGTAATTTTGATGTTTGATTTTAATTTATAATACAAATAAAAAAACCAAGAAATTGTATAATAGTAATTAGATTTAAAGATAATACATAATTATAGGATAACGTGTTTTGAGACTCATAAATTCAACTGTGTCAATACTTTACAGAAGCAAGGTCTTTCTCATCATAAACCCGGCAAATATAATGGAACAAACAAACATAAATCAATATGCTACAAGTGTAACAAAAGCGGTCTGTAATTATGTAATGTGTGTTCTTGTAATTATACAAGCTGCTAACTTAATTGTTACACCCGATCCTCTATCAAAAATGTAATTTAGTAGTAGGATCAGCTTACCTTCGTCTAATTGCAATGTATAATAAAGCTCATAATATGAGATTCTTTATAATTATGTTATATCTTTGCAATGCAATCCACAATTTAGTTGTGTATTGAGTGTCTATGGTCTTTTTCGGTCGTCCTCTTTGTATAAATCGTTAGTTCTTAGGGGACAACTACCTTTTTTTATTATTTTTATCTATATTCTGACCATGACAATTACAGTCTCACTCAGAATGTTAAATCGCAAAGATTTGAACATGTCGTGATTTAACTACAAACTTGTCATTTTTTACTATATTATTTGATAACATTTAGTATATATATAGTGGCAACTTAGTCACGCTGTACTCTAAGATCGTCAATTATACTTAACACTCATTCAACCAAAATAGCAATTGACTTTTTTCGTGAAATCAGAGGGATCTCGTTGTAAATAAAAAAATATCTCCTTCAAATTAGTCAACAATTTGTATAATTACTTGTAAAATATTATATATTACAAGGACATGCTAATAGGTGTAAGGAATTTTTTTTATGAATAAAAATAATTATTTGTGAACTTTGGGAATTCTCTCTCTAGATCCGACGCCGACCTACTGCGAATGGCGCCTTCACATACATCCTTAAATAGCTTTGCATAAGAGTTTTTGCGGAAAAATTTCCTGATGATATTTTTCTTCACCGAAAAGCTTATGATAGCTTTCAAATTAAATTTTGCACATAAATTAGAATTCCGGATTCGAACTTATAGTACATAGTTCCATACAAAATCTTTGAAATAGCTGATCTAAGTTGGAACAATACGATTTGCCAACGAGAAAAAAGAGACGAAGTTCAAACGCTTTTTATATTTTACCCGGTTATACCTATTATTAATTACGTAGTACGTGACCGGGTAAAACAAAGTTTGTTTCCAAAAACAAAATATTAGAGAAAGCGTTCTGCGGAAAAAACAGATAATACTTATTTTTTGGAAATAAAAAAAATACGATTGGTAACAAGATAGAAATCTAAATAACAAAACATCTCCTTGACTTGTCAACTCAGACAGTTTCACGTAGTTCTTACAGGTTTCACTTTTTACTAAACCTGTCAATCTGTCATAGGCAATAATACCAAAATCAGGTCGCTATAATTATTGTAAAATATAAATAAGAAATACGTAAATCAATTTATAAAAAAACTATACTTTTAACAGACAACAACGAACTGCCTCCGTGGCCGAAAGGTTACCATGCTGGACTGCCACGCAGAGTTCCTGGGTTTGATTTCCAAGCCGGGAGAAATATGTGTGAAGTTTAAATTTAATTCTCTGGTGAGTTTGGATGTAATTTGTGGCTGTCTATGTGTGTGTGTCCATGGCACCCGTGACACAGGGCTTCCCTAGCTCGGGGCTATGACCGTGTTGCGTGTGTGTGTATAATAATTATGATTATGTGTTATAGCAGCATTTTTAAAACTATTTAAAAAAACTTTTCATATTGGCCAATACATTATCTTTCACACAAAAAAAATTTAAAGTCGTTAATTGTTATAATAGTTGGTCTATATAGTCCCACTGCTGGCTGGGTTTGGGCTGTAGTTCCCAAACGAGCCCAATACGGTTCGGGAACTTCACACACATCATTGTAAAGTTCAAATTAAATTAATTCAAAATTCAAATTAATTTGACAGTCGTTAATCATTTTTCAATATGGCTGCCATACAAATTTTTTTGCCGGTTGATAAAAATTTGCTCTAATTCGACAGCAAATCGGCATGTGGAGTTCTCTATGAGTGTTTAATAACAATTTGCAGTCAAAATTTACTTTTTGCCATTTTTCAATATGGCCGCCATTAAAGTGTAGCGATGCAATCGCGCGTTTGTATCGATACAATCGCGCGTTTGTATCGACGCAGTCGCGTTTGCAATCGCCTGTAAATCTAATCCTTCAAAACTTAATAGAATAAATTTGTTAAATATCATTCAACCTACTACTAACTAAGGTGTCGCAACAGTTAAACCTAAGATTAACTTGCAACTTAACATCCTGCCGCATCACTTAATATAAAGGTCACTTGACCAATTTAAGGAGACAAAATGTATGCAAGTTCCAACATAAACATTAATGCCTTGGGAAATAGGTGGAATTGTAATTAGTTAGCCATCTTCGAATGGTAAGTATGATAGCTTATTCTAAACTTGGCATTTTATTTCGGGAGATCGCGTCTTCGTCATTATTTATATATGTATTTCTTACGACCGCTTTGATGATTCAGCGGCGGTGGCGGTGGGCGTTAGATGAGTAGGTTAGGTCCCCCGGTAGGACCAATTTTGGATATGAACTTTTCTAAATTGGTTCTAATCTGCATGTTCTGGGTAGTACACTATTTTTTTAATATACCAAGTACATAAGTCAGAGCTTTAAATCGCAAAGATCTTAAGGGCGCTGTCACTGCGCCCAACTTGAGAAATAAATTGACAAGTTCCATGTGCCTGAAATTTCACCATTACCTAAGGGTGAGTACAGATCTGGCGATGCGCAGTAAATGCGCCTGTTTGGGAAAGGCTCGCGAGCTGCACACGAGCATTACCTTGTGCGATCTGTTCGCATGCCATTTACGCGCCGCTCGTGCGCCACATGTATTTAATTGTTCGCATGCAGAATGCGTGCAGCACGCGTGCACTAGGCGCGCAGCACACATGCAGCGCGTTCACGACGCATTCGCCAGATCTGTACTGTACGCATCCTAACCTTTCAAAATCAGAACGCTATAATGCTCACATTACTGCTTGGCGGCAGAAATAGGTAAATGAGAGGATAATTTTTTGGTGCGTAAATAATTGAAAATTGAAAATTTCAGATTTTTATAATTTGTTTCATGTAGTTCATAATATTTTTAACAGACTTAAAAAATGGAGGAGGTTATACGTTCGGCGACATGTATATTTTATGTATGTTTTCCGATTTCTTCGACAATTGTGGGCCGATTTTGAAAATTCTTTTTTGTTTGAAAGGATATACTCTCGAGATGGTCCCTGATGCAGACGACTCTGTTCCTGGTTCGTTTTGGCTATGACAAAAAAAATATTTTCCGCAAATTAAAGTCGACTTTTCACTTCACACAATACATGTAATCACCGTCACTACGACAACCAGAAAAAAGTAATAAATGTACAAAGGAATCCGTAACATTCCCATTTTCACCAAGAAGTCAGAATCTGATGAGGAGAACCCATGAAATCGAAAAGAGCCGATAAGCAAACTTTAGAGGTCGGTTTTTTTTTCAATGAAAAAGTTACGTTTATTATTTTATGATTTTCATGTACTTTTGCGACTTTATTTTATTAAGGATACGGTAATAGTATAAGCCATCGAACATGATAAGAACAAAAAGAAGTATGAATTAATATTTATCTCATAAATTTGTAGACAATTAAAAATAGATTAAAAATACGTAACAACGGAAGTAAAGTGAAAAGAACTATTAACTTTATCGAACCCCTCTTTGATTAGGAAATGTTCTATTAATTGGAAAAGAGATTTATTTTAACCACTGCTACTGCTGTTTAAAATGTGTTTGAACGTATAATATAATTTTAGTTTGTTGCTTTTTAATGAAGAAATGATAGATTATGGACAATCATAAATACATCGTATTATTACAGACATTGAAAGCATTGGAATTAATGCTGGTAGTCCTTATTTTAAATTTAGAAATAGAGTTGTAGCTTGACAGTGTGTTTAGATCTGTCATATTAGTAAAGGCCCATTATATTCTATCAAAGCGAAATATAAGTAATGCAGCTGTGGTTCTACTGCCAATAACTTTAATTATTTTACGTCTTCAAGTCAGTCAGCCACCTATTATTTAAAATAATGAAATACTTCTGGTTGCTGAAACACGCCTCTCCGCTCCGTTTGGTAGACACTTTGCTCAAGAATTGGTTCATTATAATCGGAACTTTATTACATTAGTAAGAACTCGATTTATTACATTTTTTACAGAGTAAGTTCATTGTGAGAAATAGTTGTCGCAAAGACCAGTAATGTGCAATCTTTAGCAATAAATAATAAAATATATTTTTATGCAAAAAACATTTTGTATATTTAGCAACACAATTGTCAACTTTCGTTGCCGAATGCGCAAATGAAAACGTAAACAGGCAATAAAAGTTTCCAGATGTTCAATTTGCCATCCGCGCTGGGACCGCAGTCCGACTATTGAGTGTTTATACGACTAAACGGAGTAGAGTTGTTTAAATGATGCAAAACATTGTTGCTAAAACACAATAATTCTCCGCTCCGTTTGAGTTAATAATGGGCCTAAGATCTGTCAATTAGCACGAAGCCTTTTATTTATACTTTCATTATGCGAACAGCTGCCAATGAAATTCTGTGTCTGGTTCTATATTTGTCAAACGATACGACGTGGATATCTTTAAGACAATAGTAAACAGGTTTCTTTCTGGTGTATGGAAAACGTAGGCCTAAAAAAATAAAGCTCCTTGTAAAAGAGTTCGTCCAAGGAAGTACTGCTCCTAATTGTAAGTACCCGCAATGAAACCTGTCAAGAGAATGGAGACCTAAGCACAAGAAGATCTAGAAAAAAACTGTTTTTCTATCTATAAAGAATACGTAGGAGACACTGATGAAAAGGGAGTGCTGAAGGCTTTTAATTAACCCGTATAACGTCGTTCTAGAGTAAATACCTCGTAAGTGATTTCCACGTAATTTAATTTGAAAATCACCAAACAAAACAATACAAAAAAATAATGAATAACCATATAACAATTACAGTTATCGATGTTTGACCAACAATATCGTGACTTTCATACAATTTTATGTCTATATAATAAAGCTACAAATTGAGTAACTTTATGACGATATTCCAAACGCAATTTTTTTTTCTAACAACAAGTAACAGGACTAACAAGTCGTGTTCATACCAGTTGCAGTGCTACTCAGAGCTTTAAATCACAAAGATCTATGGGGCACTCACTGCGACCATTACCCATATGTTGACAAGTCGCATGTGCCTATAATTTCAGTGGAAAAGTGGCAGTACTTGCCATGGACGAACCTTTTCACAAGGAGCTCAACTGCTACGCATGTGAGCATTACTACTTTTTGAAGGCTAAAGAAGCTGGTGAAATTACTTTACGTCCTAGAGCAATGAGTGAAATGGCAGTGCTCTTGGGATCATCGTGATTTAAAGCGCTGAGTGGCAATGCATTTGTTATGATTCGGAGTGTTGCTTACCACCAGTTTCATAATATTTTGTCTCGTCATCTTTTATCATAAAAACAGACAAGTATTAAGAGGGAGCAGAGGAAAAATTCCTAATCTTCGATTTGATTTTAGAGGGGTATATCAACTTTAAAGTTAAAAATAAAATATTGTATGAGTAACTACACGATATATTCAAGCATAGACACTAGCCAGAAACATAAAACAATAAAGTTTCCTCGATAGATAAAAATCACGAAATGACCTCTAATTTTCACATTTTTTCGATTCATCCTCGAAATGCTACATGATATTAGGACAAAAATTGGATAATTAATTATATTTATGCATGATCGAGAACTGTCACTGCGGATTTTTTTTTAATCCCTTTAGTTTTAGAGATATTCCGCTAAAACGAATTTAGTACTTTTAATGCGCAAAATTCAATATCTCCTGTCGCATGTCACGCGAACTTCAGGCATATATGTATTTGTTTCACAAATTTGGGCGGAGCCAACGTCAAAACTTTTTTGGCATGAGAGCTCTTAAATATACGTATAAATTCTTTAGAAGAAGTACTTCTCATATTTCAATTATAAATAAAATATTGTAAAACTACCTGTATCCGGGAGTCATTCTACTCATTTATAAAACTTTGTCTTCCCGCTACCCGCTCCGCCCATCAATAAATCCTCAGCAAAGGTCGTTCAAGGCCCATAATCGTTTGAGAAAAGTTCGTGTAGCTTCGGGCAGTATTTAGCGTGATGTTGTAATATATATCCACTTGTTTCGTATTAAAATGAATTGGTAGACTCATTTAGTGTTTATGGCACTTTAATTGTCTAATACATTGCTATATTGCATAATGTTTGCTTGATTATTCGCTCCAAAATTGTAATTTTGTTCTATAATGTAATTTATATACGTTTTTATGAGTATAGGTACTATAATATCCCCATTAATCGTACCAATTGCCTGATCTTAAATTTCAAAGTTCCCTGTGCTACTTACGAGTAATAGATTAACGAAAAATTGATTTTCTTAGTTCGTCTTACAGGGAGTCGAACCCGAAACTTTCGCATTTTAGTGTCCACGGTAGTAACTGCTGCACCACCAAAGTCGTTTTATTTGAATTAGACGCTGTATTTAACACCACATAAAGATACCAAGATGGCGCCGAAAGTACCGGCAATGAAACTTGTCAAGAGAATGGAGACCTAAGCACAAGAAGATCTAGAAAAAAACTGTTTTTCTATCTATAAAGAATACGTAGGAGACACTGAAGAAAAGGGGGTGCTGAAAGCTTTTACTTAGCCCGTATAACGTCGCTCGTAAGTGATTTCCACGTAATTTAATTTGAAAATCACCAATCAAAACAATACAAAAAAAAAATAATGAATAACCATACAACAATTACAGTTATCGATGTTTGACCAACAATATCGTGACTTTCATACAATTTTATGTCTATATAATAAAGCTACAAATTGAGTAACTCTATGACGATATTCCAATCCATTCCAAACCAAATCACGTAAAATTGATCGATTGCCAATTTTGAAACAATATAACAAGGTCGCAATCGATTTTCTTAATCGATAAAAGAATCGAGTTGCTCGATGATCTCGATTGATGTAGGTCAGAATTTGAACGTTATTGTTTGTTGCTAATTGTTACAATTAATTACATTTGTTATGCCTTTGTCGTGCGATTGGAGTTACCATGTTTCTTTTACTGTGGCCTTAACTGTAGATCTATATTTATAATAACCTCTTAAAGACTGAAACAAAATAAAAATAAATTAGATTTTGCGGAATTTTGATTGTTTGAATTGCTTTTTGACTGCAAAATAGCCGTTCATATATATAGACTTAATTGCTATTCATTGGAAACGAAATAGCCTTTTTTTAAAAATAAATAAAAGAACTTGCTCTTGACCACTACCTACCACTGGAGCAAAGATAGGATCTACGATGGAACAAGCTCGCCCAGAAGATAAATTAAAGTCGATAATCAGTCGCCCCGTAAAGATACCCGGGTGATATGAGTTCTGAAACACAATCGCAGGCAGGGAGTTCCATTCCTGGGCTGTGCGCATAATAAAAGATGATGAAAAGCGCTTAGTATGGCTGAAGGAAATATATACCAAATAAGGATGATATCTCGCCGTACGTCTGGATGTCCGATGGTAAAGGGGGCGGGCGGGATGAGCTGATGGAGCTCATGGCACACTCATCGAAAGAAAGAGGGTACCTCAGTATTGGTCCCATTTAAATTTTAAGATAATATTTCACTTCCAAGGGCGGCAAACTAGGAGATGAATTCGGTTTCGGATTTCGGATTTCGGTTTCGCGCACTTTCCAGTAACGGATTGCAACAAAACTTGACAAATACATGCAATTCTATGAATTTTTGAGGTCTTTTTTTTTAAAGTTATAATTTATCTTTAAACAAAGAGAAACTAAAAACGAAAAAATTTTTTGCAAATTTCAACTTTTGCAAATTTTAAATTTCAACTTTTCTTTGTCCTAACCAAAATTTTTTTCATGTTTTTATGTTAGAACCGATAGAAAATGATATTGATAACCCAGAAACGAAAACCGTGTATTTTATGGCGTAATGATTTAGTGCAACTGTGCATCACATGTAACATCCCAAAGTGGCCCCTTCCTCTGCCTTCACCTGCCGCCCCCCATTGGGTGCTGAAGAGTCCTAAAGAGGCGGGAGGGGCCTCGGGAGCAATTGTTGATGATGTCCAGGGGGCGCTGCCGCATTTGAAAACCTGAATTATCTATATAAACTACACTACAAATATACATTTTTTCCCCTTGTCATTTTTTGTGTTAAAAAAAAATACGTGTTTTCAATTATTTTTTGTGGTGGTGGGCGTTGAATTTTTTTTTATCTTGCCTAAGTTGGCGGTGTTCCAAAAGTTTGGGAACCTATGATTTAGTGAATAACTACGAAAGTTTTAAAATCCATTACACTTCGCCGTTACATCCTCGACATTTACATAATTCACTAGGTAGTTCACTCTTCTATGTACTAGGCATCGAACACAATTTTAGATCTATATAAAGAAAAAAAAGAATGAAAACGATTAGCATGAGTGGGGCGTGCCCCCCGCGCCTTCACCCGCTCCCGCGCATCCATGACACGTCATTCGCTTTCTTTGTGCTGGCATCGAAACGACTGTTTTTTTTTCGAATAATCAATATATTTAAAAGTGAAAGTTTTTAGTGTAATTATTAAGTTCGTACTACGTAAAATACAAAGTGTAAGTGATAATGAGAAAAAGGAAATGTAAAGATAAGGATCCCGATAAAATACGACGAAAAATTCGGCGTTTAGAAGAACGCCTTTACCGCCGCAATATGGAGGACGATGACAGTAAGTGGATATTGATTATCGGTTTTATCTTTTTTGCACAATGTACGCTTCATGTACGGAGTGCATAAGCTTCATATTGAAGAATATCAACAAATTGTAACTGTTTAATTTAAATTTTGTCTTTGTTTTACAAAGTGCGGAAATTTTCACTTTCGCACACCTGTCAAATAATTTTATTTATTTAATTCGCTGTGAAGGAATGACGCTCACGGCTATGTATATAATAATAATATCACCTTTATAATGCTGTGATGCGATTACAGCTAATATTATACAAGTCACAACTAGTATTTTAAATATGTACCAATGAAAAAGTTGGTTAATTTGATTTATTTTATTCTTTGCATTTACGTGGCGTGACGAGATTACGTCCTTTGCAATTACATATCGGATCTAAGATCCAGTGCCTTGATGCGATCAAGGCCATGTTAGTGGCCACGAAGGGCTAGTATATAGGCAGTGTATGTCTTTACAGGTTACGAATCGGAGTATTCGAGTTCTATGGGTCAGCAGTCAGATTGTGACGGCATTTCGTCACATGAATATTATTCAGACATGGATAGACAAACCGTCCGATCCGTGATAGCTGATGCTAATACGCACAGATATCCAACAGAGACCACGGATCTTCAGGTATCAACTCCACAAAGCTGTGATAAGGACCCTAGTGCCTCAAAGGGCAATGATGATGCACCTAGTGTCACTCACACAAGTAACAATACTTTGGAAAATGCTTCATGTCTATCATCAGACATTCTCGCAATATTAGGAGACTCAAAGGCAAAAGAAGAAAAGTTCGGCCCAAAAATCAGAGATGAAGTCTCTAAACGCTGGGGAAGCATACTCATGGACGGTCTTGGTAAAGAGCAGAGGCAGAATCTATTGGAAAGCGCCCTTATACCAGAAAATTTTCAGCTACTTAAAGCGCCAAAACTAAATCCAGAAATATCAGCTGTGCTAAACGAATCTTCTAGAAATAGGGACAAGCGCCTGGAGAAGGCCCAACATCATCTCGGCATAGGAATAGCAGCAGTAACCAACTTGATGACAACCCTGATCGATGGCAATGCAGAAAAGACGGAAATTATTAAAAGATTGTCTGAAACTGGACAGTTGCTCCTGGATTTACACTATCAAAATACTATTAATAGAAGGAAGCTGATCATGTTTTGTTTAGACAAAAAGTTCATCAACATGGTTCAAAATGTAAAAAGAGACTCTTATTTGTTTGGAGATAACCTAGGAGAAAAAATTAAAGCAACGAAGATTGCCGAAAGATCAGGTTTACAGGTCAAGAGGAAAGAACCTCAACCCTCGACCAGCTACCGAACTAACAAATATACAGCCCGCCAGGGAAACGCCAGAAGCCTGTCCAGGCAACAGAGTGGCAGGAACAGAGCAAACGGGTACCGTCCACCGACGTCGGCGACAACCGGCAGACGGCCACCGCCCACGCCAGTAGACAGATACCAGCCGCCATCGTCGAGGACGGGCCACAAGATTACACAGAAATCGTAACAGAGGTAAATGCACATGCGGGGCGTTTAAGGCATTTTTATAATGTCTGGAAATGTATTACAAATGATCCAGTTGTTTTAGAATACATTACTGGCTATAAGATACCTTTTAAGTGTCCAGTTGTACAATATATAGAACCTACAAATCCATATTATTCTTCACTAGAAATTGAAAATATACATAACGAAATAAATAAATTATTGCAATTGGCGGTCATCAAAAAATGCATAGACATCCCAGATCAGTTCATTTCAAAAATTTTCTTAATTCCTAAAAAAGATGGTACCTTCAGATTCATACTCAATTTAAAAAGATTAAATAAATTTGTTTATACACAACACTTTAAAATGGAGGACATAAGAACTGCCTCCAAGCTTATTTCTAAATCTTGTTTTATGGCAAGTATTGACCTAAAGGACGCATACTTTTTAATTCCTGTTAATCTTTCTTGTAGAAAATACCTTAGGTTCAAATTTCAGGGCTGTACTTACGAATTTCAATGCCTCCCTTTCGGTCTATGTTCGGCGCCGTTCGTTTTTACCAAACTGTTTAAGCCGGTTGCTACTTATTTACGAAATAATGGTCATTTGCTTGTAGTGTACCTGGACGATATATTATGTATCAGCAACACGTATGAACATTGTTCCCGCGAAGTTTCTAAAACGGTTGACCTTTTAAAACGACTGGGCTTTGTAATAAACTTTAATAAGAGTAAGTTAACCCCTAAACAGAATATCAACTTTTTAGGCTTTGAATTAGATTCCCTGGAAATGGCCTTAAAATTACCACCTGAAAAGCAATTAAAAATTAGAGAAATTGTTAAAAAATTGTCGAAAAAGAACAAAATACCTATTAGAGACTTTGCAAAGGTATTGGGATTATTAACGTCAGCTTGTCCCGCTGTGAGTTATGGCTGGATGTACACCAAGCGTCTTGAACAAGCAAAATTTCTCGCTCTTCAGAAATCTAATGAAAATTATGATGAATACATGACTATAAATAAGGATCTAGACCCAGATCTACTATGGTGGAAAAATCTAGCTAATTCTTCTATTAATCCTATTAGACATTTTCAGTATGCTGTAGAAATATTTACAGATGCATCTCTGACCGGTTGGGGAGCAGCATGTAACGGGGAGCGTACTGGTGGATTTTGGAGTTCAGATGAAGCCCAAAATCATATCAATTATCTAGAATTGAGAGCGGCTTTTATTGCCTTAAAATGCTTTGCTAATAACTTTACAAATAAAGAAATATTATTAAGAATAGATAATACGACAGCCATATCATACATAAATAGAATGGGAGGAGTCCAATATCCACACCTTAATGATATCAGTCGCAATATATGGCAATGGTGTGAAGAACGTAAGCTTTTTATTTTTGCTTCATATATAAAATCAAAAGAGAATATCGAGGCCGATCTAGAGTCTCGGTGCACTAATATTGATACAGAGTGGGAATTGTCAGGTTTAGCTTTTGACCGAATAATTTTTGAATTTGGACACCCGGAAATAGACTTGTTTGCTACCCGTCTTAATGCTAAATGTCAAAAATATGTGTCGTGGAAACGTGACCCACACGCTTTTAATATTGACGCATTTACATTGCACTGGGGGCATTATTTTTTCTATGCTTTTCCACCTTTCAGTCTCATCTTGAAATGCCTTCGAAAAATAATAGATAATAAAGCTCAAGGCATTATGGTGGTCCCGTACTGGCCGAGTCAACCCTGGTATCCGTTATATATCTCACTGCAAATAGCAAAACCAGTACACTTCTTGCCACAAAGTCAGCTTCTCTTATCTCCTTGCAGGACACGGCATCCTCTATGGCGGAGCCTTACCCTGGTGTCATCAGTTTTATCAGGCGAGCATTTTCCCAACAGAATCTAACCCCAGAAACTATAGATATAATGATAGCTTCTTTGTCAGAAAGTTCCTTAAAACAATATAATAGCGCATACAAAAAATGGTGGCTATTTTGTAATACAAATAAAATTGCTGATTGTTTTTCAGTGTCTATTCCATTCATACTAAAGTTTTTTACAACATTGTTCGACGCTGGGGCAGGCTATTCTACTTTAAATACCTATCGTTCGGCCTTATCATTAGTTCTAGGAAAAAATGTGGGTTCACACGACTACATAATCAGATTTCTCAAAGGAGTTTTCAAAAAGAAGCCATGTTTTCCAAAATACCAGTGTACTTGGGACACAAACCTTGTTCTAGATTTCATTTCCAATTGGTATCCTAATGAGGACTTACCTTTAGACCAATTAACAAAAAAATTGGTGACTCTGCTCGCATTGTCAACTGCACAACGAGTCCAGACGTTGTCAATAATTAACATATGTAATATTGCTTTCAATGAATCTAATGTAATAATTATAATAGATAATCTAATTAAGACCTCAGCACCTGGAAAACAAATGCCTAGACTAAGTATTCCTTTCTTCCCCAACAGACCGGAAATCTGTCCGGCAAAAACCTTAGTGTCGTATATAAATTCCACAAAATTACTTCGAGACGGCCAGAATTCAGATAAGCTCATTCTCACTACCAAAAGACCCTTCCATAACGCGACTGCATCTACGATTAGTCGCTGGATTAAATTGGTGTTATCCGAAAGTGGTATAAACACCTCTATATTCACAGCACATAGTGCTCGACATGCTTCTACATCAGCGGCTAATCGTAGAGGCGTTTCGGTAGACATAATAAAACAGACTGCAGGCTGGTCTGGCAACTCGTTAATTTTTGGAAAATTCTACAATAGACCTCTTGAACAGAATAATGATAATGTTTTCGCACAAGCTATCTTTGAGGATTGTTAAAGAGTAAAAATTAAAAAATCTCATAATGTTGATTAAAATTAGTCATAAATATTTATTTGGGTTTTTTTTCATAAGCCTATCCGACTCATATTTATACCAAAAAAAAAAAAAAAAAAATATTCTAAAAAGCTATTTCTCAAATGAGCGCTAAACATCTACCTAGTGAATTATGTAAATGTCGAGGATGTAACGGCGAAGTGTAATTTAAGGTTAAACAAACTTACCTTAAGTGAAGTTTGACCATAATTACACGAGCCGTTACATCCGAAGACATTTACACACCCACCCATCCCTATATAAGGTTATAAAATGACCCTATTGAAATCCTATTTTTCGAAATAGCTATATCTCTGAAATGAATGACGTGTCATGGATGCGCGGGAGCGGGTGAAGGCGCGGGGGGCACGCCCCACTCATGCTAATCGTTTTCATTCTTTTTTTTCTTTATATAGATCTAAAATTGTGTTCGATGCCTAGTACATAGAAGAGTGAACTACCTAGTGAATTATGTAAATGTCTTCGGATGTAACGGCTCGTGTAATTATGGTCAAACTTCACTTAAGGTAAGTTTGTTTAACCTTAAATAATCCCACATTAATTCGTTATCGAAAACATTTTAACACATTTGTCTGATCAGCTGTTTTTCTCATACGTTTTTCAATTCTTGTCAATGAATCTCCTTATACTTGAGAAACGGAGAGACGACACGAGTGACATTGGAATCGTCACATGTTGTATAACTATTTCTTTTTTATTTATCCTTGCTTTTGTCCGCTATACCACCCGATGAAAAGTGAAAACGAAGATGGTGGACTTTTGCGTAAAGATGCCTGTCAGAAATGGTGTCATTTACTAAAAAGAGAGGAGTTATAGCTTTGAAGCCTTTGTCTACGCGTTTGCGTGTCTGTGGCATTGTTACTCCCAAAGCGTTTTTTTTCTGCTGGTCTGCAGAAATTCCGGGTGCGTTTCCCGGGCCGGGAGAAATATTTGTACAGCCTACATTTATTTCTCTTGTGAGTTTGGGTGTAATTTGTGGTTGTCTATTTTATTTTTTTTATTTAAATTTTTTATAATACCAAGTGACAGGACTAATAAAGCCTGTGCCTGGCGGCCAGTGACACGCGAATAGAGTTGCAGTGCCACTCAGAGCTTTAAATCGCAAAGATTTTGCGGGCACTGCCACTGCGCCCGTCACCCTGAGACATAAGTGACAAGTCCTATGTGCCTGTAATTGAACCAGCACCCTTACCCTTCTAAGCCAGAACGCAGTAATGCTCACATTACTGTTTGGCAGCAGAAATAGGGAAGGTCACAAGGACCTCTACTCCTACTAATAAAAACTTGTCGCTTTATTACACCAATGGTGCGAATTCTGTATTTATTGGAGTTTGACTTACGTAAGAGGTGCAAAATGTTTTTTTTTAAATCGTATTATTGAAGCTTGTCCATTCTATAATCATGACGTTAAATGAAATCATTCCAATATATTGTATAAGGCGTTTTTAACATACGTAAGCGCTTAAGATGATACTTATAGATTACATTGTCACCGCACTTTCACTGACGACGACGCTTTTCACACGTCTTGAAATACTGCGGCATATTTACGTTGATTTATTTGCTTCTAGTAGTATTAGACATAAGTACTTGTATAGGTAGAGATGGGAACATATTTTATGTCTCTATCGAGAGAAACAAAAGGGGTTTTTCTTTCTTTGTCTGCAAAGAAAGGGTGATTTTTTTTAAATTCGCGAATAGTTTTTATAAGAGGTCATAATTATAGTCTCTCCGTCGATATAACAGGCAAATAAATTAGTTTGAATTATTTTAATTAGATGTCGTTACGATGCTCCAAATCTATCATCAGGTCTTTCACACTTTCAAGTTCTGAGTGGCATTGCAACTGTTATAGTGGATAGGCGCATGATCTGGTCGTGCCATCACTTGATTTCATAAAAACATTCAAAATACACTCACTCAAACTTCATTTACTTACTTGTTCATTTATTTAAAGTTTCCAGCTGTTTAACCATTTCTTTTTGTTGTGACCGGGGTTAACCGTCCTGTTAAGGTAAAGCAATACTCTAACGCTCGCGTGCGAGATCTAATTTAGGAAAAATGTCCAATTGCACGTCTAACAGACCTTAAGAAGTCAATTAAGTGTTTTAATACAGGTTGCGCATGCGACTATTCGTGACAACTAACGCTATTACAAGTGTTTAGTAGCGAACATTATTCGCGCTTTGGCAGCTAATTAACACCCACATTGAGTGGTTTAGTTTGTTAAAGATGGTGTTTTTAGCTTAATATATTTTAAGCTTAAAAACGTTATATATATTGGATAAATAACCAAGACTATGAGCTGTTTTAAAATCTAGTTTTGTGATACTTATTATAATTTTCATTTTGTCGAGTATGAGAGCTGGTAATGAATAAGAAGGTTTTTGTTCTGTATCTACGATTTTTTATAATCATTGCAATATGAGCCCCCTATTTTAAATGATAGAAATTCAAACTAATCTAAAACCATAACGTACTAAAGTATAAAACTTATGTGTTATTTTATTTATTTTTTATTTGATTGAATATTACGATGGTATTTTTATTACTGTGATATTTATCAACCTGTTGTAAAAATACTCCTTCATTAGGTTATTAATTTTTGACACACAGATTTATTTTTAACACATACACTAATAGCCCCGCACTAGGGAAGCCCTGTGTCGCGGGTGCCATGGACACACAAATTTTGACGACCACAAATTACACCCATACTCACAAGAGAAATAAATGTAGGCCATACAAACATTTCTCCTGGCCCGGGAATCGAACCCGGGACCGATAGACAGATTGAACAAACATAAAGGAAAATTCCTTCGATCCGATTGGACTCAAACCAGTGATTGTTGCCTCAACGTAGCTACCGCTCTGCCAACAGATCTTACTAGTTTCTCTATGCGTATTAGCAGATTTTTCTATTGTGTAACTTCACAAAGCATCTTCATTAATTCATGCTTTAATCCTAAACAATCCTCGACAGTAAAACAAACACCCATCACAGATCTAAACTGTCAATGCATGCAAATGCGAGTCACTCGCTCGCACGTGGGCACGTGGGCCACTTCAGGCAGCTGAGATGGACAGATTCGACCCACGGCGGCGGCGTGCGATTCGTGTAACTGAGAATTGTTTCTGAGATTAAGAAGCCTGTACATTACATTGAGATGTTTTTATTTTAATTCTTAGTGCTTTGTTTATAGTATTATTAGTTGTTAGTGAATAACATATTCTTTCTTTGTTGTAGTGATGTTTTACATCTTAACCTCGCACAAGTAGTCTTAGGGTCGTATTCCAGAACTCTACTCAATGCTGAAGTCGGGACTTGAGTATGTTTTAAAGCACTAGAAATCATACTCAAGTCCTTGCTATTAGAGTCGTAATTTCAGTGCTTGAAAAAATACTCAAGTTCTGATTTGAGCATTGAGTAGAGTTCTGGAATACGACGCTTAAAGGAGAATTATATTCATAAAGTTTATGAGCATTTATAGATTGTAGAAAATGTGATATTTCAGCTGAAGTCAGCAATTTTGACAATAAAATAATGTTCAAATCCCCCATTGATCTTGTCATTTTAATATTTTGTTCGGGAATAAAATACAGAAAAAATATTTTTCTAAAAATGACCGTTAAAAATTTTCACAATTAATTAACATTCACACGAAATAAACAAGAACACTTGAAATACTTCAAGTCACAAAAACGAGTAGCAAAGTCGTAAAACAGGTTTCCCCTGGCTTGTTGACACCAAATGCAAAAGTAAATTGCGATGTCAATAGCATATTTTCGGAAAATGAAAGTGTCCGTTTCTCCCAAAGTGACGTATACTTGAAGATATTCCACATGATCATGATAATTGTTGATTATTTCACACTCGTGCAATTGTCACGTACGTTATTGCCCAGTAAAGTTTTCTAAGTGAAACTCTGAAGTGAAAACTGGTTCAATATAAAAGAGACATTGTGTGGTTGTGCAATTCGGTAGTACATGTTCTATTACACTACAAAATAGTCAAGTACCTACAACCATAGTACCTGCCTTTGTAACTAAAATATTTAAGTAGTAGCAACTGAAAATTTTTTATTTTATACACTTTTGTTGATATATAGAAATTTGTAAAAATATACTTTCTTTAAGCACGTTTTTATTTATTTGTATAAAATCAAATTTAGAAAGACAATTTTTCAATGAAATGGTATAAATTCACTATTTTCAAGCATAAAAAATCGTGTGCAATACAATTCAAAATTATGCAAATCAATACAACGTGCAGTCTTCATAACATTACAGGCAGAAGATTAGACTTGCTTAGACAAAATGTAAATAACTCAACGACATGAATGCTATAAATTTGACATGAGCCCCGTTGGTAGGCGACAACGGTATTGAGTTTCGCATTGATAAAGCTTCTTTATGTCTATTTAGAATTTGTTTGCGGCCGTTTGTCTGACGGATCGAACTCGGAACGGATGCTATTATGTAAAACAAAGTTTTATTTGCTACGTTTGTTCTACTATAGACTATTATGAAAAAAGGTTATCGTTGCTCATAGACATTTGTGGTACTAAGCATATTGCTTTGGGGTAATGTCACAACATTAACGGAATCTTTGTCCTGCGAATACTTGCTGTTAGGGCAATTTACAAACTGGATCTCTAAGAAATTTAAAAAAATATACCGTCGGGTAAATTCGTAAACCTCGTAACCTCCATTAATGTGAACTTTTGAGCAGGTATAGGTTCAGGTTAGCGAAAGTAAAAATACTACATTTAAACTTCTAAAGACAACAATAACCATCGGTTTATGTCTTATTTAACGGTTAACACACAACATCTAACTCTCTCTGTCTCATGATTAACTAGTAAACTTTTCCGCAAGACTATAATGAACAGAATTACCTAGATTTATAGTTCTCGATTACGGATTTGATACACTCCAGTAACGTTGCAAGTCTAGATCTTAAATCTACCGCCCACCTCCGTTGCGTAATTGTCTATGTCTAGGTACAAGATACCAACATTATATGTGTATTTGCGGGATAAATACGGAACTACAGTTTCTTTCACTTAATTTTATGTAAATAAGAGCAGTTACATACGGCGACAGTTAGCAGCGATGCAAACGCCATGCAATAGTGATGCAGTAGCTAATCGTCTTCCTTTAAAGCTTGTTCACATGACAAGGGTTCAACGCGGCGACGATGCAACCGCGCGTTTGTATCCATGCAATCCCGTGTTTGCATCGATGCAATCGCCTATGAATCGCAAGTGTAGCGATGTAATCGCGCGTTTCACGAACGCACATTTGCATCGCTGCTAAACGTCGCCGTGACGCGTCTTAGAGATACGCGGTGTCTTTACCGATTTTGGTACAATAGCGTCTTAGGGTCGTATTCCAGAATTCTACTCAATGCTCAAGTCAGGATTTGAGCAGACTTGAGTATAATTTCAAGCACTGGAAATACGACCCTAATAGCTAGGATTTGAGTGTGATTTCTAGTGCTTTGAATTGAGTTCTAAAATACGACCCTTAGAGTCACATTACTATGTGATAATTCTCTTAACGCGCCGTTGTGTTATAAAAAAAATATTTTATAAAACGTCCACACTTTTTTTAGCAAAATCTCTAAGGACACCGTGTGTCTCTAGGACGCGTGATAGGAAGGCTCCCACTAGCATGACTAACAAATTCGTTAGAGCTCCTTCGACATACCGTCGCCATAGAATACTGTTTAAGGCGACGCGAAGCGCAAACTTTGAACAACACAAAAGGCCCACGAATTAAAATAAAATGAAAAGATGAACTGACTACTTCGTACATTAAAAACAAAACACGTTTGTCACAAACAGACTCACCCAGTACTTACTTAATTTGACGTTAATAAGCTGCAACCGCTAAATACATAACCAAACCTCCAACCAATACTACTACCGTATTACGAGTACTTAAGTGCCACAAAAACCAAGGCTGGTCCCAACAGACTATTGTCTGTGGTTCTGCACATACTAACTTAATGAAGTTTCGTGACGTGGTAACAGGTTGTCTAATAACTGATACTTGGTAGCTGTTACGTTTTGCGAAGTTGGCAAACTTTCCATACGACGTGAGAGCAAAACAAGTGGCTAAAATTAATAAAAATAATGGGATTGTGCGTGAGATAGTGAAAATGAAGTTTTAAAGATTGCTGCACATGTCCGTAATCTGCACAGTTATCAAATTTTAGACTTTGGCCCTATGTACAATATTTTAACAATAAAACAAGACTAAATCTTAATAAATAAGTCTTACTTATACTAACTTTAAGTATATGATTGATTACGTTACTATTACGTGTAAGGCCTTATTCTCTACCAAGCAAAGCAGGAATGAGCTGCGTTTTAACAACTAATATTATATCTTGGTTTGACTTAGCGGCATGTTGAAACAACGACATGTTAATATTGAATGAAACTCAGCTTTTCTTGGTTGCGCCTGGTTAGGTAATGGACCTTACCAACGAGACGACAATAATAACTATCAATATCAGAAATCACTGTTACCCAAACGCACCTGGTATATCCTGTTACAATCACATTACTACACGGCGATATATCGATAAGAAGACAATAAACAATAACAGCGATTGCAACATATTCTGTGACTTTTGTGGGATTGCTTACATTACAAGATTTATTATCCATTTTTAGAACCTAATTACTATTGATACTGTTGTTTTTATTGTATGGGGTTATTAAAACTTTATGGTAGGTCACTTTTAATTAACCTCAGTGAATACTTCTCAAATTTTTTGAGCTACTTAACCAAAAAAGTATGTTTATTAAATGGGTTTAGAACTAAACCCATTTACCGTGAATAGAACTTTGCCCAGTTATGCTGTTATGTTAACCAATGCATAAACGTCTCACACCTGGAGTGCTATGAGTACCAAGCAACGGAATTCTGGAGCATTTCCCAGAATACCCAGTACCAATTCAGATAAGTTCATTTCTAAAATTAGTTCTACTGGGAATTGAACCCGGAACCACCGAATCCAGTGCCCACAATGTAAGCCATTAAGGTCAACGAGGTCGTGAAATATGTGAAATATTTAAGTGAAGCAGCGAAACATCGAATAGTTTCGGGAACTTCTTAAATTTCCATAATGATAGGTTTTCGTTCACCATTACAGCAAGAAACTTTTGTAAAAATCGTGAAGTATAAAAAGTCTACCAGGTGTGACAAAACGCAGTCGGCGCGTGGGCATCGACAATCAAAGGCATTATCGACGGGGCTTGCCAAAGATCTAGGTCGATCGTTCGCCGGGCGACAATTGCAATTTAACTACCAAGACTCGAATTTATAAACGCCCACTTTTGCATGAGCTCTTACAATAGTAACAGGACCATTGGGACTACGCTTCTTATGTAAGGTATTCTGCTATAATCACGACGCAGAAATCTATTTAAAATCTCGCTGAGTGCAGACACCAAGTCTTAATAATTTCTGAAACTCATCCTCTAGGTTTCTAAGTTCTGAAGTTCCGAATGGATTTTAGGATTAAAGGAATTCCAATTTTCAGTATGAATCCATGAATCCAGTTGGATGATTTGGAGTCAGGAGTCTTCAAGACGCCATATGAGACTGATTTTACGGATATTATTTTAGAATGGTTATGTTGTGCGTAATTGTAGTCGCGACCCGTTCTTCAAGATTGTTCAGGACGTTTTTAGACAGGCTTTTTTATTTTGAACTTTTCCCTTCCACAATTTATATCACCAGCTACTCAAAGACCGTTGTACAGGCGCCATGGTCCGTAATAAAATGGATGTATCAGATGCAAATTGATTTAAAGTTTTAACATTGAAGTCGCCAATTTTGTCATTATATCATGACTCCCTAAATGTAAAGTTTGAATTGACGTCTCATGATTTATATGAAATTGAAGAGGTAATAAACGGGTTTAAGGAAACACTGCAGATACCATTATAAGTCATGACAAGCATCGGATAGATTTAGTCGATTTTCAATATTGCACCTGGATTACTTCAGTACTGAAATTAAATTGGAATGATAATAGTATTATAGTATTTATGGGGGTCTATTCTTTGGGACATCTGTTAAAAAAAAACAATTGCTTGGTGTCTAAGTCTAAGCTAGGTAATTCTCTGAACTATGATTTTTTTTTAGAAACTTGGAGGCAAACGAACAGTCAAGCCACTTGAAAGGAGGTAATGATCGTCGTCCATGGACATTTGCAACATCAGATGAGCTGCCTACACGTTGTTAACCTTTGAAACGCTTTTTGAAGAAACCCAAATATTTCAGGAGGGAGACCATTCCGTATCTTGCAGGTTCAAGGAGAAATGGACGTGATGCTGTGGTTTTACAATGTCAAGATTTAAAAATGTGTTGATGGGCTCCACTTCTTTGGATATGTGGTGGGATAGTGGAAAGTTGACGATGACATCAATTTGAAAAGTTCCTTTGAGCACTCCCCGTTATAAATATGTCATACGTGGGGCGCACTATAAGTTTCTGGAATGAATAAGAAAAAAATACTATAAATAGTCAGAAATTAATTTATTGTTTCTCAAAATATTCTCAGTTAGCATTAATGCACTTTTTCATACGAATGAACCAATTTTGAAAACATTCATGCCACTCCTCCGTGACAATCTCTGAAACATATTTTTCATACTCTTCGACAGCCTCTTCAGGTGATGAAAACCGTTGACCACGTAACTTTTTCTTAATTTTTGGAAATAAATAAAAGTCACAAGGTGCCAGGTCGGGACTGTACGCGGGGTGGCTCATAAGGTCAACGTTGTTCACCTTCAAAAATTCATTTGTCTGTCTTGCAGTGCGAGAACTGGCATTATCGTGGTGCAAGATGATACGGCGTTTACGATTAATTTTACGGAGTTTGTCAATAACTTCCGGCAAACAAGTGGTCGTGTACCAATCACTATTCACGTTATAACGATTTTCCAAAGCTACAGTAGCCACGTGTCCGGTTTTATTAAAAAAAAGAAGCAATCATCCGCTTAGAGGCACTTTACACGCACGCTACTTTGTTTCGTTTCGGCTCATCTCGAAGACCCATACTCTCGATTGCTGCTTTGTTTTGGGATCGTAACTATAAATCTATGTTTCGTCACCTGCTACTATGTCTCACACCAAATTTGACGCCACATCGTTGTATCTGGTAAGCATGGCATTGCACCAAGTGACGCGATCCGTTTTTTAGGCTCAGTCAAATTGTGTGAGATTCACCGAGAGCACAGCTTTTTCACACTCAAATGTTTATGTGGTATTGATTGTACTTGACTCATGCCTATGACTAAAGATGCCCGAATCTCATGGTGTATCACATGCCTGTCTGTTTTGATCATACGGCGCACAGCATCGATGTTTTTGTTGTTCACAGCAGTGGACGGGCGACCATCACGAAATTCGTCACAGAGAATCTCACGACCGCGTTTGAATTCTGCAAACCAGCTATAAATAGTCGTCTTGCAAGGTACTTCATCGCCAAAAGTAATTGGAAGCCGAACGAAGCTCCGCTGAGCTGTTAAATTACATAAATATTCACGAGTTAAATACATGGTGACGTAGACAACCAATTTCTAAAATGACGCCACAATGTAAAAACAAATGACAGTCAGATGAATCAAACTGTATTCTACAGCCAAAGAGTTCCATTTTCAAATGTTGTAATTACTTTTTAAATATTGTTTATGTAAGTGGCCAGTTCCAGAAAGTTATGGTGGGTCCTATGTAATACACACAGGGAATCAAGGTCTATTTATAGGCTAAGGGACTCCAAGCCGAATTGGTACCACAGCAACGAGATTAATTAACGAAAAACTCACCAATTTAGAAAAGTTCGTTTTTCAAATTGGTACTAATGGGATCCGAACTCCTCATCTACTGTTTAGAATGCCATTCGTGAGTCACCAAGGGCATCAATACTACCTTTGTGTTTCATTTCAGTTAACTAATACAAAGTCAAATAAACTATACAATGATTTTCTTTATTGGACATTTTACCCGATTTTTGCTTGAACACCGCGACAGGGGGTTCTATTCTTTCGTTGTGCAAATAGAGCGATTGTTAGCCTTAACGAGTGGCAGGTTTGTATTTATCGTTCGATAGGGCTCTATTCTGTCTTACTCGATGTATACGATCGCTATCGGATCGGGATATTTCTCGCTATTTGGTCACAGATACGAATCGTTTGCTCCCATTTATGGGAAAACATTCATAATAATAGATGACTATAAGAACTATCAAATGTAAGGAGATATATATGATAATATAAACTTTATGGGTTGGTGATAGAGCCCCAAAAATTATTACCTTTACATAAATATTTCATCGGTAATCGATACTTATGTTTGGTGTTTAATTATGATATCTAAATTAAAGTTACATTTTGTGTTTGACTGTCGGAAGCGTCCACTCTATTCTTCAGTCGACATTGAAAACCAGGGTTGCGTTGTTTTCCACGCACAGCCCTGCAAATCACATAGAGTGAAAATAATTTTGAATCTTAAATTTAGGTAATAAGCTTTATAAGAAAATGGGACTAAATAAGTAAATATTATTATTTCTTTTAATTTATTTTTTGTTAAAAATGAAAGCACTATGCCTGATTAATAGTAAATATTGTAATAGTTTGTATTTAATAAAATTAAATCTTTATGCCTATATTTTATAAACACGTCTAAATAACAATTATATGATTTATATTCAATAAATGTTAAACATATTTGCACTGTTAATTGCCCATAATATCTAAAGGCAAGCTTCGTGTTATCGGCTTGTATTTTACTGTCTGTTTCCACCGATAGCTATCTCGAGTAGAAGTAGCAAGACCTCGATAACATCTCGAAAGGTACCATAGTAGGCGCCGCTTCGACATTCTACTCGTTGACAGTTACCAATTCGACTTGGGAGGGAATTTATTATTTTTCACTAAGAACAATGCTATACATTTAACGCTTATCCTTTTATAGCCGATTTCGACTTTTTAAAAAGGCATAAATTTACTACGTAAATAAGTGCTTTGTTTGTTGCTTTATACGAGATAGTGAAGGTTCAATGGAATAGAAATTGTATATATATATATATATATATATATATATATATATATATATATATATATTCATAATACCAAGTAACGGGAAAGGGATACCTACTGCCATTGCATCCGTCACCCTGAGATATAGCTTGACAAGTCCCATGTGCCCCGTAATTTCACACACTTTTCCAACACAAGCACTTTTCCTTACTTTCTCCTTAAACACTCTTCTTTACTCTTCAAACTGGATCGAACTCAAACTCCCATTCCTGCTTGGCGGCAGAAATAGGTAAGGTAACTCTTTTACAAGGACCTCTACTGATACTTAATATAACAATGACCACGGTGGCCCAACGGCTTATACTGTGGGCGCTGGATGAGGAGGTCCCGGGTTCGATTCCCGGTAGAACCAAATTGGAAATGACTTTTTGTAAATTGAATCTGGACTAGGTGTTCTAAGAAGTGTCGTGGTGAATGTTCACTGATCCCACGGCGCCGACTCAACCGGCAAGAGGGAAACCCGGGGGGGTTTTAGTGGGGTAGGCCCTCCAGTCTGGAGGGAGAGTCCCCACATAACCCCTGAGTCTCCCTGGGCTCAGGGGTATCCATAAAGATTTCCCCCCGTTAAAAAAAAAAAGGTGTTCTAAGAAGTGCCCCTTTGTTCTGGTACTCGGAAATTCTCTATTTTGAGATCAGGCAAATATAACACATACACGCACATACTCATCGCCCCGCACTAGGGAGACCCTGTATCGTGGGTGCCATGGACACATGTATATAGACAACTATAAATTACACCTAAAGTCACGAGGCAAATATAATGTAGGTCATACAAATATTTCTCCCTGTCCGGGAATAGAACCCGGGACCTCCGCGTGGCAGCTTAGCATGGTAGCCGTTCGACCACGGAGGTAGTTAAATTCGTGTCGTTGTTTGGCACTTTATATATACTACATATTTTCGATTGTCAGTTTGTGCAAGATTCTTCAACGATTAATTGAAAGCCGATGACAAAAATTATGTAACTTAATTATAAGTTCAATTGCATTAGCCAGTGTGTCTGTTTATTCCAAGTATTTATCTAATTGAAACTATGTAACAAAAGTTATGCCATGTAAGTAATCAAACACAAGAAATCCTCGGCGTAGAGTGAATGTATTTCGTCATTGATTTGTATATAATTTTCCTGAACCAAAATGTGTTGCGTTACGCCTTTTGCGGAATTTATAAAGCTATTTATAATAAATTTAATTTACTACTTTAAACAAATTAATAATAACAATATGAGTAACATCCATAAGTAATAATGCAATTACGCGTAACTAACATATGTTATGAAGATGCCATTTCAGGTAAGTTAGTGGCCAAACCAAATCCGCGTAATAGTCTTGGCAACCAAATTAGCCTGATTTACTGGAGTCTATTATTATCAGTCCGTAAATAACTTAAAATAATGTTTACTGTGCAAAAATGAACGTTTAAACGCACTCCTGCAAAATTTGATCACGTGAAGACACGCGCTTTTTACCAATGCTACATTACGCTCTCTTGCATCCTTGACGAGAAGTAACATTTTCATCCACCTTATTGACTTTAAATTTTAATAAGTTACGTTAGTTATTTGCAAATATTTGGGAGCAATAAATGTATAAATAAGTATTAGACAACATCACGTACGCCGTTTTGATCAGTAAGTAATTAAAACATTGTTATGGAAATCGGAAACAACGACAACGGTACCACAACCACCCAGACCTGAGACAAATTAGAAAAGTTAGTTTTTCTACGAAAACACAGTGATCAAATCAACACGTCGAAGAAGGTTCATAAAGAAAGGGCGTGAAATCTCCAACCTGCATTGGATTTGTGGCCCGTTGTGGCCCATGGCAGATGGCCTCAACCATCAAAAAAATAAGAGGAGACCGGTATGCAGCAGTGGTACTTATAATGAATGGGTTGTCGATGATAATATTCTCACTCGACGGCGACGTCATTTTCATCAGTTCATTGAGGCAATTAGTGTTTTACCTCTACTTAAAACCTGCTTACTATAATAGCCCTTTAATGCGTTTCCCCGCATCTCGAGGCAACGAATTGAGATCTCAAATTGTACTAAATGGTATATTTCGACGACTCTCGTAATATAAAGATGGGTACAGTAAACAATACTATGGATCAGACACTATGTCGCACGGGCGTGAGAGCAACGTGTCTAGTGCCAAAGTTAGAAGAAGCTAGCGGAATTACGGTTGGAACTTCTCAGAGGCTCGAATGCCTTTCGGTGTCAAGTAGCGATTCTGGAAGGTATTGGTCACGCAAAATACATGGGTGCCTTTATACTATTCAAGTAAACAAAACGTTAGCGTGTTTCAGAATATAATGAATGCCATCTAGCGGTGAGCAATAGAACTAAATAAATAATAAATAATAATAAATAATAATAATAAATAACGCACACACTCAACATAGCCTCGCACTAGGGAAACCACACACACACATAGACAACCACAAATTACACCCAAACTCACGAGAGAAATAATTGTAGGCCATACAACTATTTTTCCCGGCCCGGGAATCGAACCTGGGACCTCTGCGTGGCAGTCCGGCATGGTAACCGTTCGGCCACGGAGGCAGTTTAAGTGTAAGTGTACTAGTAGTATTCATTATAGTTGTTACACCTTTCATTTATTTATTGTTTATGTTTACATTTGTTCTCTTTGGTCATGCCTGAAGCCCATTCGAGTCATGTGCGAGGAAAGCAGGGTAAAAAACACCAACTACAAACCATGTAATCCCATGGAAACTAGACAAAAACAAAAGCCTTATTCCTAAGCGCCCTATTCCTTAATACAGTCTTCTAACAGTAAATCCCTACTTCCTACAAGATAAACTCCGTAATCCACACGAAGACCTACTGGAGTATCGTAGGAACAAGTCCTAATTATTAGCCGGGCAATGTTCGATCTTTATTGTTCCTTCAGGACATTGCATCTGGACTAATTAAATCCGAGTGCAAGGGGTCGGAATGCGGCCATGAAAAGCGAGATTAAGAATCAACAGGTACACATCTTATTGATAAAGAAATGCAAATATAATATTTATATCACAAGACACTCTGAAATTAAATAGTTACGCTACTAGTGTTTTATAGAAACTTATTTCCGTTAAGAGTTGCCTGCTGGGGTTGAGCATAATCTAAGCACACGGGCAGTGCGCCAGGACAATTTATCAAGATTATCTGACCGCGTGCACGATACGTTCTATTTACATGAACGGTTTCGTGATGCTTTTGACCTCACTACAGCTCAGAAACTATTCAAGAAAAGCTAATAAAATTTCATACACGTAATAATAATAACAATAATTTAAATATTATATTGCAAAATATGAACTTGGCAGACTTTCGCGGTACATTAATTTAAAAAAGGTATACGTGCAATAAATACATTATTATCACATTAACGTTTTGGTGGTATTTTCGTGTATAGAGAATTTTCGAATGATAAAATTATAATTACACAAATAACAATGACAATTCTCAAATCACTTTAAACGTTTTTTTTTTAATTTTTACATATTTTTAAATAATATTTATCACGTTTTTGGACATAATAATAATTATTATAATTTACCGACATCCGTTAAGATTATTTATTTTTTGGTTTTGAATTATATATTTATACAAACATTAATTATTTTATCCAATTTTGTCGAATTAAATATGAATTAAATTGTATCAATATGACTTTATTATATTATGTACTATAATTATAATTATTGTAATTAAAACTTTTAAATTATCTTTAACATATTTCGTAATTGTAATAATTAAGCATACAAAATGAATAATGGATTAAGTTGTGGTCATTATGTCACTATGGTGCCCTAGCCGAGTTCATTTGCTGAAATCTTTTATGTTACATAACCAATGTTATTCCACATGAAACAATAAATAAATGAACTATGGTGTGAGTAAGTATATATCTATACAATAAATATTTAAAGAAAAGGTCTTGAACTTGGCATCGAGTCTAATACTTTTGTTATATACCAAATAATTATCCAAAGAGAACTTGGTTATTTCTTACAGTAATGTTTTCAAAATCAAAATCTCAAAACATTTTTAATTACTGGACATTGACAAGAGGTTATTTTTTATTTATTATACATTTTGTGGCGAATAAAAGACTACGATGTTCTTAATTCCTTATTCAGCAAAACATTCGCTGATTTTCAGGCCCCATTGTAAGCTTTCATTAAAGCGGTTGATGTTCGTGCGCGCGCATCTGATAGCGTACGGGCGACGCGCGACACTTCCTGCTAGTTGCGCACGCGACGACGACGCGGCATCGGCAACCCGCTAGACAGAGTTATGCGCGCGATTATACTTTTTATGATGTTTTCGATGTTCGGTTCTTACTTTGAACAATTTATTTGAAAACTATTTTAGATTTTATTCGTGTCCCGGTCTCAAGACTCAGGACATATATTCAAGGTCACGTTTTGTTAACATATGTAAATCGGCCAGGAACTAACACTGCATTTTTAACATTAAGACAAATAAACTTTGTTCTAGGACTATTATAAATACACTTTGTAAGGTTGTCGGGCGTTTTGATGACGTCATAAATTCTAGTCAAAGTCTAATATCCTTAAGGATGCTTTCTTGTTGTATTTTATGATGCCGGTTCACTACAGTAAATAAATACTGAACGACGAGAACGTCAGGTGCAGTACCGGGATATATTGTTACTAAATAGGCTCCGTCTGTGTAACCATTCCTATAAAGAAGCGATTAATAATAGCAGTGGAGATCCTTGTGAAAGAGTTCGTCCAGGGAAGTACTTACACCTTACCTATTTCTGCCGCCAAACGGTAATGTGACCATTATTGCGTTCCAGTTTTGAATGGTAAGGGTGCTAGTGAAATTACAGACACATGGGACTTGTTAACTTATGTCTCAGTGTTACGGGCGCAGTGGCGGTACCCTTCAGACCTTTGCGATTCAAAGCTCTGAGTGGCTCTGTAATTGCTATGGACAGGCGTGTCGCTTACCTCCCGGCACTTGTTTGTTTTTATAATACCAAGTATATAGACGGTATATGGTATCATAAAAAAATGTAGATTTTCTTTCACAATCAAACTTCGTTTGAAGTAGTCGCCATTCGAATTAAGAGTTACACAAGGCGATTTTTAGCAGCGATCGTGATCGAGACGCGTTCGTGAAACGCGCGATTGCATCGCTACACTTGCAATTTATAGGGGATTGCATCGATGCAGTCGCTCGATCGCGCGTTTGTATTGATGCAGTCGCGCGATGGCATCGGTACACTTGCAATTTATAGGCGATTGCATTGATGCAGTCGTTTAATCGCGCGTTTGTATTGATGCAGTCGCGCGCTTGCATCGCTGCTTAAAATCCGCACGTCTGTAAAGGTAGACGATTAGTGTCGCCATGTGTAGAATAAGATCTTCCGGTATCATTTAAAATAACGATTGTATTATCCGTTTACTTAGTAATTTGACTAAAAGTCATATCTAACTGTTATTTTACATGCGGAAACTGTCAAAGTTGACCTAGGCATATGCGTACACAAGTGTGGAATGAAATAACCTAACCTAACGTGCGTGATTTGACCTTTTCATTTTATTATCGGCATTTTTTTTTAAAGGGCAGTAGTTGCGCATATTTCAAGGTTGAACTATAAATACCTGTCTATTAGTGAGCTTTTTCAGTATTGTTTTATATTTCATATAAGATTGCGTCAAAGAATAAAGTAAAATACACAAGAAATAGACCTCAAAAACTTCACTTTAGCTTTCGTGCTGTTAACGAATGATCGAGGTGACATGCGCGCGCGCTTCCGTGTCATTATGCGAGATCGCATCGACTGGCACGCCCTCTATTGTTAAATCCAGATTTACACAAGTGACTACTGTGCTAGACGAGATTTATTTCCTTGTTTGCGTTTTCTTTTGTCATTTTGTTTAATATTTGTATGTTGTGCCCTTGAGGATCAATATATCTTTGAAAATCAGTTGTAATAGAATGTACTAAATTTCATCATCATCGTCAACGCATTTATAAGTGACACTGCTGCAGTTTAACTGCCTCCGTGGCCTAACGGTTACCATGCCGGACTGCCACGCTGAGGTCCCAGGTTCGATTCCAGGGCCGGGAGAAATATTTGTATGGCCTACATTTCATTCTCTCGTGAGTTGGGTGTAATTTGTGGTTGTCCATGTGTGTGTCCTTCCTTCTTCAACGTGCTGGTTTCATCACGACGATGTTTCCTTCACTGAAAGTGGCAGTAGAACTTGTGAAAGAGTTCGTCCAAGGAAGTACTATCACTTTACCTATTTCTGCCGCCTAGCAGTAACATGAGCATTACTGCATTCCGCTTTTGGAGGGTAAGGGTGCTGGTGAAATTATAGATATTATTGTAAATCCTCCAGAATCTAACACTGCATTTCTAACGTTAAGACAAATAAAGTTTGTTCTAGGACTATTATAAATACACTTTGTAAGGTTGTCGGGCGTTTTGATGACGTCATAAATTCTAGTCAAAGTCTAATTTCCGTCTTTGGATGCTTTCTTGTAGTAGATAGGCTCCGTCCGTGTAACCATTCCTATAAAGAAGCGAAAAAGACTACAAACACATGGAAGAATTCGTGAGGTCCGCTGGTTCGTTCTATGGCTTAGTTGGTCTAGCGTCTGGCACGGTATGCTAGAAGACGTCGGTTCGAATCCGGCCGGATCGAAGGAATTTTTTCACGCTAGAGATCTTCAGGCACTTTTTCAATCGCCTGTATCTATACATACCTATCACAACTGCATCTCGCTACGCTGGATACTTCGTCTTTCGCCTACTTTACTCACATCGTTCTTTTCATACACGCCTGTTTTATATTGTAACTTTTAACCCGACCTTTTTAAGTTTATTCACAATCTGGTTGAGATAAGCACGCTTAGGTTAAACTTTCTCCACGTTTCCCTCTACATTCGCTTCAGAAATTTGTACCACATTGTTCTAATGACATCCTTTCTATTTGATGCAGGAGGGTTCATGGCCGACGGAATAGAGTTATAATAATAACGCACACACTCAACATAGCCCCGCATTAGGGAAACCTTGTGTCGCGAGTGCCATGGACACACACATAGACAATCACAAATTACACCCAAACTCACGAGACAAACAAATGTAGGCCATACTAATATTACTCCCGGCCCGGGAAACGAACCTGGGACCTCTGCGTGGCAGTTCGGCATGGTAACCGTTTGGCCACTGAGGCAGTTGTTGTTGCAGAGTTGTTCTGGACTGGTGACCGCGTCACAGGCGAAAAAGTATAGGACGCCGCCCTTGTAGTAGTGGAAGACAGGGAGAGTTGGCTAAGTTGGAGGATCATTTTCAGCAATGGAGAGTATAAGATGTCCTCCCGTACCAAAAATACATTTAATTGTTGCCCAAGTTCTACAAATCACGTCAAAAACACATTTATTGACCCTCTTGTAGGTTTTATAATAACAAATTGAGAGACACCGACATTTTTTCTTTAGCATTGATGAGTTACTATTCAAACATGGGAGATATTATATCGCACTGTTAATACAATAATGTATTAACTCAAAAAGTGTATTTTTTAAGAATCGATGAAAAACGAATTACTCACTTGCTGAGGAATATTGTTAGAACTTATATATAGTTTAAAGTTTATCACAGACATCTAAACGATTTCCTACTTCCGAAATATCATATTTAAAAATAAAAGGAAAAAATAATTTAGTATTTTTAGTAAGCTGTTTTGTCCAGGAATAGGTCACAAAAATGTCTCATTTTGAGTTAAACGGATATATTTTAATTGTTTCTTGCAACACTCAAACGACGGTTTTATTGACTTGAAGAGAATCAAATTTTACGTTCAGCTGTAGCATAATCTTGAATTTCACATATTTTGAGTTACAACACTATTGTAATAGCAGTGCGATATTTGACAGTGGACCCCATAAGTAAATGATCTCAGTACCTCAAAAGTTCGTGAAATCACATCTATTTGCCAAGTTTTATTGAAATCGGTTACCGGAAAGTGTGACAAACCGGATTCATCTCTCAGTTTCCCACCCTTAAAGGTGGAATATTTTCTTCAAATTTAAATGCGACCAATACTGAGGTACCCTCTTTCCAACAAACAAAGTATCATCAAAATCGGATCACGAAGTTAGAGCTATCGCGTAACATACTTAAAAAAATGCTGTCGAATTTAGAACCTCCTCTTATTTTGGAAGTCGGTTAATTAGAATAAACTAAAGCATCTGTGACAACTGGTTTAATTACTGTTTACTGCTTTATTATTTCTTTTTTAATAAGTGTCACCAATACTTTTCTTTTTGGACAGCTATCCAAAAAGAAAATTATTGGTGACACCATTGTACAAATTTATATTTTGTAATACTTGTACTTGCTTTCAAAGAACAATCAGGTATGGTAACAATTTAATGTATTTTTTTTTAAATACTACGTGATTTTCTAAATCAATATAATAAGAAGATGTGATGACCAACCGTCAAAGAATTCCCTTAACTACACTACATAATTTATTACACCGTTTCTCATACAATAGTGCGCTACACTCTCTTTCTACGGCTTTCACCTTTTACCTTCAACATTTACCCTATTACGATTTTCTACCATACCCAATACAGGTTTCCTACATTTTCATATTATCATGTACAGCAAGCACGTCAACTTAAGTGTATCGGCTATTATAGTTAGCCCTTTCCAAATCTAAAGATTTATCAAGTTCTTGGGTTGTCGTGAATGCTACATGAGTAGTAAAAAAGTAATAATTTGTGCATAACTGACCATGGGACCTGCAAAGATCCTGAAACGTAAGAGAGACAAGGATAGCAATGGGGAAGCTTCGTTGGTTTGGTCATGTAGAAAGAAGGAATGTTGGTAGATTAAGGGTACAAGTTTATAGAGCAAATGTGGGCAGAGGCGTGAGGAGAGGTAGACCTTGGCATACATATCTGAATCAGATTGGGGATGTTCTTAAAAATGCCTTTTTAAAAGTACTAAAAATGAAGGAGCATGCATGAATAGAGCGAGGAGAGTGGAGGAAGTGAAAGAGGTTTGTCTGGAGCGTAACATGTGAAGGTCTCTGCCTACCTCGATGGGCGACAGGCATGACAATATGCTTGTGTGTATGTTAAAATTACTGTGATTTTTGTTTTTATCCATTAATATCGCTTATCGACTCATTCAACTTTTGGTCACCTACGAATTTAATTAGTATTTCGGTATCACTAACTTATCTACATATTTTTTTGATACTGCAATCGAAGAAAACAACAAAATGTCAAAAAGATTCTGATAGTTTAGAAAAATAATTAATAATGTTTTGCCGTAATTGGCAGGAACTTATTCAATCGATCTTGCCTACCTCGGTGGCACTGTGTGCATTAAATCAGAAAATCCCGTATTTGTATCCTGGTTATATCAATAAACGTAACGAAGTTTTCTAAATTGGTTCTGATCTGGGCATTACGCGTTGAGTTTAATGACCTCCGTTCCTCTACCTCTATGGGATTCCCTAGTTTGAGACTAGATTATTGACGTATTTATCTGACAGTTCATAAATGTCAGCTGTGATATCTTCCTACCCTCGTGGAAAGAGCATGTTAAGTGTATACATGTATCTGTACCGAAAAGTGTTTACGTCCTTGACACAGGGTCTATTATTCAATAGCTTAAAAACAAAACCAAGCACTCGTTTAATCCACCAGTTAAAGTTAAACCGAAGGCCACATAACCCGACCGATCACGATTATGTCAATGGTTACCAATCGGTTAACATGTCAATTTGGAATGTATCGATATGCGCGGACGCGTGTTGGGTAACCCTCGTAATTGAATTCGTTATCACGCATGCGTGTTGCATGCTGAGTTAGGCTATGCACACATTTTGCGATTCTATTATTGAAAACATTCACTGGAGTCACGTCTTCATATGTTTTAAAAAATAATGAATCTAACTAGTTAATGGGCGGAGTTGAAGATGCTTAACAACTAACATGAATTCTTTACAGGCTTGAATATAATTTATCTTGTTAATTAAATTTTAAATTTAAACAAAAACTAATTGGCGTTTCGTTCGTAACTTCAATTATAAACAGACAAGTACGTAAAACAAATGATGACATCCCATTATTTGTATTCTCTAACACTAAGAATATTTCGTATTTAAATCGTAAAAATCTGAGTTGCACTACCACTGCACCCGCCACCCTGATACATAAGTTGACAAGTCCCTTGTACCTGTAATAGATAAAGTAGCAGTGCCTTGGACGAACTCTCACAAGGAGCTCTACTGCTACAGAAATTGATTGCCTAGCTTTAAACAGCGAGCACAAAATTTTTTCACATTTATCCCGAATTGATTGGCAACTCGCACGCGAATATAATTGCTAACATCATTCAATGACATAACTGTACGATCACTTTCACTGGTATACGAGGTATCTTCATACAAAAGAAAATGTGAACATTTTGTATCAAATACTTTAACGATGTATACGTATAGGTAGGGCAACAAAAGTAACGTTATTAATGAGCCACATCTAAAGATACACGATCTGTAATCTCATTTTCAATAACTTACTGCAATTGATAATAAATAGACAGTAAGTGACAATGACTGTAACACAGATTATGTATAGCTCAGGAGTCAGCTACTTCATTACTATGTTGTAATTATTTTGTAATAAGAAACATTATTTTCTTCGATCGAGTGTCGAACAATCAACAAAACCTGAGATTATCAAAATTTTTTTTATTATTTTTTATTTTTAGCCAACACAAGCGAACACAAGCGAAACACGTGTTGGGTATGTATGTATATATATGTATGTATGTATATATATATATATATATATATAGTATATTGTGACTCTAGTGAAAAAGGGTACAAATAAAAAAGTCAACTTTACTAGGAAACGCAACAAGCAGATAAGATTTTAAGCGTTAAGTGTTTTTCGCGTTTCCTTGAAACCTTGGCTTTTTTATTATATTTGTGCCCCTTTTCACTGAGCCACAGATTTTTGTTGGCGGAATTTGTGACTGTAGTTGCGCTTGTATTGCATGTTTTATTAATTTTATGTAGAAAGAGAATTAAATAGAATCGCAGATTTTGCTCGATTTAACCTTCACTGAATTCGCGGAATACCAAATTAATCTACTTTCACTTTCTTAAAAACATTAATATTATATTTTTATATATGCAAGTGATAACTTGTCGCCAATATACACACATCAAAAGTGATCAAGCACGTTTTTGTCTGTTACTGAAAATGAGATGTTTAAATAATGAGATGTTAAATATAACACTGATTGTTTTTGGTCAATTTTACAATTTGAATTTTAAATGAAATTGTCAAAAAATTCGATTGATGTAATAAAAAACATTAAATAAACCTGATTTTCAGTAATTAGCAAAAGCGTGCTTGAATCCCTAGACACTTTATGATGTGTGTATATTAATATACATTATTATTACATTTTTTATTTATTTGACGATCTCGGTGGCACAACGGCTTGTGGTGGATGAAGTGATCCGGGGTTCGATTTCCGGTAGCACCAATTCGAGACATAAACTTTTCTAGACTGGTTCTGGTTTGGGTGTTCTGTGTAATGCACCGGAATTAATTCCGTCGTTCTAGTACTTATTAGTACAGGGAATTCCTTACTTTGAGACCAAGTAACTAGTGTGGACATCTATCACATTATTGTTACTAAATTTTTATTGAATGTATTTCGAGGGTATTTCACCACCATGATATACAATTATTCTTTGTGAAATTACTTCTCTAGTTCATTATAATTATTAATACAAATATCGAATACTTAGGAAAAATTCCTTCGATCCGACGTCTCTCAGCAAACCGTGGCAGACGCTATGCCAACTAAGCCACGGAACGAACCAGCGAACCTCACGAATTTTTCTAGGTGCTGGTTTTCGGACCTTTGTTTTTGGCTTTAACGACTTATTTGCCGTTATTGTTATAAAATTATTTTTCAGCCCATTGACTGGTTTTAAGTATATTTACGGACCGAAATCCGAACTGGAGTGGACCGAAATGGAGTATGGTGTGTATCTATGTTAATGGTGTGTTGTGATAAGAGCCTATTTCTTTTTCTTCTGTTTGCGTGAAGTTTCTGACAATTCGGCTTGTATTATTATTAATTTATTATTACTATTAAAAAGCTTTATTTCTAACCTAGTGTCATTTACATCACAAATTGTCAGTTTTAAAATGTTCTAGTTTGTATAATTTACCTTTTAAGAATAGACAAGAAACTATGTACCACTATTTTTTTGGATACTAGAAGATAAAACGAGGAACAAGATTTGTAAAGGAAAAATACGCGTTCACTGAAAACTATTAGGACTACAGTCCTTTAACAGGGAACATTGAAAGACCTCTAGGTTATAGCTGAAAATCAGCGGTTTGCTCCTGAGGGAACACCGACGCAGGTCCATGGCGTTTTTGCACTGCTACACGCAAATAATCGTTTTATCTATCTATCTATCAAAGACAGGGAAATCCCTTGCCCTGCAATTTCCTATCTGAAAATTTTTTCCGAATAATGAATATTGAATTATATTTCTTATAACGTTACTATTACAATACAGATTGCCTAAATCATTGTGTCAATAAACTCACGTGAGTTGACTAAACGCGATTACATATTCGCGTATTCGCGTGCACGTCTTCTAATTGGTCGATTTTGACGCAATCGCTTTCACTCACTCGCAACACAGAATGAGATCTCACTATATTTACACCATATTTACATAGACCAAGAATCTGATCTCGTAGTCTGGTTTGTTAGCTGCAAGTCCATTTAAATTTGCACTATGATTTCTTCTGGACTGTAGAGATATGAAATTTTTTTTTTTATAAAATCAAGTGATGGGACGAACAAGTCCTGCGCCTGATGTTAAGCTACATGCCTGTCCATAACAGTTGGAGTGCCACTCAGAGCTTTAAATCGCAAAGATCAGAGGGCCACTGCCACTGTTCCCGTCACCCCGAGACATAAGTTGACAAGTCCCATTTGCGTATAATTAAAATTTAGTAATGCTAACATTACTGCTTGGCGGTAGAAATAGGTAAGGTTGAGTACTTCCTTGGACGAATTCAAAGGAACTCTACTGCTGCTAAAAAATTATGTCTAAATATGCCTTTTCCAAATTTATATTTGACTTTCTATACTTGTGTTGACCACTGTAACAGACGGATGAGATAATGCAAACACGAAGACGCATTCAATTTATTAAATATTTACTAACAGTTTCAGAGAAGCCTTACAGCATATTCAGTTTTCGTAAGTGTAAAATAAGTTCTCAAAGGCACGACTTTCGCTATCACATGTGGTTGAAATTAAGATTAAATACGATATAAGTAGCGTTATCCAAATGCAGGTGAAACGTGCGGCCTTGCGACGACCGGCGCGGGCTCACGCTTCGGTGACCACGCCTTTGTTACGAATACGGCTAACAGCTACTTGAGGGGCTCTTGTAACAGTACTGAAGAAGCTTATATATTTAAATGCCATTATTACGTATCTTTACATTTTTATTATTTTTATTTATAAATAACGCAAGCCGTTGAAATAACTGATAATTGCCTTTGTGCCGACAGTCGATTTTAATTGGTTAGATATGGAGTGTTAATTTTATTTAACTCATGGAACTATAGACTAAGGTGGATTCCCATCAGCTAATGCTGTTCACCCATTCAGCGGTGTGGGTGTTGTACACACTAATGCTCGTGGCAGAAATAGGAGTGATGGCGCTTCCCAAGGTGCTTCAAGGGTTATTTTTGGGAGTCTTTCTGATGGACTCAATTCGTAATTAAGTCGTATAACTTAGTCAGAGTCAGAGAACTAAAGTAACAGACACAGCTCGCAAAATCAGTACCTAAGCTGGCAGTAGGCCGGTCATGTCTGCTTGAGGGCTGATGTCCAATGGAGCAGACTTATTCAGAAGTTATATCTAAACATAAAAAAAAAACCTAGTGTATCATACAACATACGGCCAGATGGATGCGGACGCTACAATAGAGTCAGCGTGTTCAAGGGGAGGCTTCTCTGAACGAGCTCTTTCAAAAAAACCTTGTATTGCTAATACTTTTTATATAATATAAGCATATAAATCATTGAGTGAACAAGTTTAACACGAGCTACACGTCAATACGTAAAGTCCTAAACCTAAAATACGTTTCAATAAACTATTATACCTTAATACTAGTTACAACAGTTGGTCGGAAAAGGGCGATGAATTATTTAGAAATTGATTGGGTGATAAATATTGCTGTTAAGAGTGTTTCATAATTAAACACCTTAGGGTAATCAGGTTCGAACAACTGTATCCATCAAACACAAAAGTACAAATTATAAACACAAGCCTGAAGCGTTAAACGCAAACAATAACATTTCATGGGCATTAAGAGTGTTCTACATATTTGGACAATCGATAAATAGAGCCAAAAGCGCTGTTAAGTATCACGCCGTGACAGCGACAGGTCTTAATGTGTCGTGGGCTGAACAAAAGTGGCGCATTCGTGATTTGAGTTGCGCAAACGCAATTATAACTAGTGGGTTGGGGGTATTAGTGGATTAAAGAGACGTAGCTGTGATAAAATGTTTTAAATTGTTTAAGTGAAGAAATAAAACTGTTACGTTAGAGAATATTCGAGAAGTTTATACGAAATTTTGCTAATAAAGCGACGAGTTAAAACGATGTTCATATTAAACATAATAATAACAAAATGGATATAACGAATGGAAGTAGTTGAAGATAGTAAAACGAATATTGTTTATTTCACTAGCTTGTATATAATTAAATCCGGATTGAAATCGGCACTAAATGCGATGCATCGATTATAAACGACAGGTAACTACAATAAATTACAACACACCATTAGGCTAAAAATATTAACAACGAAAACCAAAATATTACACTCTTTAAGGTTTGGTTTTGAGAATATCTGTTAAAACTATGACGAACATAAAAATGGAAATGTGGTCTACAAAAACAAAGCTTCAAAACAATTATCCAAATTTGTATTGAGGTCAACCAGAGCAGTTTCGAAATAATTTAAACACAACAACATTGCAATAGATAACGACGACAACATAACAAACGAGGCAAATTAACCAGTTGATTAAGAAGTATTCAAAGAGAATGTTACTAAATAGCTGGAGCATAGATTGTTGATAACTAAAATTGGCATAACTTTTCCATAGATGGCGTTAATGTTTTCTGATTAAGAATGGCATGTATTTAAATGACCGTTTTAAATTTGCAAAAGCAGAAGGCAAAATAATGTAAAGTCATCTTTTTTAACGATTGATCCTTTTTCTCTTTGACATAAAATGAATTAAATCAATGGATATTTTAGTCTGTTTTGAGAGTTTTGATAGTTTTATGTTGTGCTTCAAAACTAAGACAAATGAGCAATAACAAAAAAAATTATATACTTTGAAAACTAAGTAAATGTTGAATATATTTGTAACTAATATTATAATTAAAATATAATTTGACCTGAAAACACGTTCACACTCTTCTCAGCACTCTTCGGGAGCTGCCGTGTCGCTCGCTCGACTCGTGCTGCTTTTTTATAAACTATCATAGCTAAGAACTGTCACAACAAAATTAGTGAACAATTAAAAAACCGCTTCGAGGTAACTCTACCTGTACAACAGATACTCTTGGCATCAGCACAAGGCTTCAAACTATTTATTCTCTACATTTAGAGCCGGGAATCAAACAGCAAAGTTTATTAAGAGAAATATTAAAAAAAAATTTAAGACTCTCGTGGTTATTAAGTAATTTGAAGCCCGCAATCGGGAAACTCTGTGTCACGGGTGCCATTGACACACACATAGATAACCACGAATTACACCCAAAAATATTGAAAAAGGATACAATACGCAAGGGATTCGCGACAGTACAACTTATTATTTATCCAGTATTACTGTTACACGCTCCATGTTCACGGATTGACTAGGGATCGGGAAAATACAAAGTCAGATCGTGGTAAGAAATCTTTAACTAATGCCATTAATAAAAAGATTTGCCTTTGACTATGTTTTTCTGCCGTCCGCTAACTGAGGGAGCGTTCCCACTATGTCGTCACGTTTTATTATCGTTGGACGACTGTCGTGTCTAGCCTGTTCCCATATCACGACTATCTGTCGTGGACGATTTTTTATCGTTGAACGACTGTCGTGACTAACTGTTCCCACTAGATCCTGACGACAATTTATCGTTTCACGACATCCTACTTGCGAGCAGAGGGCGCTGGGTACGAGAGGGGAGGGCAGGGAGCAGAACACGTGCGGACAGCAATAAATAAAACGGGACGACAATAGGAGCTGCGACAATCTGTCGTCATGTTTTTATCGTCAGACGACTGTCGTTCTAACTGTCCCCACTATGACGACAGTTTATCGTTGTAACGATAAAAAATCGTGAACGACAGTTAATCGTGTCGTGCTATATGTGAACAACTTCATTTAAATGTACAAGCCACGACACTGTACACTGCACGACAATCTGTCGTCACGACATAGTGGGGACAAAATATTTTTATGAGATATATATAATAAGAACCATGACCCCGTTTTCAGAATATTGAAATTGTTTAATGACATATCAGCTATGCATTGTTAGGGTAAGTTCCAATAAGTAGAACACGTTAACTGATTTTAACTGTTGTTTAAAAGAGAATTTTGTGCTCTATTTTTTGTTATTTTAAAAGGTTATTTGACCATTTATCTCTTAGCCCCGATTTAGTTAGTGGATGGCAGATTTATTCCTTAAACTTTTGCAGTAACCGCAAATTTCTAAGAACTATTAAATAAATCAACCTAATATCTTCATGTATATAGGTATTATCGTGGCAAAATTTCTGACTCAACATAAAAGGTACGTGGTAAAACCCCGGCTTATCTTAAAATTTTATATATTGTTAGATGGCTTAAAAACGTACCTGTTCAAAAGTAAACGTATGCGCTAACGTACCTTGGCCTGTCCAAGATCTCCACAATACCTGTATTGTGGAGATCGCATAACCGTTTCTTCTTGCGCGTTTTGCAGCTGACCGTTACCGAATATATTCAAATTATGTTTCTCTTACCTATATAGATTTTAAGACATTTGACTGCAGTCAACCCGTGACCATGGAGCGTGCAACCGTTCCGAAATATCGGGAAAATAAAAAAAGTCGTACCGTGGTAAGAAACCTGATATTAGTAATAATCTCTTACCTATCGTTTTTTAATCCCCAACGGGAAAAGAGGGAATTATAATTTTGAAGCCTTTGCTATGTATTATGTCTGTGACATCATATGGAATGGACTGGATCTCAAAGTAGTTTTTTTTTACCTGAAGACAATCTAGCAGTCGAGCTCCTTGTGAAAGAGTTCATCCAGGAAAATACTGCCTCCTCACCTATTAAGCGGTAATATGAGCATACTGCGTTCTAGTCATTTTATATTTCAGGCTAATGGGTGCAATAGCAGTGCCCCTTGGATCTTAGCGCTTTAAAAATCTGAGTGGCACTGTAACTGCTAAGGACAGGCATATCGCTTATCACCAGGTACACGATTTGTTCACCCCGTCATTTGATATCATAAAAAAAAATAGTAAATATATTTTCAGTACTCAACCTGAAGTTTTGAAAGTAACACGGTCACGACAGTATTACAACAACCTATTTATTGTTTAATAAATAATAAGTTTACATAGAAGTTAATAATAGTTATACAAAATGGGAAAGTTAAAAATCTATAAAGTTAACACTAAATTGTTTGCCTCGGGGTAGTTTAACTTTGTAATAGAATTTAGCCTATGCATTACTTAAAAATACCGCAATTAAAACCAAAATAACCTTCAAGAAATAACATATAGTAACACGCGTTAATTACTACCAATTACGAACAATAATTTCTAAAGCTAAATACATAGCACTGGTCGAATAATTGAAATAATGGCTAACTAGGTCGGCCACGTGCCGACATAGGCTTTGGTTTTCAGTCGTGAATCAGAATTTAGTAATAATATTTTGCAATCCGATACGCGTGTCGCAGAGATTATAGAGCATATTTGCAGTAAGTCGAGTTTATTTTAGTAGACTTCAAAGAAACTAATAGGGATTGAAACAATGGGAAAAAGCTTTTTTATGGTGTATAGTGCAGACGAATAACACGCCACTGCTGCCATCACTCTGAGATATAAAGTTGACAAGACCCTTCAAAACCGGAACGTCGTGGCACGAACGAATTCTTTCCAAAGGAACTTTTTATATCAGTAGAACTCCGTGTGATATTAAATGAATTGTGAATTTTGATAGAGTTCGTCCAGGGAAGTACTGCCACCTTACCTATTTCTGCCGCCGAGCAGTAATGAGCATTACTGTGTTCCGGTTTTGAAGGGTAAGGGTGCTGATGAAATTACTAGAACATGGGACTTATCAACTTACGCGTATGTCTGTCTCAGAGTGACGGGCGCTTTGGTAGTGCTTTTCAGATATTTGCGATTTAAAGCTCTGAGCGTCACTGCAACGGATATGAATATGCGTGTCCCTTACCGCCAGGCGTATGATTTGTTCGTCCCATCACCGGATATAAAAAAAAACAATTTTTAATACAACGATCGAACACTTATAAAAAATTCCTTCGATCCAGTCGGATTCGAACCGACGTCTTCTTTGAAACCGTGTTAGGCGCTATGCCAACTAAGCCATGGAACGAACCAGCTGACCTCACAAATTTTTCTATGTGCTAGTTGTCAGATCTTTGTATTTGGTTTTCATCGACTTTTTAGCCATAGCGCGATCTACGAGAAACAAAGTATTTCGTCGTCCAGTTAGGTACCTTTACAGTTAGTTACCAGCCCTGCCTGGAGATGTTGCTTTTAACTGTAATTAATTTTTTTTATTGAATGTCACAATATTTAACCACCATGATATTCAATTATTTTTTGATTTTCAGAATGTTAAACCGATATGACAGTAAGTGTGTGAATGAATGCATTTAATATTTTTATAGAACGGTTGTTCTCGTTTTAAAATGATATTATAATCGAAGATAAGAAGTCTTCATGAAGATTCCACAAGTGGCGGAAGAGACAAATAGCGTCACTAGCGAGTCCGTAACCACGGCCAGTGCAAATTGGTTGTAACATTGGGATAATAGATAGAATAGTAGTGCAGATATCAACTCCATTTTATCGCGTTTATCCCCGTTTGTAAAGCCACTACTATAAATTTAGTGCCGAGCACCACCATTAGATGGCATTACTTGAATCTTGAAACACGCAAGCAAAGTGTTAAGATAATTCGTATAAGACTGGTGAGGTGTTTCGAATATGTTGAGTCAACTACCCTGACGACCCTATCACTCTCGCCACTTTGAAGGCCAACCAGATCGCACATCAGTCCTCCATCTCCACACGGACCAATCGTCCTCGCCGGCGAGGTCGTAGAGCCCCTCATTTCAGCACGTACACTGGCAGGTTCTCTCCATAAGCACGTCCTTCTGGTGGAAGTCTTTAATAGCGCCCTGAGCCGAGGTCCGCCCCTACTTGGGCGCCCTCAGGCCCGTTATTTAGCTTTAAGTTTATTTTACGGGTTATGAGCCTTCAGCTCGCCCTTTTCTTCCGGTGGCGCAGTCAAGGCCATCAGCGGTCAACTGCAAAGTGTACTTAAAAAAAAAGGATGGATGGAGGAAGGATGTTGACGGAATCGGAATCTAGTGTAGCACGCTACTGCTTCCACCTTTGTGGGACAGCTGGTTGAAAACATTCATAACCACCTGTTAATTTCTGCTTCTATCCACCTTGTGAGACGGTTGTCTATCAAATACAGTCGTAACGTTATTTTCTTGTGCAATAAACCTTACTGGAACAATTTGTCAGTGGATTCCTTCCTCAACACGCCTGTTCTGCACGACAATACTACAGTTTTATAATACATATTTCTATCTTCTAAAACCTGTTCCCTTACACGCAAGTGTTTACAGCTGCAGTTTAACAGTTCCGCAGCATTACAAAATTATTTTAACTACCTGTAATACTGTATTCAGATAATAAATATACTGCTCACCCAACTGCAACATTTATAAATTGTCTTAGCACACTTTAGCACAAAGTAGAAATATCAACACGTATTCTGTCTAGGACATTAGGTACAAAGCTACAATAGACGCTTGTCTATGACATTTTCAGACACTAAAACAAAACACGACTATGTCATTTATGTCAAAAATGATGATGATCATGGAAATGATTGCAACAATGTCCAATATCGCCAAGAAACACACAGCAAACATCAGCTTTCAAATAAAAACCCAATCAAAACGGAATAAAGAAAAGCAATATCCCATCAAACAACAAAATGAATAAGTACTATTGGTTATTAATATTAACATAAATAAATAAATATTAAACAACATCACACACGTTGCTCTGATCCCAAAGCAAGTAGCTAAAGCACTTGTGTTATGAAATCAGAAACAACGACGGTATCACACACACCCAGAGCCGAGACAATATAGAAAAGTTCATTTTCTACACTGACCCGGCCGGGGATCGAACCCATGAAAACCGGTGTGCAAGCCACTCGACCACGGAAGCCGTCAATAATTGATACAAAGATCAAACAAACAAAGAAAAATTCCTACGATCCGACTGGCCTCGAAGGTCTATCGCCTCAACGTGGCTACCGCTTTGCCAATTGAGTTACGGATCGAGCCAGCAGATCCTATGAATTTCTCTATGCGCTTGTAGTGTAGTATAGGTATAATGTGAGTATTTTCCTAAAAAAAGATGAATATAGTGTTACAAAAAACATCACGGTATTCAGTAAAAATAAAATAGTTGTTATGGTATTGGTTGTTGTGCTTGATAGTCAGTCTAAAATTAGATATACCTATAACTATAGTGCGTTTGACATAGCGATACACATTACACATTCAGTCGTACTTCCAACTGTTTTTGTAATGAGAGTTGGATACAACATAATCAATGCAATTAGTGAAACATTTTTGATTGAAAAAGATTGTGTTCTTTCGTAAGGACTTTGATCCTATTTTACTCCTGGGAGCTCGATGAACTTAACAAGTGTCATGTATCATGTAATCATTTCATTCACGTAATCAATTCACTACATCTCATTCATTTCATTCATTCATTCATCATAAGTTTATTTTTATTCTGTAACTTTTTTACTAATAGTAGAATAGATAGTTTGCAACTGTATTAACAAAATGGACTGTATATTGTCTGCAATATATATATATTTAAGTTGCTCTTAACTTTATCCTTTCTATTTTAGATTAATTCCACACACTTCTTTTTAACCGGTTAATGTTATTATTTTAGTTTTTTTTTAAATTACAAACAAGCCCTTAATAAGCTTGTCCGTAATATCACATGCTAAAATGTAAAGATTTCTACGAAAACGAGTCACGTTCACTTAGAAGATGTCTACTCACTTTGATCTTAAAGATATCCAGTTTTATCCAGAATTACAAAACTCTTCAAAGAATTTAACTTAAGAAGCAAAACAATTAGAACGTGGAAGAATATCTACCATACAGTTTATTATTTCCTTTACCAAGTCTTGTTTAGGGTAACCTATCACAAAATCAATTTTTTTTTCCCAAATAACGTTTGTTCGAATGTTCATTACACCGAAAACCGAAAATAACGACACCGTTGTTCTTTCAGGATATGTTGGAAGTTTATCGCAACGACACGATAAGGTTCGATTAGATTAGGTTAAGTTAGATAAAAAAAAAGACATTTTTTTCAGCGGTATAAATATGTACAAAATATCTATGTCAACCTACCTCATGCCGTCGAATCCGTCATCGGACCCGTTGATAGTGAGCACCGGCGCCCGCGCATACGCCTTAGCTACTCGTCTGTTGCGCTCGAACACTATCACCTTTGCCCAGATCTCGTCGTCAATCTGTGTCCATTTGTCTAACACTTCTTGAATGTGTTCCTGGAATAAGAAATAAATATCATTAATTGCTATGTTTTGAAGTTCAGACTAAATAATCAGGCGGAAATATTCTTGTATGTCTAAACATATTTCAGAAGAAGAAGAAAACTGGGCTGTCGAAGGGATTAATATGGTTATTCTATTCGCCATTTCCAATTTGGGCGTCGAAAAATGTACGAAGGTAATTTATGTATATTTATGTATTACGTATTTTGACGGCCTCTGTGGTTGAGTGGTTTGCAAACTGGTTTTTATGATATCGCCATCTCTGAGGTCCCGGGTGCGATTGCCGGCCGGGTCAATGTAGAAATTAACTTTTCCGTATTGTCTTGGGTCTGGGTGTTTGTAAAGTGTGTCGTCGTCGTTTCCGATTTCCATAACACAAGTACTTTAACTGCTTATTTTGGAATCAGAACAACTTATGTGTGTTGTCCAATATAATATAATAGTTCTTGTTATAGAGTAACAATAATGATATTCCAAAGTGCAAGTCTTTGAGTTAACTACATTTGTTTTATAAGTAAATAAATGTATCCAGTTGCTGTTGCCAGCTTTCCATTTATTTCATGTTTGAGATGGATGAGGAACTCTAGTCAGACCAAAACAGTAAGTTTCTGAAGTGCACGACAGGAGTCTCCCCACGTACAATGGATAACAATCACCGATTACTTTAGGCCGATTAGCGAATGTTATGATTTTTTTCACCACGAGCAAGCATTTCATTGCAATACGATGAGAAGAAGAAGAATCAGTAAGTTCTCTTTCACGTAGATATTGGAACCGTTTTTGAATGTAACATGCCACGGAGGAAAGCGCAAAAAATGACAACTGCCCTTGTTAAGAGAACTTTCGCTAAAAATCACTCCGGAACTATCAATTAAGTCGTTAAGCGAGTAGAGTTTATAGACTCATAAATTAAATGTCAATTCCTCAACCTTCACGTGACCGGAACAAAATCTGACATTGAAAGAAAACTTTTTAATTTACCGTTGAAGTTACACTTTTCGACCTTGGTAACTGCACCGGCGTTGTTTTTTCGGCTTTTGTAAGAATTACTAAAGATTAGATATTAATCCTAGTGTGGCAACGTTGTCGCAACTAGATGACATCGGCCCCGGCGCAACCGTTTCCGCTCTAGTAACCGTCTTACTTTACATATGTGTTAATATATGCTGTGTGCTTGTACGACTGTCGATTTATTTTTTTTAGCTTTGCCTCTGACTATACGATGAGAACATTAAAAAAAATATTCAGAAATTACCAGTTATTGGTTGTTTTTTTGACAATAATATTTTTTATGTTAAGTGAAGATAATTAATTGTCTAATATTTCAAATTATTTGCATAAGTAAGATCTTTTTCGATTACATCCGTATGTGACTGTGAAAACAATAAAAAACTTTTAAATTTTTTGTATATCGGCCCAAAATCTTACTTATTAAGTTTTATAAATACGTATGCATTTTCAGTATTTTACATAATGGCAATACAGTGGAAGCAAAACCGCTAAAAAGATTAAACCGTGTAATAATGTTATACAACTAATAAAACATTAAGAACCATAATCTGTTAGAAGAAGTCTAACGTGACAATTTAGACGTCGAAATCTAAAAGTGAGATACCACGAGTCAGTCAGACACGCTGATTAGCATTACTGTTGATGAATGTACATTTGATATATTTATTGCTTAGATTCAGTACATTGTCACGTCAATCGAAGATATGTAGTGTATCATGATGTAGTCACTGAATTTAGAGTGAAGGCTGCCTGTTGTATAGAAGGTACGAGTGTGTGTGTGGAGGCTCATGACCGAAATGAGGGCGAGAACCTATATCTAAGAGGTATAATGAAGTTAGAAGATGTAAATTTGTGAAGCGGTGATACTCAATTTAAAGATATTAGAGAAGAATTATGTTAGATCTAATCAAAGAAACCTAGACATGATGACAGTTTACTGTCGCTATATATAGGTAAGCCTTTACCAAGAAGACACTTATTAAATGTGTGCATAATATTAGTGAAAACAATGCCAGGCTGAAAACTAACACTATAAAAATAGTTGTCAATAATACCGAAAACTATGGAGACAAGTAACTCTATCATATTTGAGTCGTGGTATTGTTAGCAAAACAATTTGTAAAACCAACGGTCTGTGTTACATTACCACAGTTTCTTTTTTGTGTTCAAAATAATATTCCTACTCAAGACCGTTTCACGGAGCAAAAACATAGTGATTGTTGTAACTGTGTTATTAGAGGTTATTGGAAGTATAATTAGTTGTATGTCACTGTTACGTTGAATTATGTTTTAATTAGTAGCCTGTTATAAATGATAATGGTTATTTAGCTATCAACGTTTAAATTATACTTCACAAATATGGAACACAAATCTTCATACCTTTATAAGATTTAATTTGACCTTTTAAGATAAATAAAAAGTCAATAAAACAACAAATAGCATCATACTTAATAATACAGGAAAGCAAAAAGTAAACAAATGCAAAACAAATTTTAAAAAAAATTGCGTATCGAAAGGTACAGTAACGGAATGAAACACTTTATAGGTGACTTATTCCCAGTCCCCATAATTACATCTTAACTTTTTTCCGCTTCCTTCACCCGATTACTTTCAGTTTTTCTAATTTGCCGTTTCAAACGAAAGCAAGATGATCACCGTTATTTCGATGCTAAACTAACCATAACTACGTAATGTTGGGTGTGGAATAGACTTTCAATTTCTTTTTTGCGTTTTACTGGCATTGTGGTTAATAAAAGTGAAACTTAATATTGCTTCTTAAGGTATATATATGCTAAATATCGGTTTATAGTTTCAAATAGTTAGATTATTAGGGCGCTTTCAAATTACACAGTTACAGAAGCGCTGCAGTCGCTCAACTACTAAGTTTCATACAATATTTAGAAGCGCAGTTGCAGTGCCACTGTCATGACAGGCGCCTAATGGTTGCCACTGTCGGTCAATTATGGCTGTCGCTCATATTAAATGAAGTCCTTTCACGTACACCATAACCTACATATGACAGTACAAAATCTGTAGTCGTTACATTTTGTTAATTGCTCAATTTTCATAATTGCATAATTCTTTTTATTTGGTTTTGTTTGTCTGTGTTATCAATTTTTGTTTTTTTTTTGTATCTATGTGTTGTGGCGTTGCAGTAAATGTCTATTCTATTCTATTATATATGGCAACCATTAGTTGTGCAATACGGAACGAGAAGTGAGCGTGACGACAGCTTCGGTACCTATCTGTAAAATAGGGAGGGTACTGTACGTGTACGGCTTCCCGTCCGGAAACCGTCCGGCTCACCCGAAACGTATCACTAGCCTCTTGAAACCCGGATGAAGTCAGTGACAAAGGTCAGTGACAACCCTGTACATTAGCTGTTATGATTCCCGTACACGCACAGGTTGTAGTGCCCTTCTCGTGTAGTATATCCTAAGGGTCGGTATCCCGGGTCACTATGATCAAAACTAATGTAGAAACGTATGGGGCTGTCACGACAAGCGCACGCCAGTGCTGTTTTTATAATATATAATAGACACACGCTTGGCCACAATCTCACCTGATGTTAAGCGACGATGTGACCAACGATGGGAGGCGTTTGTCTAAAAAATGCCTGTTCACTCTAGCGTTTAATAACCCCCAAATTGTACTTTTCAGGAAATACAGATGCCGGTAGAGCATTCCATCCCTTTGCCGTACGCATCAGAAAGGACGAAGCAAAGCGCTTAGTGCGAATTGGTGGAATATCAACGACATAAGAATGGAGTGCTCCGGACCTTCTAGTCGACCTACTTTTCTTATCACAATTAGTGAACTAATAATTACTGAAGCGCTATAGACGCGCGGCTGCTGCACCACTGAAGAGCTTTTATAAGCGTCTAATTTGAAGGCGCCCTTAAAAAACAACTGCTGCCCTTAAAGTCAACCATCTTCTAAGGTCAAGGTAATGAAAAATAAAAATAATAAAAATAAAGCGCACACACCAAGCCCCTCAAAGCCCTGTATCGCGGGTGCCATGGACACACACATAGACAACCACAAATTACACCCAAACTCACAAGAAAAACAAATGTAGGCCATAAAAATATTTCTACCGGCAAGGGAATCGAACCCGGGATCTCTGCGTGCCAGTTCGGCACGGTAACTGTTCGGCCACGAAGGCAGTTAAAAGCTAGAAGGTATAATATTATCGCAGGATGCCAATGTAGTTTACATAGTAATTTTCAAGAAGTATGAAGGAAGTACTTAAATCATTATTTATTGATTCAATTATATCCATAAAAATTGTAAGATCGTTTTTAGGTTTTGGTATGTTAAAAACCCGGCAAACAATTATGGCTGTCCACGTGACGGAAAGTGATAACTGGCGTCTGTACATATTTGCAGGAAAATTGAACTTTGGAATGTAAGGTCTTAAGTCTCCTGTGCCTGCGATTAAATTAAAATCTAGAACACAGCAGTGCTACACATTTTAAGGATAAAAACTCATATCTCAGGACCTCGGAACCGATTATTCATTAGTACCCTTTAGATTCGAAAAACTTGACCATGGGGTCTCAATGCACTTTCTTTTTACAAAATCATATTCAGAAAATTGACAGACCGTCTGAAAAACCCAAAGATAGCAACTACCTCGCCCAATGTATTAGCATAGAAATATGTAACGATAGTAGCAGTAAGTAAGCTTCTTGTAAAAAAGTTGGTAGTACTGTCAACTTACCTATTTCTGCCGCCAACCAGTAATGTCAGGATTACTGTGTTCCCGTTTTGAAGGGTAAGGACGCTGGGTGAAATTATAGGCACTTGGGACTTGTCAATTTATGTCCCAGGGTGACGCAGTGGCTGTGCCATCTTTGCTATTTAAAGCTCTGAGTGGCACTGCAGCCGTTATGGATAGGTATGTCGCTTACCACCAGGCAAATGACTTATTCGCCCCGTGCCGGAGTTACGCGTAACGTACATTAAAAAAATATTAAAAAATACATACAGTCGAATTGAGAACCTACTCCTTTTTTGAAGTCGGATAAAAAAATTATTTAAAAAATTTAACATAATCGAAAGTATAGCCAGTACCATGTTCCACATAAATTATCACAAGCACTAATGATAACTTTTAAGAAACCAATTAAGCCCTCTAAATCCTTGAGGCGTACCAAATTCATCATTTAATTATCTCCGAAATGTCCCTTAGAAAGGTTGGGATCGAAAATAAAACTCAAACCAAAAGAACGGGTTTGAACAGGATAATATATTTTAACAAATCCAAAAGGATTTGTTAAAGAAACCCTGGACTTAATGAATCGAAGATATGCGTGACATAAAAATTTGATACTTCATTTTGTAAGTTAAAGTATATCACTCCAAGTGGTATTTATGATGAAAAATAAAGTAAATGCATAAATCAAAGATGCAGTGTTGCAAAGTTGTTGTAGCCTACCTTGGTCAGGCTTACCGGTCAATATTATGCAGTAATACAATAAAATTATATAAGGTGTTAAAAAATTAGTCTGAAATTTCATAATACGATACGTGACACAAAAGTCGTAGGGCCCATTGAAAACCAGCGTCACAGTCTAATCTTGGTTGTGACTTTAGCTTAATGGGAGCCTTTTTCGTACGCCACAGCTGCATACATATCACTAAAGTATTATTTAGTATAGTACAATTTGTTGTTTAAATGTTTACTTCGCTTTTCTGTCTCATGTCTGTTTTTATTTATATTAGTTTTGTTTTCTTGCAAATAAATGGTTTCCATTTCCATTTAAGTAGCCCTATATCCGATTAGCGATTTATTTTTGGTTATGCAAGTTTATAAAATCATCTGATCGTTTTTTGTATAGGTTAAGAAACAAGATTTCAAAAATCGGGATCTTGCACCTTCCTCTACATCTTCAATTTTCACCTGGACTCTAGGTCTACATGCTATGAACTCGGGTAAGCTTGGAGATAAATGCAAGCCAGATTCAAAACGCTATAGTGCGTATATGTATTTTCTTCCGAACCAAATCAAAGCCATAAAAGGGTTCTAACCGCATAAATCTGCACAATGATCAAGCATGACGGAGTGTCAGGGCGCGAAAGCACAAAACAGCCCTAACGAGCACTATTCAGCTCCAACATGATGCTACAATAGTGTAAATTATAATAGAGCTAGATTGGGGTGATATGTGAATCTGATATTGGCAAACGAGGATGGTTACTTTAAAAAAAACAGCGTTATACACGGAGAAATTAAGCACATAAAGCTTGACACTACAAACCGTTCTTATTGCAATCCGTATAGAGTTGAATTTAAATCATAAGTGTTAAATTTAACATACTCTTGACGTTGTACTACAATTTCAGTGTAAATAATGAAAATAAAGTAATAAATTAATAAAATCAACCGGAGCGAGGCGTAAATTTATTTTTAACCGATTTATAAAATAATAATAATAAAAAAAAGAATAAAAGGAGGAGGTTCTCATTATCGCTGTGTTTTTTATATGTATGTTACGCGACAACAATCGACAACTCGATAATTTGTGGACCGATTTTGATGATTCTTTTTTTTTTGTTGGAAAGGGGATATCGCAGTAGTGGAACCATTTAAATTTCAAAAAATATTCCATCGCTAAGGGTGGCAAACTATTTTGATTTTTTTATTCATTTTACTTGAAATTTACTATGTATGTTGATCTGGTATATATTTAAAAGTGAAGTTTGTTACTGTAAGCACTAGCAAAATGATATTAATTACGATGGTACACAGTCACTTTGTTTGTGGACTAAACCTAATTACAGTACCAGGCCGTAAAAATTATACATCGGGAAAACCCAGAAATAACGAATAGCTCGAGGAGTCCCTTTCATCTGTCTACCTTGTCATCAGATCATCAGATCAGTTCCAGGTCACCATAACATTTTATTGTGATTGGAATGACATCTATGTACTAAGTTTTATTTTAATCGGTTAACGCAAAGTGGATAAAGTAATATAATTAATATAAAATTAAACAAGGTGTTAAAAAATTTGTCTGAAATTTCATGGTACGGTACATGACAAAAAAGTCCTAGGGTCCATTGAAAACCAGCGTCACAGCCTAATTTTGATTGTGACTTTAGCTGAATGGGATCCTTTTTCATACGCCACAGCTGCACACATATCACTAAAGTATTATTTAGTATAGTACAATTTGTTGTTAAAATGTTTGCTTCGCTGTTTTTTGTGTTATTTCTGTTTTTATTTAAATTAGTTCTTTTTGTTGCAAATTCAGTAAACCAGATTCGTCCCCTAATTTGCCATCTTTAGAGGTAGAATATCTAAAATTTTCTTTAAATTTGAATGGGTACAGTACTGTGATATTTAAAAAAAAGAAGTCCGTCAAAAATTACTGATGATGACATAAAAATATTTATCAATCACATATGAAACTTATTAATCTATAATCTATAGTTTCTGAGTTTTCCCGATGTGTAATATTTACGGTCAGACGCTGTAGAAAAGTTATGTACTTTGCTTTTTGTAAAAATCGAATAAAACCAAGTTAATACCCTTTTAATTAAACCTTGCAAAAGATATTTCACTTTTTAAGTCAGACTTCAAACCCTTTTCTGCACGTTCAAAGCATGAATCCGCAAATTAAGGTTGATTCAAACAATGACTTACAAGAATTCGATTATAAATTGAAAATCCAAGAGAAAGTGAATCTCATACATCATAGTCTGCTCTCATAACTCATAGCGAATTCAAAAGGTTGCAAAGATAGCAAATCAGTTTGTAATGTTCTGATAATCCGTCAAACTAGTCCTTCATTGATTGCGTGAACAGTAAAAAATAAGTTTGTATTATGGTAGTCATCGTGATTTGCGTCTATTGAAGCTTTGTTGGATCTCACATTGAGTTTTTATTATGGATTAAGATAGACAGGCAAATGATGTGCAGATACATTAGATGTACATGTGTCACTTACAATAAAATTTGCCAGAGCAATTTTTAATGCTGCCATCTGACAGTATGTATTTTATAATTAACTATAATTCAATCTTTATTTTTGAAGCTATTATTAGTAATCATTATACATTTCTAATTTATTGATCGCTATGGAGTTGTAATTATAGCAAGGATCCAGATTGTTCAATTGACATAGGCTACCATGTGTACGTTGACGTTTATGGTATTTATTTAATTATTTATTAACTGCATCCATGGCCGAACGGTTACCATCCTGGACTGCCATGCAGTTAGAAATATATGTAAAGTTTACATTTATTGTTGCCGTGAGTTTGGGTGTAATTCGTGGTTGTCTATGTATGTGTCTATTGCATCCGGGATACAGGGTCTCCCCTAGTGCGGGGCTATGAGTACGTGCAAACAAAAACAAAAAAGAAATTAAGTGATCTTAATTTAATATTACACAAAAACAGATTAAGAGATCATAGTTCAAAATAATAAAAAATCACAGCACTTGTTCACACGATAGGTGAATTTAATTATTTCATTTTTATATCTGTATAAAATTAAGTGAAATAAATTATTAGTTATTAAATATACGTAAAAATATTAATAATAGTTATAGTTTATATATATTTACAGATTCTAAAAATAATAATGTGACAGGTAACAACACCAATTTCGGACGTGACGTGAACAAGACGTGCGCCCGGCGGTAAGCAACACTGCCTGCCTGTTACAATGCCGCTAAGAGTTTTAAATCGCAAAGGTCTGACTGTCTGTGGTCTGAGTGACACTGTCACTACGCCCGTCACTACGAGACATAAGTTGACACGTCTCATGTGCTTCTAATTTGAGTTTGACGGCATAAATAGGTTAGGTGGCAGTATTTCTTTGGACGAACTCTTTCACAAGGAGATCGACTGTCACTAAAACTAGGTCATTATCTCAAACTAGGGAATTCCACGTAGGTACTATGAGGAGAAGTTCGTTTCCCAAAATGGTCCTACCAGGAATCTGTACTTCCTCATATAGCCACAGTGCAAGGCGTTAGACCACCAAGATCATCAGATGAAAAAGTTATACATCTATAACTATTTTCTGTTAAAAGAGGACGAATAGTATATTCCTACTTCGTAAACCTATTTTAGATAGGAAGCCGTAGGTTTGACCTACTGCCACTCAAGCAGAAGGTCGTAGGTTCAAATCCGGGCAAGCACCTCTGATTTTCTCGGAATTTATGTACGAAATTTAATTAGAAATTTATCATGAGCTTTTCGATGAAGGAAAACATCGTGATGAAACCGGCACGTTGAAGAAGGTTCAAAACCTTCGGGAAACGTGTGAAGTCCCCAACCCTCGTCTGAAAGGAGACCCGTGCCCAGCAGTGGGACATATAAATGGGTTGATGATGATGATGATAAACCTATTTGTATGACCTATTGCTGAGTACGGGTCTCCTGTCATGCGAAACTTCAGGCTATAGTCTGAGACGCTGACCAATTGGGTTGGGTTGGGGACGTCACACGTTTTCCTAGGGTTGTGATCCTTCTTTGCGGTACAGCTTTCATCACGATGTTCCCTTTCACCGAACACGTCATACTTTTCAAATCAAATTTCGCATATAAATTCCCAAAAGTCAGAAGTGCGAGCCGAGATTCAAACCCACGGCATCTGTTTGAGAGGCGGTACCGATATTAGTAGCAGTAGAGCTCATTGTGAAAGAGTCTGTCCAGGGTAGTACTGCCACCTTACCTATTTCTGTCACCAAGCAGTGTCAGCGTTACTGTGTTCCGGTTTTGAAGGGTAAGGGTGCTGGTGAAATTACAGGCACATGGGACTTGTCAACTTATGTCTCAGGGTAACGGGCACTGTGGCAGTGCTCCTCATATCTTTGCGATTTAAAGCTCTGAGTGGCACTGCAACTGTTATGGACAGGCGTATAGCTTACCATCAGGCGCGCGACTTATTCATCCCGTCACTTGATATATAAAAAATTACCTCTAATCATCAAGGCTACCACGCCTATATACTTCTGTATACTCAGAAATTTGCGTCTATGTGATACACGAATGGACCAATTGAATGAGAAAGAGCATAGTAGGCGCTCGATATTCTAAGGCAGGTCCATTTGCATGACTACACTATAGAAGTGGTATTCAAGGTTCGCTTTATAATTATTGAATGTGAGTGTGGTAAAATCTATATCTGTATACAATTTACACAATTATTATTATTGCCCTGTCTGCAAATACACATTAAACTCTAATCGTCATTTAATTCACACAAATCTGAAGAAAAACACAAAAAAGAACAACTTCCTCTCACTGTCCTTCAAAGTCAAGCAATACGTTGCAATTGCCCATATTCCTATACGGTGCGCAGGCGCAGCTAAGCAATGCGATCGATTGCACAATGACTGAATTAACTTCAATTGTTCGCTATTGTTGGTCATTGCTTTTGGATACTACCGTTTGTGTCGCAACGGCTAGATAACAAGTGTCCAGAGTCTAGATCATGTGGGAATTGCGTTGCAAATATTACTAAATTGCATTCTATGTAAGTCTATGGTACTTCCTAATCTCATTTTAACAAATGAAGGACTAGTCATAACAAAAAAACTCTCAATAATGTGAATGTTTTTAGGTTATCTTTATCTAATTTTAAGATGAAAATAAGTGAGTATTTTTTAATTTCATTCACGCGTAGTATTCGAGATATTACTTCTTTCTTCTTATTTAGAATGATGAAAGATTTCTTTTTATTTAGTTCGAGGCTGTTGTTTCCCATAAAGTTCTATATTTAAAAATTTACTTGTGTATTTGTTAAATTAGGAAACATCAAATGATAATAATAATAAAAAATATTCCTCAACGCTTTATCGCAATTAATACATTGCGTAATTTTGTGATCTATTATTCACTATTAAAAAAAAACAAATAATAACATTTGCAATCTATAATTATCTCTATTCAATTAACTTGTCTTCTCCTCAACACATACTTAACAATGTTCTACCGCATGCAAACATATTTACAAAATAATTCACATTTCAACTAATTGTATACTCTATTTTATATGCAAAAGAATTCATTTTAAAGTTTTTATACAATGTTCTACATAAAGTGAGAGTATCATGGCCTTGTCAGGGTCGTTTCCGCAGCACATTCTTGAACACAGGCCCATTTGCAAGCTTGTTTTGTTCGAAATATACAGAAATAGCCGTTTACTAACGACTATAGACTACGTGATGTACGATTTTTAACGAACGAACGAACATTATTATTTCTACGGGGCAATCTAAAGAACAAATTAAGTAAAGTCTAGTGTACGTAGATCCTTCAAAACTGAATGTCCTTATTGGAAAAAAAAAACGGAAATGGAACAATAAAGGTTAAGTTATCATTACTGCGCACTGTTTTTTTAAATTATCATCTTGCATGTTCCTCTGCCGGGCACGATTTCCTCTCAGACTCTAGGGCTTAGAACTAGGTATGAGGCTGGCGACTTCACATGTTTTCCAAGGGTTATGAACCTTCAAACAGGTACGTACGCAACGTAACGTCAGCATTACTGTGTTCCGGTTCGGAAGGGTAAGGGTGTTGGTAAAATTATAGGCACATGGGAGTTGTCAACTTATATCTCAGGGTGACGGGTACAGTGGCAGTGCATCTAAGATCTTTGCGATTAAAAAGCTCTAAGTGGCACTGCAACTGTTATGTACAGGCGTGTCGTTTATCACCAGGCGCATGACTTGTTCGTACCGTCACTTGGTATTATAAAAAAAAACATGTTTTCGCTCACCGGAAAGCTTGTGGTAAATTGCAAATCAAATGTCGCACATACATTCCAATAAACTCAGAGTTAAACTATGCTATCGCCGCAATCATCTTTATTTATTTTTTCAAACAAACGTCGTTTCGGGCTGTTTACAATGCCTTTGCCATCTGCCTCCGTGGTCGAACGGTTACCATGCCGGACTGCCACGCAGAGGTTACACGTTCGATTCCCGGGCCGGGCGAAATATTTGTATGGCCTACATTTATTTCTTGTTTGTTTTTATTAGTTTGGGTGTCATTTGTGGTTATCTATGTGTGTGTCCATGGTACCCGCGACACAGGGGTTCCCTAGTGCGGGGCTATATTGAGTGTGTGCGTTATTATTTACAAGCCTTTACCAAAGGTTTACTATGACAGCAGTCGTTAGCGACTACGTAAATCACTTCACAATTTTGTATGGCAAATTATACAACGCCCCTACTGATCACAAAAAGAAACTACATTTTATATACAAACATTACGCGGTCGCTAGCGAGAGCTGTCACTGTAATCTCATGGTAGAGGCACTGACTCACGATCAAAAAAGAAAATAATTCAAAAATAGTTAGAACTGCCTCCGTGGCCGAACGGTTACCATGCCGGACTGCCACGCAGAGGTCCCAGGTTCGATTCCCGGGCCGGGAGAAATAGTTGTATGGCCTACAATTATTTCTCTCGTGAGTTTGGGTGTAATTTGTGGTAGTCTATGTGTGTGTTCATGGCACCCGCGACACAGGGTTTCTCTAGTGCGGGGCTATGTTGAGTGTGTGCGTTATTTATTTATTAGTTTATTTGTTACAATTGATTAGTGTTCAATTGCCCAAGTCTCTGTTTAAGCATAAGAATACCTGTTCCATGAAACCCCGCTCTTCATATCTCTTAGGTGTAACGTAACAAATATCTTACTTACCTATCCTATTTCTTAGTTGAACGGAAGACAAAACAACAATGATACAATCTATATGTGTACAAAAAACAACATACTCAGTTGTATGGTGTTTCTGAATTACATTATGTATTGGATTAATATTTCAGCTTGGTCATAGTCTAAATTACTTCTAAATTGAGAACCTACTTTGTTGTCATAGATTTACACTCGTGTAACGATTTCTTGTATACATGTAGATATTTATTTATTTGTAAATGTATGCTGATCGTCTTTTAAACTGTACACTCGCAAGTATAGTCTTTACATGAGGAACTCATGGGACATTGTAGTTCCTTCTTCTACAGTCAATCTTAGGATCACAACTTATTGATTTATGTTTTTAGGGTAAGTTATTGAACATAGGTTTTGTGTTGAAAAAGTTCGTATCTAGAGAACGTGCTTTAGCCGCTCCACCCCAAACTGTATACAATAGCTTTTAATTGATGGTACCAAAGCGATGTCCACGTCGTTGAAAAGGTTATAGGCGTTATTTTCAGAAAGAACATTTCGCTTTCTTTATTTGAACCTATGTTGCACCTTGTTTAAAATTAACATAGAGTTCAAATACATCATTAAAGTGTGTAAAATGCAGTACAAATTGATTTAATAGGTATTTGCCCACCTACCTAAGTCAACCCGCGACCACAGCCGGTACAACCGAAACATCAACTTAATAAGTATAGAGTTTAATTTAAAAAAGGTTTTAGTTTTTATTTCAAAAACTTTTCCACGGTATCATCTTCAAATGTATTATTCTTAAAACATTTCATCGTAATAATTCACGGACATAAATGTCATATAGCCAAATTCTCCTTTTAAAATTGAGGATTAACAATCTGCAAAGATACATAACGTTATATTGCAAACTTTATGAATACCTTGTGGAAGTTTACTGCTAATCGAAGGTAAATATTATTACAATAATGTTGTATAATAAAGTTAGTTATTTTAGCGAACTTAAAGTGTAAAAAATAACAAACTGACTTGTATTTTTTTCATTATTTCTTTTTGGTAAGGTTTTCATGTTGTGATAGGCCAGAAATTCTCAGTACATAGAACTTTAGCTCCGTCTACTTACTCATACGATTCGTATTGTTCGTATTCTTTCAACAAAATTATTTGCAAAAAAATGGCAGCCATCTTGCTCAACGAATTGCATGAACTTACCGGCAATTTCTTCAATTTAACATGGATCTAGGCTTAGTTTTTAAATATGTAATGTTTGTCAGATTTTGTATAAGTTTATATGATTTATAATTAATATTTTATAAAAAAAACTATACTGCCCTCCTTGCCATAACTAACGTATTTGAATTTCGGTAAAGTCTGAGATATTGGCAGCTAAAGTTTGTTTTTGTTAGTAAAAAATGTCAATTACGCTGATCTTATTTTAATAATGAAACTGAAACTAAATAAGAAAACCGATTACAAGGGATTGTAGATCTCGTTTTGCTTAACCTGAATATGTTAATAACTCAATTTTGCTAGAAATGTCGATTGCGTTAGATATAATAAGGAGAGCAGAATAGGTACTTCTCCTAGAAAGGAAACTTATATAAAAACTCTGTGGATGGTTTGTGTTCTGAAATTGCCAAATTATCAACGTTTTAGACAAACGTTTTTGTATCAGGAGCAGCTCTATAACATACTAAGTAACATTAACATGAACATCAACTAAATTACTAGCAACAAAATAAATTATATTCCTAATTCTAATTACACAATTATGCAGTCATTGAACGCGAAGTGAAAACAGCATTCCGTTGCAACCAACACGTCATCGAATGCATCTAATTGCAGTCAGACTGAGGTCGAAGTAACCTTGTTCATTAATGATCTACAAAACCAGATGGGTTGTTTATGAAAGGACTGGTGCGACATAAAAATTAAAAAAGGAAAAATTTTAGAATCTTAATGCAAGGAGGTCCATTGAAAGTACCAACAGAAGAAAAGTAGGAGACAGGCTTATAGGTTTGGGAATGCTTACAAAGTATTGTGTAACCGATTCGACTATTTATTAGATCGTTACCGGTGGAAATTGATTAATACGTAATTACAAGTGCCTTTTTTATGACACCAAGTGACTGGACGATGAAGTCGTGTGCCTGGTGTTAAGCGACATGCCTGTCGATAGCAGTTGCAATGCCACTGCGCCTGTCACCCTGACAAGTACCAAAAACTGGAGTTGACAAATTCCTTGTACCTGTAATTTCACCAGCACCCATATCCTTCAAAGCCGAGGTGCAATAATGCTCACATTGTTGCATGAAGGCAAAAATAGGTAGGCACTTCCCTCGAAGAGTTCTTTCACAAAGAGCTCTACTGCTACTACCTTTTGTGTCACTTATAATTTTCTCAGTCATTTTAAACAGTTAGGGTTTGCTGATGTGTGTGCCAAATGTATCTATAAAATCATGACTTCGTCCTGAATCGTATGTCATTAAAAAAATGTCAAGATGTGAAGGCTTAGTACTAATTGATACAAAATTGACCTAAGAAGGCAAGATGCTACCAGTAACAAAAACTAAATCCCATCTAAAGTGAACGTCAAAGCACTAACTTGTTATTGGTACTATAAAAGGTTAACCAGAGGTGACCAAGGCTGCTCCATTTGAGATCTGATTGCTAATAGATGTAGCTAATGCCATTTTAAACGCTATGATTACTCTCATTACGAATGAATCAGTTTAATTTGAACTATATATTTAGAAAATTGCAATATTTTAGATTTTCACGCTATAATCGCAGATTGAACAAGTTAACAGATTGTTTATTATAAATTTGTCCTTGTATTTACATAAAAAAAGAAATAAATTTGAAAACAGAATGACAGCACATTTTTGTATTGTAAGTGGTAACCCACAACTCTTGCATTGATAACGTAGTAGGGAGAACGCTTTTCTCTTACAGGAGAAAGACCTGGTTGTGATTTCCATCAAATGTATACATAACGTAGTCTTTCCAAATATGCAATAAACTTGTCATCACTTGCCCTTTAGGGCCCTTTATTTTAATAAGGAAACAACCACACTAAAGCCTTTTCTATAAGGTCTCCACCCTTAACAATCACTGGGACTTTTATAGCTTCCCAATGTATATGTGTATTAAATAGCAGCAAAGGCCCTTGTGAAAGTGTTTGTCCAAGGAAATACTGCGACTTCATCTATTTCTACCGCCAAGCAGTAATGTGGACATTACTGCTTGGCGGTAGAAGGGTTAGGGTGCTGGTGAAATTATAGGCACATGGAATTTGTCAAAATGTCTCAGGCTCTGCGTAGCACCTATGTTACATTAAGATCCACGACTTCTTCGGCCCATCACTTGGTAACATAAAAAAATCAGCAGAAATAGGTGTCTCTCCAAAATGAAAGGGTAATAATTGGTCTATTATTCAATACTACATCAGCTTACACGCGTCGATTGCTGGACATAAGTCTTCCCCTGAGCACGCTAGCACTTCCGGTCCTGTGTAACCTGCATCCAACAGCTGCCAGCCATCTTTCTGTAATTGTCCGTACGTCTTGCCGCAGGTCTTCCTACACTACGTTTACCTCGACTTTTTAACTTGGTGTTTAATACGTTTAAGTAAAAGATTTCAAAGAGCTTCAATTTGGTTGCTCCGATCTTGTCAACTTACAGACAAAATTATTAGTTTTTATAATTTTTTTATAATATACAAACAACAAACGCCATCAATGTTTAGTTTAAACACCAAATGGAATGTTCAAAACCTTATAACCTCTGAACAGACTAAAAAGCCGTACTAATAAGTCTTATTGACCTTTGAGAGAGCGAGTCACGAGTTCGTAAATACCGTTCATTGTTATATTGCTAGACTATGGTTATCCTTGAAGACTCCTAATGTCAACTAGAAGATTGTTGTCACATTCTATTACATACAACTGTAAATAATATGTGTAAGGGATGGTGCCATCTTGGTAATGTTGCACGTTGAGGTGTTGCTTGGAGCATATGACAGGTAAACTGGAATGAAAGAGACCTAGAGACCAAAATTCCAAATGATGGTCAGATCAGATCTCCGAACAACTGGAGCCACTTGTCAGTTCCGCTCTCCACCACGCGACTGATCGCAACCGATGGAGACAGATAATTGATATGATGATGTGAAGTTACGATCCGTAGCAGTGAGGAAGCGATTAGAAAGATAGTGATGGTATATCGAATTTTCGGACCATGGTTCTAATTCATGGTTTAAATGGAATAATATTGCACCTAGAAATACATGGGGCTATCAGTCAGTATATCTTAAGAACCAAGAGCATACTTTAATAATTTATATTGACTTGAGTCCGTTGGCCGATAAAAATAATTTTATGGTTGTGAAATAATATAAAAGAATATGAAATCATGGTGCAATCGACTAATAACAAATAATCCAATTTTTAAATATAATTCATAAGCTTTTGATAAAAAGAAAAAAGAAATTTAAACCACAATAGAAAATCATAATAATTCTGCCTGCATCAATTTGTCTGATGAAACAGAAAGGTGCACATTATGTCAATCCATTGTTCACAAATTGGACGAAAAGTAAAAAGCATTGGCCAATATAATCGCACAATGTTTGAGGCAATTACACAAGGCGATTTACGATTTAAGTGGCATAAAGACCATATTAATGGTGTTAAATTTCAAAAAGAATTTCCAAACAGATCTGAAAGAGTAATTGTACTAATGGAGATTGCGATTAAAATTGTATTTTAGGAGAATCGTTCATCAGACTGCTTGTTTAGTGGTACATCAATAGTTCATCAAAACGGACGTATAACGTGGTTCGTGGCATACCAGCCACTATTTTTGTAGCATTAGATGACCGTAGTAGTAGAAAGTCTCTAAGATACTGATCTAAATCTAAGATAAAAGTTTGAACGATACTAGTTACTTTAGTTTGTCTTAAAGTTCGCTATAAATAGTTTATGAAAAATAAAGGATGGAAGTAGAATAAACAGAACAACTGCGGTAAGTTATCAGAGTAATAGAATGCATAACTTTAGTAAATAGAAAGTATCATATAACTCGCAAGTCTGTAAGACATTTGACCCAAAATTATTTCTCTGGTCAAACCACACGAGCACAGCAATTAACCGCAATGAGAACGAGACCCGGAGCCTCTCTTTTCCATTTACAAAAGGTGACACAGATAATTTAATTTAGACTATTCTTTCGTAATTTCTTATTCAACGACAAATCTTTTGAAGACGAACAGGTGTTGCGCGTCACAACTGTCTACTTCTGTCTGACAATGTTAATCTTGCTACTGGCTTTGTATAATCCAATCCAAATTGATCTGTATCTCACGGCAATAAGAACAGTAAATAGTTTTTCGAAAGGTAAATACGCAAACACGTCCAGTTCCATATAATAGTACAAGAGTGACACACAGTGTTAATGACAACTGTTACATCAATAGAGGCAATACTATCGCGTGCTATGATGAATAGGGGGAAAAAATGGTCACGTAGATGTTGTTGAACTTGTATGCGACTGGAATATTATTCTTTTTTTACGGTTGTGATAGATGGCTTAACTATGGGTGGTATGTTAAATGGTGATGACATATTTACTACAGGTATTCATAGTTTGGTAACAGGTTTGAAGTAAAATATCGTGTCAAAGATCTCATATGTTTTAGATATGTTTTTGTCTAAAATTAATACTGAACTGGTCTTGACTTGTTTACTATTGTGGATATTATCCTTCTCGAAAATAGGAGTAATGGAAAGATTAATAAAACTTTATAGCACAGTGTTGCCTAATTTTTCTTCAAGACCAGCGATTTAAACGCGCATTGTTAAAAAAACAATAAAAAACTATTAACGAAACCACGAATAGTTGCGCTTGAGCACTTATTTTAACAAAATATTAAGACAAATAACCCTATTAACCAATCATAACAGCCAAGTAATTTTAGCAAATGAGTTATGTTTTACGCAATTCAGAGATGGGAACAGAAGCAGAGATGCATCAGAATGAATGAGCGGTGCTATTTTGTACAAATATCGTGTGAAAACGTGCACACGCATTGTACACGCGCAGAGTCGTGAGCGAAAGCAAGAAGGGGTGTTACGTCAATTTTATTTTGTTACCTTAAAGTTTAGAAGGGCTAACAATTTAGTATTGTCATTCGTGTTCAAAATTGATACAATTCGTTTAGAAAATTGACTGATAACTTCTTTTACTACAGGCTAAGATGATAGTGCGCGGAAGAAATTTAGTGCCATCTTTTATTAAAAGTTTCTTTAAAACTCCTATTAATAATGATAAGTAACAAAATATATAATTATTACTAAAGCATGTAGTGTTTATATGTGTATTCTTAATATTAACATTTATGAACAATAAGTTTATGTCAGTGTAATATATTTTTATTTATAAATTTATGCAATTTTATCGTGCAATAATTCGTTCCCTGGTACGTAAAGAATCGTAAGCCCAAATTTTTATTTTTATTTTTTTTATGCCAAGTAGGAGGCAAATGAGCAGATGCTGTACCTTTTAGACTACCTTCCATCAGATAGGAGCTGATGGAAGGTAATCTTCATCACCCATGAACATCTGCAACATCAGATGCCTATGCGTTGCCAGTCTTTAAGAGCCCTATACATACGCTTTTTGAACAACCTCATGTTACAGCGCAATGATGTGGGCTTTTCTTTTTTGGCGAAAGTGGTGGAAACGTAACGGTGGCAACAATTCGAGAAATTCCTCAGAGGACTTCCCATTTCATAGACGGTAGAACACACACATCTCTCCGTCGACTAAGGAACTCCAAACCATCTGTGAGTTTGGGATCATCGACAACACGAACAGCTCGACCCTGGATAGAGTCAAGTGGATCAAGCTGGTATCATAATGCACACGCTTAACCATTTAAGTATTGTAATGTACTGAAAGGACTAAAATGAATACATAACACTTAAGATTTTGACTGCCTCTGTGGCCGAACGGTTACTGTGCCGGACTGCCACGCAGAGCTCCCAGGTTCGTTTCCCAGGCCGGGAGAAATATTTGTAAGGCCTACATTTATTTCTCTCGTGAGTTTGGGTGTAATTTGTGGTTAGCTATGTGCGTATCCATGACACCCGCGACACAGGGTTCCCTTGTGGGGGACTATGTTGAGTGTGTGCGTTATTATTAAGATTCTCGAGTATTATAATACAATTTGATACATGACATTGCATAATTTTTTATGCTGTATAATTTTACTCCTAATTATAATAGACTTTTTTATAGTATCAAGTGACGGAACGAACAAGTTGTGCACCTGGTAAGCTGCACGCCTGTCCATAACAGTTGCAGTGTCATTCAGAGCTTTAACTCGCAAAGATCTAAGGGACACTGCCACTGCGCCGTTCACCTTGAGACATAAGTTGACAAGTCCCATGTGCGACAGAAATAGGTAAGGTAAGAACTCTTTCACAAGGAGTTCTACTGCTACAAATTACTTTCGATACATATAAAGTACGACGAAGATACGTAAAAAGATTCTAATTAGATCTGTAAAATTTCTTTCTTCACCACAGCTGGAGAAGATATATCTAGTTTGCCTTGTACAACGAAGAATTATTTATTTAAAATATATTAAGTGTAACAAACAATTGTGTTATTATACTTTGCGGGAAGAAAGAAAATAAAGCACGTTAACTTGAATATCTTTGCTTTCTTTAATAAACCTTAATTATCAAGAGAAAAGCATCTACTAATCTTATACACATAAAATTGACATAAAACGGTACTAAGTGTAGGTGCAAGTAGGTTTTGCGCTCAGTGAAATGCAAATATTTAGTACCACTTCCACACCTTATTTCTCTGTTAGCTAGCAATACCGATTAAAATTCCTAAAGGTTTATTAATTCAACTATGGTTTTTTTTGTACGTTGTTGCGGGTTTAAGTGGGGTTAAGTTTCATATTAATATATTATATTAATATGCTTCAAATTAATATATTGTTTGCATTCTCCAACTTATTGTTTTGATCCAATTGCTAATATAATAAGAAAATTCTAATTCAGATTGACATCAGCCTACAAGTATACATGTCAAACTATTTTTGACGGCCTCGGCGGCCCAAAGCCACGGATTGTCCTGTGGGCGCTGGATGAGAAAGTTCTCAGTTCCATTCCCGGTAAGACCAATTTGGAAGATGAATGTTTTAAAGTTGGTTCAGGGGGCCTAATATGAACTCTTATTTCCACGCAGTTTACGCCTTAAAGTAAACTGCCTTGTAATTTCGTATTATGAACTGGTAATACCAGCCAGTCAACGATCACATGACACTAGGCTGTCTGGTCTGGATGTTCGTGGTAGTACCCCGGAATGAAATCCGTTGCTCTGGTTCCCATAGTGCAGGGAATTCTCTAGTTTGAGACCAGGCAATTTTTTTTGTGGTTAACGACACTGATCCATGGCAGTTGCAGTGCCACTCAGAGCTTTATATATCAAAGATCTTAAAGGCAGTGCCACTGCACCCGTCACCCTGATACATACACACATTACAGCTTGGTGGCAGAAATAGGTAAGGAGGCAGTACTTCCCTAGACGAACTCTTTTACATGGAGCTCTATTACTACAAAACACATTCCTATATATTACATCATATTATTGCCTCAAAGCTTTTACAAAAAATTAATGAAACTGATAACACCCAGAGGCAAGATAAAAAACATCGATATATTTGCAATTTGTGTAAAGACAAAGATGTGTACTTTAAATATTATTAAATTTAAAATGTACCGTTTTATAAAATTCAAAAAGGTCGATAAATTAATAAAGAAACCATCCACCTTCATACTATATAACTAAATGGTACAACAAAACAAAACAGGTGCGTGGAAAATGAAAGTTGTTCTCTTCCTGCTCAACTCGTTTCGCATGTCGTCAGCGCAAGGACGCTATGCGTAAATAGGCATATGGTCTGATACAGATACACTAGCTTGACAGGATTCTTGGAGAACGTGTGTAGTGAATACCACTCTAAGAAGGTTACGGGGAACAGAAGTGAAAAAAATGACAATGCCACTATTACAAATATGGTTACTCTGTGTGGAAAATTACAAAGTTGCAGAAATATGGATGCCTATTATGCCTGTAATTGCAATACGCATCTGGAGGTTTCTAGAATTTGAAAGTATTTTTACTTCAATCTAGAATAATGGTATCTAGGTATATATTTAGGTAGTGAGGTGAATTTACAGAGAGGTATATTTGAAACTTGCAATAATAATGAAATAAATATAGACGCGGTCGTTTGCAAATATCGAGTATATTTTCTGGTTATATGCTCGATGTCTGTAAATCATAGTAAGGTAATTACACAAATACGCTATAACATTGTAAAGAAGACAGGACTCAGAACAGAGTCTTACCGTACTCTCCGCGAAAATTTTAGAACCATTGCAAATTTTGAAAAGTTTATGATTTTAATGTAAATTACAAATTAAGTAAAATGGTAAGTGTACTTAAGAATATGTGAGAGCAATGTGTGGAGTTCCATCAGTAATAAAACAATGTTAATGGCCTTAGATTCTTGAGAAACTAAACAGACATATTGATAAATTATTCTTCTAATTGGTTCTGAGTTCACTTAGTAGTGTAATGATTTACTGTTGCAGCTATTTAGCTCAGGGAAGAAATAAAGGCTTGATTGATTTCCTCTTTTGAATGAAATTAGTAAGAAGGCAGTGATGTAGATCGCTCAAACGATTACACAGTATGGAATGACAATAATGTAGTATAAACTAATCTTTAGTTATAATAATAATAAGAATAATAATAACGCACACACTCAACATAGCCCTGCAATAGGGAAACCCTGTGTCGCAGGTGCCATGGACATACACATAGACAACTACAAATTACATCCAAACCCACGAGAGAAATAAATGTAGACCATACAAATATCTATTTCTACCGGCCCGGGAATCGAACCTGGGACCTCTGTGTGGTAGTCGGGCATGGTAACCGTTCGGCCACTGAGGCAGTTATCATTAAATATATTTCAAATTTGTGGGCTATATAAACAAAGTAACAAAAATGAATACCACTAAAGTCATATTATTACTACATGCCATTTACCAAAAAAACTTAAGACGATGAAATATCTTTTTACTTTTGACAGCCTGTAACAAAGCTATATAAAAAGATCAAGGAAACACCATTAAAATAAAAAATAAAAAACGCATTCATAGAATATACTAAAGACATAATTTATACGATAAACTGAAACTGAAAGTGACCATTTGACATTAAACGATAAGATCGAGAAACAGTTAATGTTATAACCATTAAACAGGTTAAACTTTATGAGTATATTATACACCAACGAGACGAAAGGAAGAGTTGGGAACTCAGATCGACTTTCACTCGCAGTGCGCTAAAAAGTGAAACTGGAATCGGTGTGCGCGCACCGAAATTCTGATGGCACCCCAGACTGATATCAGATGTAGAAATGTATTGATAAGTGGTTAAAAAACGTAGTTTCTAAATGTCCTGGAGAACGATTTTGAAAAACTTGAACAAGTCCGTTTGTTACAAGCATCAATAAATAAAAATAAATACATGCTAAATAATTGAATGAAAATCATATAAATATTATACAAATGGAAAGTCCGTGAAGAAGAAAAAATATAAAAATGAATCCACAACGTCGTAATGTTCAGGTAGCTCATCTCATATTAAAAAAGTGAATTTCGCTGAGGGTACAAGTATTTGAAGGTCGTCAAGTACACATAATAAGGTAAAGGTAAGAGACGTAAGGGAGAAACCTCTTCGTAACATGTACATGATAATAATCAACAGCTGTAAAAGAATCACTTGTGTTTCAAGTAGAGTAAATCCAAAAAGGTATAATGATAACAAATAATAACGGAAATATATCTCCTACAACATTATTTACACTAGAACAACATTGTCGTGCCTTTTTACAAGATTGGTGTTATAATGAACGATAAAACAATTTCATCTTTATCTTCTATTGCGGCTACTATATAAGCGTCTCAAGTAAAACTTTAAAGCTTAAAACAATGTTGTAAAATACAGATTTTAATGTCCTCACCAGTACACCGTAGCACCAGTTCGTCTTATTATATTTATTCGTCTCTCTTTGTATTCTATTTTTAACGTAAGTACATATCTTAAAATATGTATACTTCTTTGGAGTAACAGTATTATTTTGACCAATAAAGGAATGAATTTGAATAATCTAACAAAAGCTAAAGCTAATTATAGCAAATTATATTATAAGCTATTATAAAGGTCTGATTAGAACCGAAGAGCTCCTCAATTCACGGGCTTCACGAAATCGGTATAAAATGGGTCTGTAATTATCAAAGTCTACGATATGAGCCATTAGAGCATTGTGAACTTTTGTTAAACTGAAGTTGAACTAAATGTCAGTGCAGCTATTGAGGCAAACCCCAAACAGAATGGAATGCTAGGTTAGGTTAGCCTTATTTTCGTGAGAATGACCTTTGTGGTAAAAAATACTTCTGGGATATTAAATTAAATGCAAAGTTGTAGGCACATGGGTCGTAAATAATGGATGCAGACAAATGTCTACAAAAGAATATATGTCCATAGAGCAAATGTACAGATTTTAATTTACAAAGATTGTGAGATAAACAAAAATGTTAAAACATCTAGATAAACGTGTCAGATCAGACCTGTCAAGTGTCAATCTATTATTAGCTAGCACAAAGCTTTTAGTTGCCCATTATTCTTGACCAAAAGGAATGGTACAATTTTCAAGCCACCATTTCTTGCACTTCGCAAATCACGTAACATGCGTGAACACAGCAAGAAAAACAAAGTGATGACATTTGATTTCAATAGTGTTGCTGTCACATGACTTGAAGATGTATATAGCAGAAGGCGATAACCCTCTTCATAATCATCAATTTGTTTTGCATCTTTGTGGAACATGACATGACTGCCAATACGGCACATGATGGCATGAAATCGTAGCTTCGATATCATTTCTGATTTTTGCTGATCATCCTCAGGGTTGGCGTTCAGCCAATCGAGGGTAACAAAGCAATGTGCATTCGATGCGCATGCGATGGTATATAAATTTATTTTTACTTATATTCCTTTTACATCTTGCTGATTAACCCTGACCTGGTATGTCACGATAGGAGAAATGAATGGCTGGATTTGTAATTGTTGGTATGTGCATCAAATTTTAACTTATTTTGTAACATAAAAATAATGAACCTGTACCTTACCATATGAATGGACCACACGTAAAATTTAATTGACATTTATGTTTTTTCAATTATACTTTGACATAATTTTTTCGTCAATTATGTTTTCACATAAATTTTGGAAGTAGTTTCGATATGTATCTGTATTTTTTATACTAAAACTGCCTTTGTTTACACGGTTTATAAATTATAAAAATTGAGGTCAAAACGCTAAGGGGTATGAACGTTTTTTGAAGCCGGATGTGGGAAGCATTTGTCTTTAAACGATTCGTGAAGGTTACTGATCACCTTCATTTCTTACATTTTTAAATTTATCGGGAGTTGGTGTCACTTTTGTATTCCTGATTTAGCTGTACAGTATAATTATACTACACTATAAATATTATATATATATATATATATATATATATATATATATATATATATATATATA
>NW_020653851.1:4525131-4663243 GCF_003589595.1 Hyposmocoma kahamanoa | reverse complement strand
ATATATATATATATATATATATATATATATATATATATATATATATACACTATAATTAAGATCAAAAGATAAAAAGCTGTACAGCAAAATCAGGAACACAAAAGTGACACCAATAGAACAAAATATATATAAATAAATATACATAAATACCAACAGTCCTACTCATCAATTGAGATTACTAATTGGATGTTTATTTACATAAAACCTTCTAAATATCATCTCTTAACCGTTATTTAAGGAAATTAATGAAAGGGCTCGAAAATATTAACAATTGTTTAGTGTGTTTCTTTGGTAAATGTCAAAATCTAATAAATTCTTGTAAAACAAGTCTGAATAAAGCAAAACTTAGTTATTGATGTTAAACAATATATCAGTTACGCTAATCAAATTGATTACGTAGATATGGGTAAGTTAGTCTGCGAATGTTATCTAACATAAGCATTTGATCTCATGATCTCTAATTAGGAACACAAAGCATTAACCTTTCTGTGTGATTGCGGCTTAAGCAGCCGTGCAGTGACAACTGTCTTTCACAAGCACATTAATCTTGCCAATCTTTCACACAGAGAACATAGAACGCGAGTATGAATGTCTAGACATCTTTTACAAATAAATAATGGAGTCACGCAGGGTAGTATTTTAGTTCCATTGCTTTTGATAATAGACGCAAATATTTTAATTGTATAGTTTTCTGTAATGTTAACTAGTTTTGTAAGTAGCAATAACAACGAAAATATTAAAATGGATAGGTAAAATTATTATAAAAATATTAATATTAAAACACAACTGATTAATGACTGTCGTAAGTAATAATCCCTTGTAATGCCATAGCACTGATCACGAATTTAATTATCGGCATATTAAATTTGCCTTTCCTTGTCCCAATACATATTCTAACTTCATTTCTAAGTGTGCGTTGCGTACTGAAGATGCCAAGGGTCGCAATGATGTAATTTTACTTATGTTCAGTATTTAAATGTCAAATATTGACCTGTGCCACGTTTGTGAAGCCACCTGTCTTACTGAGAATCACAGTGACACTACTGACATTTGGAATAGTGACATAATTTGACAGTGACCTTAATATCTTAATTATCATACAACGTGGTGTGACTGTAATTTTTTTTTAAGTTTGTAAAATTGTGTCCTTGATTGGTACTAATGTGATTGCTGGTTAGAACAAATACCATAATACGTACCAAGAAATAGTAGTAAATATAAAAAGGGACGATTAAAGTAGAAAAAACGGATGAGAAGTAGATGAACTCTCAGACGTATCTGTCGCTGGATAAGGGTGAAAATGTAGAAACGTATTTACCTGGAAACAAAGAAATACGAAATTAGATACTTGTAGTTTTATTAATTTTAGTTTAAAAAAATATTATGAAAAGAATGATGTCAATAATCATACTGCTTATCAAATTATTTCCAACGAAACATAATAGTTTGTGCACCACAAAATTAAACAACAATCAAAATTCAAAGCCATTAGTGGGAATCCATCATTTGCAAATTAACGTAACTTCGATTAACAATAATATTAGTTTGGCAACATGCAATTATTGGGCCGGTTAGATGCAGTAATTATCAAACCCGTCTTTAAAGTTGATTGTATACAAATCCACTTAAAACAAATATGATGAAATATTAATAAAGACTTAATTACTTTACCAGAAATATAAAAAACACCACATCAATTTATTGTTTTTTTTTTCTAATTTTTTTGACAAAAAGACAAAAAAGATGACAACGAAAAGCAAGAAAGGTGCGGGCAAATTTTGCATATATGTGATAACATATCGTATTATAAAATATACTTTCTGAAAACTAAGCTTTGTGGTTAAAGAATACACATACAAATAAGCACCGAATAAAGAAAAAAATACAAACAAGGAAACAAAGAAAAAGAAAGAAATATTATATTGAACATTTTTTACAAGTCCTTGCAATTTTAACTAAATACCAAGTGAATTTGGTAAAAACTACACACGGAAACAAAATACTGGCAATATGTGAATAAGTAAGTTTTCACTTTCGAATAATATCGTGACAGATCGTTAGGGTCGTCACGTTACGACCACGTCACGACTACGTTACGACAATCGTGACGTTAGTACAATTAAAGTGTCCACAAACATTACAGTCGACGTTACTGGTATGAGGAGGAAACTCCAAAAGCGTTACGTAAATAATAATTTACAGATAAGTTAATTTTGTAATAAGGCTGAGTGTAATAGATTATTAGATTATTTAATTTTCTTTTACGATCGACAAAATGTTTCAAGTAATTTCTAAAGTAAACAACGAACTGAGTAGGTATGTAGTACGCGCAGTCACGTGCTTTAATATTTAAACATATCAACCTTGATATAAGGCATTTACTTTACACAAACAAAGAGAATCGATATATTAAAGAACAAAAATATAAAAAAGGTGTATCTAAAAGCGGTCATAGCCCAGTGGAACAACAGTTCCATGTTAACTGAGTGGTCGATGGTTCGAATGCTTGTGGCGGCATCACTTATGACTTTCAATAAAAAAAAATTCTAAGTTACGTACATTAATGAAAGTTTAGGAGCAATTACCTCTCGCTAACGGTGAAAGAAAATATGAATGATATGAAAAAGTGATGAAACTTACATGTCGAAGACAGGTCATACTCCTTGGAAAACTAGTTCCCAATACGCATTGGGTGAACACGGTAGATTGTGGCCTAATGTATCATAGAAGAGGTCAATGCCCAGCATCAGAATGTATAATGGAAGGACGATGATAATAAAAACTTCAATGCTAGGGAAAACTTATTCAAAGATTTACCAATAGTCGTAAAACATTGGCGAATAAAATTTATAAAACAAACAGTAATGGCCACGCGCCGAGTTGGTGTTGGGCAAGTCCACCTGATTTGCGACACGCGCTGACCGGTGCCAGCGCGTAATAAGGACATAGTTGTATAATTCATTACTATACTTGCGGTCTGGGACCTTGTTGAAATAACTTTGTGGCTAATAATAATGAAAATGAATTGAGATTTTAAGATTCTCAAAACTTTGAACATATGTTTGAGTAAATTATTATATAGGCTAAACGACAATAGTTAAAACGATGATTAATAATAAATTTTAAGAGATTATATCTATGCATGATTATATCCTGCTAATGAAGACCGTAGTCTAAGTATGAACAAAATTAAGAAAAAACAAAACGACTCGCTCAACCCGTCACAAGATAACATTAAAAAAGACTCGCCAAAGAAGACAATTCGAAAGAGAAAGAAAAGATTCGAAAAAGAACTAAAGACATTTGAAGAACCTACAAAACAAAATTTAATTAATTTTTTTAAATACACTGTAAATTTTACGTATAAAGAAACGCTATGTAGCGGAATTAAAAGACCTTGGACTACATTCCAAGAACCGTCGCAACTGAAGTCAGAAATTTTTGATATTGAAACAGAAATATTTGCAAGAATTAATTTAGAGATAACGTGACAAGTTAAATACAGTCAAAAGCTGATTACAGTTTTTGGTTATATTAGTTGAAGTTCTTTGGATAAATTGTCTATCACGATTTTTAAATAAAATTATATTTTTTTAGCCAATAGATTGCTGTTTCAATGTCGCTATTATTGTTGTAAGATATTGATCTGTATAAATATTTGAAAGTCAAGGACAGATGAGAACTGAATTTTATTCATATTAACGTCACTAAGTTCAGGTAGTATCATAGTACATATTTTTAGTAGTAGTAGAGCTCCCTGTGAAATAGGTCGTCAAGGGAACATGTGTTTCAGTTTTGAAGAGTAAGCGTGCTGGTGAAATTACAGGCACGTGGGACTTGTCAACTTATATCTCAGGGTGACGGGTGCAGTGGCAGTGTCGCAGTTCAGATCTTTGTGAATTATTAAGATAAGCTCTGAGTGGCACTGCAACTGATGGACAGGCGTGTTGCTTACCACCAGGTGCACGATTTGTTCATCCCGTCACTTGATATCATAAAAAATCCTCAATTGAAACTTACACACACAGAGGCACTCATACTAACAAGCATATGCAAACTTTTTTTAAGAAACCAAGTGCCAGAAATCATAGCAATTGCAAGCCATTTATACTCAATTTCGAACATAATAAAACTCCTCACTTCAACCGCACCATGCACAAAAACACACCATATACACACACATACTAGCAAGCATATTATATGGACATAAACACATGTGCAAATAAATTAACATGAAATATAATATACGTTCCATTTATTATTCACCCGCAAAAGTTTCTGAAGTATTTGATCACACGGAGATCTCAAGTAGAGGGTTAAGGTCATCTTTTGCAGAGTCAAAAGACAAGCACTTTTCTGTCCGTAGCATTACAATGCAAGAGCTAGTAACGTAATAAAAATAATAATGCTTTTGTGCAACTGAATGAAGAATTTTCTGACCTTTACTACTGCAAGCTTTAAAAGTCATTAATTTCCTTGTATTGTCTATCCTTTTCATTAAGATCATTCAAACGACGTAACAATCTAGTTCCAATATCATTTCACCGACATTGTACACAGTAAGGTCAAGTAAGCGCCCAGATGTTTTGTGACCCAGTCGCGATGCTGTAACTCTATTGTTATTGGATGGTCACGAACTCGATTGGTTCACCCTGCGGCTGACAAACGGTCAAAGTATATCGATGTTGATTCTGATTAAACAACCCCTACTCACATCCTACTAAGAAGGTAATTTTGACTTCAGCAGGACAGAGTTGTATAGTATTCTTCCAAAAGATTGATTAAGGATTTTAAAGAAAGACTGCCTTCCACTTTACTGTACTTTAATAAAATTTACGGTGATTTATTGTAGAATATAGAACGTAGTTGTGTCGCAGTTAAAACACCTTGTGAAAGAGTTTGTCCAGGGAAGTACCACAACTATATTTATTATTGCCGCCAAGAAGTATTGTTGTTTTCCGATTTTCAACGGTAAGGGTACTAATAAAAGACAGGCACGTGGGATTTGTCAACTTTATGTCACGTTTGCGATTTGTGTTTGCGATTTAAAACTCTCAGTGGCACTGCAACTGCTATGGATAGACGTGATGCATACCACCAGGCCATAGACTTGTGCCTATCGTCAATTGATAATTACAAAAAACACGTTGTTAAAGGACAATTCTTGTCCGAGCTAAGCCTGGCTATGAATTTCAAAATTGAATAACTAAATGATACGGTTGCTATAGCACTGACGTTAACTAGACGTTTTGCAAATAAAGGGATTTTATTGCCGGAGGATAAACTCCTTTATTGAACTGTTGATATTGCTGTCAATTGTCATGTAACTTTTTGAGCCCCGAGGTGTATTGTAGAGATCAAAATGTCAAACGGATCGTGAATAATGATTTCGTGAAGCCTATAGACAAATGTCTTTTTGTAAATTTGAACGTGACCAAAACATCTAGTATCTATGTTTGGTAGACCACTATCATAATGTTAAAGAAGGAGGATTGCACGAAAATCATTCTCAGTGACACTGCAACTGTTATGGATAGGCGTGTCGCCTACTACCAGACGCATGACTTGTTCGTCCCGTCACGTGTTATCATAAAAAAAACGTAAAGAGCAAAGTTTTTTGGGTTAATGATCAAGACTTCTTCAATAATAATTATGGAAATACTTAATTGAGCTGATATCAAGGTAAATGGTGATACAACTCGTTTCCATAAAACCGCTAAAGAATTTATATGAGGCATATTGTTAAAATATTGCCCTTTATAGTCATCAAAATGGTAAATGCTGTAGGCTTCATGGGCTTTATTATTGACGCAATTGTTATTGAACGGTCACGTTCAGAATTGACCCGTTGACTGATGGTAACTCACGGAGAATAATTTTGCCTTTTAGAAGAAATCGTTTTGAAATCGATTGGTTATATTTATTACGGTTAAGGACCTGGATAAGTGGGCTTTGTTTTGGTAAATAATTTATTATTGTTGCTTGCAATCACTTGCATAAAAACCAAGTTATGTTCACCGCTTACAGTAGATCAATAAGAGATTATAATATATAGGTACATAACGATAATTCTGATTACTGAATGCGCATATTAAGTTAACATTTTATTATTTATATAATTCTTTTAGTTCAAATTTGCGATTTCACACAATGGAAATGGAACTACGATTATAATTTAAATCACAAAAAAGTTATTTAAATCGTGTATATTTGTTTTTTTCTTTTTTTTTTCAAATAAAACAAACGTGTCGTTCGGTTGTGAAGTTCAGTCAGTCGTGACTTGTAAAGGGCCCGAAACGTAGGTTTGTTTGAAAAAAAAAAACATATATACCTTATTATACCCCAAACACATAATTTTTAGACATCACAAAGAATACCCAATTGTCTGAATTGTAAATGCAGATATTTAGTGTCTACGTCGTGTACGTAACATTTTTTCAAAACATAATTTTCCGCCAGTTCATTTACAAAAAATGCAACCCACAAACTACTATGAAGTTGTCACAATACACGTAATACAACGGAACTGCGATATCCATCATGAAGATGACCATTGTTGATTCGTTCCATCGATTATGCTAACGGGCTAACACTTTAACCTCCGCGTGCGGGGCAAAAAAGTCATGATCACTTGACGAATTTCAAAGAAGACGAAATTTTAATATTTTTTTTTAATAAAGGTGTAGTGACTAAAAATTGTTTCTATCAAGTTTCGCAAATGTAATAATCTTATCAAAGGCCAAATTGGTGGTAAGAAATTTATTCAAATTAAATTTTGAATAAAGTTTTACAGAACTTAAAATTAAATAACATACTAAATTGATATGTAGTTCATCTGCGATTATTGAATTTGACCCTCACTTTCTACGGCTGATGATATGTCCTTTTCCTACTAAATAAGACAATAACAGCTAATAAAGTGAGAACTTGGCTAAATTTGTAATACATTTACATTAAAGACCTATATCAGATGACAGAAATGTTATAACTATTATAACGCTTATTGAAAGAAAGGTAGCAATGGATAACCAAACAAACAACGCTATCACTACAGACACTAAAGACAAATGTAACTTGGTAATCGGCAGCCACTGTGTACCATACAGAGTTGTTCTCACGTCCCTAATAACTTGTAAGCAGTCGGAAACGGTTACAAAAACGTAACCATAGACAAAGGAAAAGAAAACGTAATACACGGAACAGCTATGGGAGACTTTGTGGTATCGTTGTAAATTGAGTTAGTAAAAATGAAATTACACATTCGTAAAGGAACAGGTCAAGCCACTGTTGAATTGATGACATAATAGGTCGATAAGATCTCGGTGAGATTTAAGATTACTCTTCACACTTGCGAACGGCACAGAGAGGGACAGAACGGCACTAAACAACTAGTGGAGACTGGTGACGAAATCGTGTCAGTAATAACACTTGAATTTGAAAGACTCAGTGGCTACTGGTTGTAAAATTTACTGAGTCATCGTGTTTGTAAGTATAAACAGTACGGTACTTGGTACAGACAGTAGTAATATGATCATTAATAAAAGGAATATTCATTGTGTTTTACGTGTTAAAAGAGTGTGGTTTAAAGTGAAATTACCGACGTGTATTCTGTAATTCTAGCATGACTTTGGAGTTTCGGTTATCATTGACGAACACGTAAAAGTGTTAGCAATTTTATATGGTAAGAGTCTCTGCGGTCACAACAAGAGCGTGGTAACAAGTGACGATTGACATGGCAAACTTATGGTAAACTCTCTGCTCTCTTTATCGTTGTCATTCTTAATACACTTTTCACTATTAACCTCAGCCGATAATTTTGTGAAAAGACCATGTTACCCAATTTCTCTTTTGTAAGTTGACGTAATGGGCTGAATGGTTTCTCTATGATCTATCATTTACTTCCCATTACATCGGAGTGAAGTGAGCCATGGTATATGCCTCGGCGAACTTGTGATTGATGGTTAGAAAGTCTATTCGGGGCTTATGATTTTATTGCCTTATTCATTGCGTTAATTTTGTACAATTTACTCAGTATAAAGTTTAAAGAGAATTGAGTTATTGGAAAACTTTATTGACTTCCATTACTATTGGACGTGTAGTTAAAGGGATGAACTTGAGCGTTAAAGTTGATACCAGTTTTATTTACAAATTAACGCGTGTGATGATATGCGTAAACAGCAAAGACATTCAGTTGGGTGGTTATATTTTTAATAAGTACATTTAAAGGAATATTTTTTTATTATTTTTATCCTTAAAACTGTTAATATGGCTTTAATATAAAAGCTAGGCATATGTAGTAAATCTACTGGCGATTAATACTGCATTCAATTCGGTCCCAATTCTCCACGCGTTACGTCGAACGTGCGCAAGCCACATTAAAATTGACATATCATTTCTTAATTAATCAAACAAATCAAATAGAAACAACTGAATGTTAATCCAAGCTTATTTTAATACACCATTATAAATTACGTCCAAATTAATTTAGCCATTGTGGGGATAAGTGTCCACAAACGCATACACAAAGAAATAAATGTTCTAAAAACTATTGTTTTAGGTTTAGTAGCGTGTCTTCAATAGGTATAGTAATGATTTTTAATTTAAAGTATTAAAAGTACAAACAAGCAATATTGCTTAGTTTTATTCAGGGTTAATGAGTTTAGCATAGTTATTTTGTCAGGCAGAAATATACTACTGCAATGTTTGTCAAAATTAATGTTAACCATTTAACATCCCTACAAGCGCAATCAAGACTTCTATATAAGGCATGCGCGGATCCATATCATGAAATACCTCATAGAATAAATAAATAAATACAAGATACTATCAACATGTGACACTTAAAATTTCAAAATTTTAACGTGTTGTGAATCTTAACATCATTGTAAGTAAATTATGTTGCGAATACGTTACTACCTTATTCTGAACGGTCATTTATCTTTGTAGCTGAGAGCTTGCTCTCTTTGTCGCAACTAGAAATGTTTTTAGTTATAATATGTAGAAACTTGAGTGAAATACTAAGATCAGTGGTTTGTGGTACACATACAAATTAAAATAATTTTTATGTGCGACAAAGAACGAGCTCTTAGTAACAAAAATTATGATGACCTTTCGAGACTCACTCGTGCTAGTAACAGATCTTAACTTAGAATTACTCGCATATTCGCGTCGAGTATTATTAATATAATTTCTCTGTTTATGGAAGAGAGTATTCGCAGTTACCACTACACCAGACGCTATGTTTCTATCTTCATTATTTACAGTCGTTACAATGCCCTGTACTATCTCTCAAGTATATTTGACTTATTGTTATGATTAATGTCACTGTTTATATTAACACTTGTAACACCTCTGCTGTAATATACCTAGGCAACTCTAAATTAGAGATCGCGTATGCTCTACACTCACCTTATAAAGTTTATCCTTCTGATACCACACATCTTCTTCTTCCTCCACCTGTGTGGCGAATGCCTGAGTAAGGTCATCGCGCGACCGCGATAGTATACGCCGCCGTGACACCATCTCGCCCCCCGTCGCCGCCTCGAATGGGCCTAGGCTGCAACAAAGAGACAACATTATTAGTTTATTTGATTATATGTAGTGATGATACATTGTGGGAAAGGAAAGGTGGAATATGCGATCTTTATTACATCAGAAGAGTACGCGTGAATCCGTAGTGGCACTACAATGGGCTTTCAGAGCAGTAATCTTTTATGTCACCCAATCAAAACAATAGGAAGTCGTATTTATAGCCAGGATTTAACTGTACTTCTCTTCTTAAAGGTTTGGCAGCAGTAGGATGAAATCGGGATAGATGCCACAGTGGGATAAGTGCTTCGTTTTCAAAAAATCTGACTTCCCAAAATCGCAACAAAGAATGAAATGAAATTAAATGATGGCTCAAAATTTCAGACGCAAGTATTTACTGTCGCATTACTTTGTAAGTTATAATAAATTCAGTTTATTTTTATTATAAAAATACACTGGTTCATTAACAGCTCGCCTAGGTGTAAATAATCGTTAATTAGTTAATTAGTTACATAATAAAAGGGCATCTATCCATATCAAAAAGGATGGTCGCCTCTATTTTTCGCGGTATAGGTACTCTTAGGGGTAAAGGACAAGACAAGGAAGTTAGGAAAAAAAAAACATTATTTTAGTGAAGAAGTAAATAATAATAGTTTAAAAACAAGTAAATGTGCCAACAAGACAAATTATACACAGTTCGAGATTAATAGAAGATAGAATGTTTAGATAGCCACAAAAATACGAAGTGAAGTAGGTAGTAAGTTTCAATTTAAATATGTATATAACTGAATTGTTCATGGTAAACTAACATTTTTAAAATTAGGACTTTGAAATAGTAAGGCACCTACCCTGATTTTATCCGACCGTATTACTGGTAAACCTTACCGATGATGTCGGTTTGACATTCACTGTCTAACGTTATATGTTTACCGAAAGGTAATAACTCGATAACGCACTCTAACTAGTCATTTATGGCATGTATTGGTGAAATATGGAACTATTCGTTGTGTTGCAATCTGCATTATTAAACACCATAAAAAGCTGTATTTCATTAACAAAAAGATATATTACAAAATGTTCGGTCATGATATCACAATTGCCATACCAAATACCAAAGACTGACATCATAGCCCTAAATGCCAGATATTCAAAACTGCAACACTTTGACGGCCTTGACTCCCTTTTGCCTTGGATTGACGTGATTGACACTTTGATACATTCATGAATATTTTATTGAACCAATCAAATTCCTGACAGATTACTAGATCAGGAGGCTGACTGAGATTTTAGTAGCAGTGATGACGGTATTAGGTGATAAAAGGATTGATGTGGATTAATGAAGTACGATAAGGCTTTAAGATTTTATAAATATAAGTGAGCGTAACATATGAAAACATAATATATGTATGTACGAGTCTTCTATAACAAATGTATCCTAAATTTAAAAAGAAAACAATGGCTTTAATTAAACCTTTGTGTTTGTGTTAAAAATGTGAATAAAATAATTAATAAATTAAAGAAACAACGATATGAGAAACTGCTGAAATAGCAATTGTCTGTAATTTAAATGACAATTGAAAATTCTACACAATAATAGACTAGACAATAAAACACTATAGCTACTAGAAAAAATGTAAAGGCGCTAGCGTCTCTGGTTTAACATTAAGTAGGTAGATTTATACATGGATAGAAATTATTTTCCAAATAATCAATCCATCTCAATAACGCAAAGAAACGCAATTGACGTTACGTATATACCTTAATCGTACAGTAACCAACACAGTCTTCAATAATCGCAAACAAATCTAAAGATAGCTAAACTATAGAAATTATCTCTCGCGATTAACAATCATCTTAGACCCAATTGTCAGACTTTCTACTACAGATTAAACTAACGTAACTTAGTATTATGAAACCAAAACAATAGTAGTGAAAGCTTTGCTATTATTACCATTGGTATTGACTATGTCATCTATATTGCTTATACCGTCTACCATCGTTTGTGTATCGTCAAGCTCTTCATCAGTTGCCCATTCAGTTATAATGATAGTCGATCAGTCAAAATAGAAGCTCGAAGAGTTAGTACATGTGAAGTTAGAAGGTAATAGAGAATGATTTGTAACTTCATTTGCACCTTGAGTTTCAGTTTCAATTCAAAATGAGTGGTCTAATGATATTTCAATTTTTGGAATTAACGTGAGATAAACTTCATATTTCAAATTAATGCAATCTAAAGAGAATAAACTTTAGAAATTTATGAGTCAAATTTAATATTTTTTTGACATTTGTAAAGATCTTCCTACGCGTTTCTTTCTTTTGTATGCTTTTATTATTATTAATATTATATTATATTAAACGACTGGATGAACAAGTCGTGCGCCAGGTGGTAAGCGACGCGCCTTCGATACTTGTTGTAATACTTTTAGATCGCAAAGACCTGAAGGACACTGCTAGTGCACCCGTCACCCCGGGACATAAAGTTCACAAGCCATATGCGCCTTTAGTCGATTTCCATATAATGGTTTTTAAAGACTGTTCCAAACTCCTTCTACACCACGTACGTTATTGCTACTGTAAGTATACAAAACACACCCACATTATTGGTTACATCAATCAGAAAACAAGTATCATTGTTTCCCACATCATACATAGCATGGGTTGCGTCTCACAAAGGTTTTCGCTTCCTTCCGAGGCGCAAGCGCAACAATAAGCGGCATTGGGATCGACATTGGAGCTCGTGGTCCGTGTCTAACGAGCGGCGGTTCCTTCCATTCAATCGTATGAGATTTGAAAAATCTTGTGAATTCTTTGAAGATTTTTTGGAACTGTAAAGGAATTATATTTATAGATTTCGGAGTCGATTGATTATCTGATAATAAAAATTGTGTTATGCAGAAGTAGATCTGTACCTCCAGCTATCCTTGCTTCAATTTATAAAGATTCATTTATCAATCATCTCTACCTTCCCGTAACGTATCACGGAGATTTATTAAGTATGTTTATATTACCATTGTTAATTTTATAAGATGAATGAAATTGGATTTTTATGGCGAGCGTGAGTGGGTAAGTTGTCAAGAGCCGACCAAGGAGGACTTCGGCCAAATGGAGACGAACTAAAGAAAGATCAGATCACGAGTATCCTTAGCCGACGAGTATGTATGAACGCATTGAAGCGAGGCAGGAACGTAGCAAGTGGAAGGCTGTGGTCACTGGCTACCGCGATGGGAAAAGGGCGTGAAATGTATTTACGTATTTATTCACTACAGTTGGTACAATTATAGTATTCTTAGTTATAAACAATATTATATATTACTTCGTAATATTGAACGATAATAGATATATTTAGACATGGAAACTTCCTGTACTACACCAGAGGAACGAAATTCTACTCCAGAGTAGTATTAAGAACTTGTACTCTTAAATCATGTTCTTAGATTCCCATTGGGGATGGTAGATAGTATCAATCGTCACTTAGTACGTTCTGGATAAACCTTTTTTGCTTCACTGCATCAATCTTTCAAATATGATAATTTTATTCGAATGTTGCCTGCCACGGTAACTTACTATTTTTATCACAACATCCTCTTTCGAACCACATCGTTCATGGATCACACATAACATAACATTTAACTTTATTTCATACTTGTGGGTTTTTACCTTTCGTAGGGGTGCATCACGATGATTAGGGTTATAATATATGCCACCGACACGATGAAAAAAACACGGTGCATCATGACGATAAGCATTGTAATGTATGCCATCGATACGATAAAAAATAAGATTTTTCTCGCTTAGATAAAACGATCAAAATCGATTATAAAAAGTCCGACTTGTAAAGTGGTCCTGACGAGTATCGAATACGAGACGTCTTCATCAAGCACGCAATGTAACCTCTAAGCCACCGGGTCGTCGAGAGAAATGCGTGATTGTATCTATATGTAGTACAGGTGTATAATATCACACAGCTATCCAAATCGTGCAGGTCACATAGTTTATTACAATGTAAGCAATTCATTTTATATTTGTTGTCTATTCATTTCTCATAACCCTATCTCTGTATCTGTATAATCCACAACCTACCTGTATATGTATATATACAATATATTCGCAGAGATACATAATGGCCCGAGGCATCCATTATGCGGAGAAAGTGTAATTATTTCTTGTTGCACAGTATTTCTTTTATAATATCATTGTTACCTGCGTAAAATTACGTCCCGTAGAAAATCTGAGTTTGTTAGCTTTTCATCCAGATTCGCTTTTGTTTTTGTAAACTTAATTCGGGGTAATTTGCGTGAGACATGTTATTACAAATTATTCTTATTTTCATCGTTACAGATAGAAAGTCGCCTGAGTGTAAGTAATTTGGGTATAATATGATTTAATAAAATTTTGTTGTGGTATATTTTTACATCTCTTTTTTCCATTTAATTAATGGTTGCGATTTTTACTTCCATACGTGTTTTCATTTATAAATACAGTTAACAAATATGCATATTGTAGTTTAGATATGGGTCGTTGTCGCCCGAAATAAATTATTTTTACTTTAATTTTTTTATTTTCATTTTTTATTTTATTTTATTTGTGATTGTCCAATTTGTATTGTTATAAAGTTCTAGGGCTTTCGTGATTTCAACATAATTTTAGGAACTGAAACTATTTTTTGGATCTGAATAGCGTATTTACGTAGTATTTCACGAATAATTTTAACCGACTTCAAAAAGGAGGAGGTTTTCAATTCAACTGTATTTTTTGTGTGTCGACGCGCGTCGGCGCGTCGCCAAGCGTTGTAGTTGCAAAACAGGACGCGACGCGACGCTTCGACTTTGCGCCAGCCTGAGTTGAGCTATATTCATTCATACATATATATATTTAATAAACAAAATTAGTTATCGTTGTCAATTAAATATACCGACGGATTTGTATTACATAAAATAATGTGCAACAAATCGCGTAGTTGAATGAGTCATTATGTTTTTTTTCATCGAAAGAAAAAGTTAGGTGCACCATCAAGTTCGAATTTCAAAAACCTTGGCTTTTGCACGCAGATTCGTAATGAAACAGAATGCCTTTCCGAGCTTAGTGTGGTGAAAAAAATATTTTTATTTCCAATCTACCTAAATACTTCTAATATTTTTAAACTTTAATTTGAAATTTACTATAAGGCGTTTTGGTGAAGGAAAACATCGTGATGAAACCTGCACGTACGAAGAAAGTACCCACGGATAACGCGTGAAGTCCCCAACCCGCATTGGACCCTCGTGGCCATGGCCTAAACCCTCGCCTGAGAGGAAACCCGTACCTAGCAGTGGCATGATGAGACTTCTAATATTAAGTGTTCAGAAAGATATGTAGCCTAGTTAATATTATTTTTCTATATAAATTTCTCGCTTTCACAACATATTACACATACAAACAAATGGTTACCATATTTTAATCGTGATCATTTTAAATCGATTTCAGCTCTCGATTATAAGAATCGATATCTACCATAATTTCAACGAGTTTCACCAATACAATGCACCAGTTTATAATCGAGTGATACGATCTGATTTTATTTTTAAAAATAACATTTCGTGACTTACAGTTGTATTTTATTGTGTAATTTTGTGAAAGGCACTGTCAGGTAACCCAGGTTTAAAAAAATGTCATCTATTATGCAATAGTTAATTTTGATCTCTTTTCTATTCTAATACTGGTCACTTCACATTATTTAAAAAATTATATAAGTATTTTTTTCGGATCTGTTTTCCTTGTACTCATAATCATCTTAAGAACTTTGTAAGCTTTACTAAAATTAGGAAATATCGAGCGGTCGCAAGTAGTTCTGTTTTAAAAATGTCCAATTCTGAAATTAGACATTATTCATTAAACGGTGTACCATTTATCAGTAATTCTCGGACAAGTGTTCACTACCTAATTTCCGTGGCAATTTTTATTATTTAAATATTCAAGTGATTATTAAATAATATTTCACGATACAATACTTGAATGTCAAATATTATTACGCGATAAAAAATCGAACACTTTAATTATTAAAAACCTGTCACCGAAATTAGGCAGTGAACACTATTTATTTACTAAATGATTATCACTAGTATCAGGTTTCTTACCACGGTATGACTTCTTTTTATTTTCCCGATATTTCGGAACTGTAGTCAACCCGTGACCATGGAGCGTGCAACCGTTCCGAAATATCGGGAAAATAAAAAGAAGTCATACCGTGGTAAGAAACCTGATACTAGTGATAATCAGTTAGTGAATAACCACGAAAGTCTTAAAATCTGTATACTATTTATTTATTTATACATTTTAGGAAATTCACGGTCAAATAATACAACTATAGTATACTTAAACATGAGTAATCCAATGCCAGTTACGACTTGCCACCAAAATGAAACATTATAAAGTGTTTATGAAGCCAAAAAAAGATTATAGGAGAAAACAAAGAACACAGTTACTATTATTAGACAATTAAACGAACAAACCAGTGTATTCATCGCCAATAACGTGATGTGTCAAAGTGACATTTGGTCTAGTTCTAGATCTTTAGGTTTGGTCTAGTACTAGTTCGGGAATTAACCGTTATATATAGCAATAAATACAATTTCACCCATTTGTTTAACATCATCGCATGCAACTATGATAAGTGTAATTAGTAGTAGTATAGTTGGTTATGTGTTATATATTATGTTATATGTTTATCGTATGTATAAATTATATATCACAATTATATATAAACTTTGGACCTATCTGTTTTCAATCTTAGCTTGTCATGTAACCGCCTTTTAATTACTCTGAACCCAGCTCACCGTTTGACTGGTAGAGAATGCCATAATGGCGTCAAATCCATTTGTACTGCTTTGTGTGCAATAAAGTGTAAATAAATAAAATAATATTAGTAGTAGTAGAGATTGTGAAAGAGTTCGTCCATAGTTGTCTCAACGTTAAAGTCCACTGTCGGTGTCGTTGTGTAAATAGCTAGCACGCTTTTGGTTAAGGGAAAAAATATAATACGCCACACATCAATCATAAAAACATATATGTATATTATAGTGTCGAATCTGTATATAACTTATTTGTAATGAAACTAGAACTATATTACTTTACCTATTTCTGCCACGAAGCAGTAATGTAAGCATTACTGCGTTCCGGTTTTGAAGGGTAAGAGTGCTGATGAAATTACAAGCATATGAGACTTGTCAACTAACGTTTCAGGGTAACGGGAGTCATTAGTCCCGCCCCCTCAAACCTTTGCAATTTAAAGCTCTGAGTGGCACTGCAACTGTCATGGATAGGCGTGTTGTTTACCACCAGGTGCACGACTTGTTAGTCCCGTCACCTGATACCATAAAATAAAATAAAAAAGAAAAATCTGACTAAAAGCATTTACTTTAAAGCTTAAACTCGATAATCAAGTTTTTATAAACATTTCAATCTTTAAAACGTCAAATCATTCCTATTAAACTACTTAAAGATTCCAATAAGAATGTGGGGGCAAAAAACGTGGTACGGAGTGCGGGCACGATGAACTTGTGACGTCACAGGACCCGTTTGCAGGCTTACTGACCTATATCGAGAGGCCACAGGCGGGAATAGAGTCGTTGTGCATCGACAAATTGATATTAAATTTAAAATAGAATAGAATAAAAAACATTTACTGCAATGTCACAACACATAAAGAAAAAAAATCACAGCACACAAAACAAAAGTACAGCAAAAAATAAGGCTAACAAAATAAAAGAGTCAGGCTGTGAGTACGCAAAAGTATTCACTCAGCTAATGCCACAGCAGAGATTAGGCTGTGACGCTAGCTTGCAATGGACCCTAAAACCGAATTAGTGAGATATGAATTGACGTCTAGGCTACAAGAGAAGTATCCCTTCGGACTTCATTACCAGTGTACACCCAGTAATGATAAGTGAACAACCATGACTTCAAATGTCACAGGTTATTTTGAATGGCTCAGTGATTGTGACAAAATTGCGCCTATTTTTCTGTGATAAAAATAAAATTAAAGATGAAAATTCCATTTACATACAAATGAATAATTTCGGCGACGATTTGTGTAAATATATTAAACATGGAAATGGAATACAGCATGGATTCCTTCAAAAGAGGTTTGAGAAGGGTCCTAAAGAGCTAGCAGCACGCTCGTGACGCCCCTAGTATTGCAGGCGTTCATAGGCGATAGTGACCATTTTCCATTAGGCGTGCCGTATGTTTGTTTGCTGCCTATATAATATTTAAAAAAATCAGCAGTTTCATGGTTGGCAGTACAATATAGCAGTGGAAAATAGATATACCAAAAGTTAGCATTATCATAACGAGTTGATAATTTAGTGTGTTACCTTTTAGTGTGTGTGTCACACAGTTATTCGACACGCCAATCATAAAAATATACATTTCATTACAAAAATTTTTATATTAATCATTATGTTTTTTTATTTATTTATTATTACACTTTTCAATTCACAATTAACAAAACAATGTGCATAAACCTATACAGATTTTTCGCACATTGTGCAGTCATTATCTACACAATACAAAAAATGTGTATATTCATAAAATTTAATAAACGAAGACTATTAACGACTCTACTGTTTTCTAGCAAGCTAGTACAAGTCATTAAAGGATGCGCTATGTAGCGGACCGGGTTTACTTTTATTTTCCTTTAAGATGTGCGCAGACGCAATTACTACGGTACTTAGAACTGGAGAGCACAGCACGTGTGATGGTATCTTGTTATGGTTCCTTGATGTTTTATTATAAATAATTTGTGGTAATTTATGGCGGGAGCCTTTCCTTTTTTCACACAAGTTTATGTTTTATTGTTTTGTGCGTAGTGTCTTAGCTTTTACAATAAAGTACGTCATATGAATTACAAGTAATTTTTAAATGACCTATTGATTTGAGAAATAGAGTTCTATAATAAAAAAAAAATAACAGTTACATTCCAAACTCATAAGCACATTGCATTACGAAATCTGTTAAAAATTCACTAGAAATTTCGAGACCATTTTTCACACTACTTTCCAAGTCAAATGACAACGTGTTCGCGGTCCTAATTGTATGCTATTGTGTTCTCACTAAAAACAAGTGTGAATGTTGCTTTACAATATAAGTTTAACTACGTAAAACATGCAGTTTATTTTTATAGACTTAGAGTTTATTTTTAAACAACATTGTTTCCTATTTAAAAAGATGCGTTCCTTTTCATGATTGGTCTCGTTCCATTTTTGAAAATGTTTGTTCATTCGAAATATTTTCGCAACTGTTTTTAGAGACGCATCTTTACCTTCAATATTTGGTTTTTGCGTGTGGCAACACTGTCTCGCCTATTGGGTTCACGGTCGTTTTCGCGAAATGTCAAATTTTCATACGGACCATTTAATTTTTTTAATATGTTAATTAAATTGAATGTTGTTGGCACCATTGCTATGTGCTGCGAAAATATATTAGTAGTGCATTTTATTATGAACTTGAATATTATTCCTAACAATTTATTAGATAATAAGTTTCATAGATAATAAATATATATCATACAAATGATGTTTTCCGATTATGTTGCTTTCTTTAACAATCGCAATCGTTAATGAAATGCTCTAGAAAAAACGCAATAAAACCACAACTAACAATAACAGTAAGATTAAGTGATTAATTTTTGAACATATACAACACAAGTTTGTTATAATTATTAATACAAAGATCGAACACTCCGAAAAAACACTCAGAAAAAAATTCCTTCGATCCGGTCGGATTCGAACCGACGTCCTCTTGCATACCGTGCCAGACGCTATACCAACTAAGCCACGGAACGAACCAACGGACCTCACGAATTTTTCTAAGTGCTTGCGTCGTATCTTTGTACTTGGTCTTTCAATGACTTTTTAGTCGTAGCGCCATCTATGAGAAATCTATTGCAGATTTATCACCCAGTTAGTACCTTTACAGCTATATATCTCATAGATGGATCTGTGTTGTATATTATAATCATGGGTTCAAATCCGGGTTTACACCTTTGAGTTTCTCGAAATTTAGGAAAGAAAACATAGTGAGGAATCAAAGCAATTTAACACATCTGCAAAGCAATTTAATGATGTGTGTGAAGTTCCTAATTCGTAGAGGGAACGCGTAGAAACTATAGCCCAAGTCCTCTCATTGCGATAGGAGGCTTGTACCCAGTAATGGGGCTGCAGGCTAGTTGTTACCATTGAACACCAAGACCAAAAACAATTTAATTAACATGTTTTAGTTTATTCTAATTTCTGTTATTAATTAAATTGAATTTAATAAAAAATCATTCAATAAAATCATTTGTAAAACTTAATGTAGCGTAAATTGGAATATTTTCTTTGTAAAATTAAAAATAAAGTATTTAATTAATAACTATTGTAGTGTAGTGAAAAAATAGGGTGGTTTGCATCAATATTAGACATAACTGGTTGAAGACTGTACCACCTCAGCCAAGCGTGACCATGGGACCTGTAAAGGGCCCGAAACGTTGGTTTGTTTGAAAAAAACAAATATACGCGATTTAAATCCGGAAAAATAGTTTCATTTCCTATGTGTAACAATCGCAAAAACCTAAGAACTCGATAATTTAGAAAAGTTCAATTCTCAAATTGGTTTTACTGGGATTGAACCCGAGACCTCCTTGTCCAGCGGCCACAGTGTAACGACGTGGTCAAAGTATAAAATTGTGATATCCAATGTAAAAATAAAATGTACAATACTTCAAACGAAATATCCGTTCACTATAGAATTCATGATCCAATAAAAATTACTTTCAATAGGATATAAATGATTTTATCACTTGCAATATTCTTCAGATTTACGAGTAGATGCTCTAAAAGCGAAAAATACGAATTAGAAATCAGACAAAGGTGTCACTCGACAGCTTATGCAAATAAGATAAATAATACCTGTTTGATACTGTCTGTTGGTTTTCAAAGACACAATGGTACGCCTACACTGGCCTACTGAACTACTGGTGAATATAAAATAGAGGAGATAGTCCATTGCAACAATGTTACAATGAAATGCGGAACCTGTGTGCTCTCACTGTGTTTGTATTGATTGATATCTGAAGATAATCGATGGTTTAGAAAGTGAAATGAAAATTATTACCACTGATTTAAATATAATTACTGTAAAATATCGACTGAGGGCTTGGCCCGGACACCTGCCGTACCTTGGTCTTATCGGGGAGCCCGTAGTCTCCTCGGAACTCCCTATCTTTCGGGTCGATAGATGGGGATCGGGAAAGGGACGTTACCAAGTCACTCAGCTATTCACATGGAACACTCCATATCTTTCTACATAAGTATTGTTTATAGTGCCCCTCTCTGTCAACCTTTCGGTTTTACGGGAACGGCACTATGACCTCTGCGATCGAACCCACACAGGGATCATCTAAGTCAGGGCCTAACCCCGGATCAGCCCATTTGCATGAATTTCATCCCGTTCTCTGTAAGGCTAGTACCTTAGATGTGCCGCCCCGTGCACGTACAGCACCTTCCCTATATTCCAGATAGGTACCGGAGCTGTAGTAACTAACGGTTGCCACCGCTGAGCCGCCGACTCTAAGTCGACTACCAAATTTCCTCATTGGTGGCGGAGCTGTAAGACTCGCTCACTTCTCAGTTCTCAAATTCCTACGCAGCATCCTGCGTCAACAGGTCTTTGTTTTTGGTTTTTAACGACTTTTTGTCGTAGCGCCATCTGTGAGAAATCTACGTCTTAGCTCAGCCAGGTACCTTTACAGTTACCCGCGGCTGACTGACGGATTGCTGGATTCGAATGCAGCAGATTCGAAGGAATTTCTCTTATTGTTTTCGATCTTTGTATTTAATTATATTACATAATGTTAAATTTGTGTTAAATACGTTTAACATTTGCGAAAAAGAAAATGGCCAATATGCAGAGGTTATTTCGGGATTAATTTTAAAGATTTTCTCTTTATTTTCCAAAATACCGATAACAGATAAAATAACATAAACTTAACTCAAATTTATAATCGAGTCATTTGATAAGTCATATATAAAAATCATAAAGGTGAATTCACAAGGTCGTACACAAGCCAAATAGATTTTAGACAAATTAATAAAAATATTCAATATCTATATTTATGTATTCATATGCATATCACCTCAATTATTATCTTCTTCGCTACGTATAAATCATGTATTAATAAAGTGGATAAAAAGTGACAAATTAATTTAAATTTTATTAAAATAACGTCATTTTTTTTAAAGGTAAAAACTTACTAAATGTAAAAGGATCATGACATTATACTTTAATAAAAAAATATGATAAATATGCAAATTAAATTACAATGTCTTATGAATAAACTACGGAGTAATCGTTTGACGTTAAGTAATAGTTAATCCGTGTGAGAGAACAATCATCAATCAATGGAGAAATAACAAAAATTATTGAGCGTTTAACCTTTAATGTCGCCATCTTGAATTTGATTGGATCATTAACTTTGATATGATGTTAGGTTGTGTACATATTGATAATAATAAATACTTATCTGTCTATTAATGAAAATTGAGTTACAATATCATGCTTTCGGATATTCCTTATACTTGCAACAGAGGAATCAAATTTACGATGGCAAACATAATTCTCTTAACATAGTGTAGAGAACGCCAGCCTATTACGTATCATTTTATTTAGATTCATGCAATGTGTAAAGGATAGGGGTTCCGCGTGAATAAAATTTCAACTTTAAGAGTCTATACTATAAAATGGCTTTGGTTCATTCCGTATAACAGCGAGTGTTTGAATCAATCACTCTGGAAATATTATACAGTAAAATTAAGGATATACACTGATTACTATAGGGTGTGAAAATACAATTCCTAATAATTTTCACGATAGAAAAAAAACCACAAACTTACCTCGAAATTTTACAAGAAAACCGCTATATTCAATAGATACTTCACATGTACCATCGACAGTGGCGTTAGATAAACCGTCACACTGTTTGCTATTTTGTCAACGTTAAAAAACATACGTTATAAGTCCAATTGCTGTATTACAGTGTGTTAATGTCTTAATTACACACTTACTCGCTATAAAATAATTTGTTTTATTGTCTAATTAGAAATTAATTTACGGGCTATTAAAGTAGTTTTCTTCTTGTTCTTTTAATTTAAAATTATATGACTTATAGACTTTGAATAATATGTTGCCATCTTGTATGCGCTATCCGATTCCGCATTTAGAACTTCGCTCAGGTGTTTGGGCAGGAGGTACGTATCAAGTGATATATGGACTGTGTTGAAGCACCACAATCATTAGGTTTTTAGTAGCAGTAGACCTTGTGAAAGAGTTCGTCCAGGGAAGTACAGCCACCTTTCCTATTTCAGCCGCCAAGCTGAAATGTGAGCATTACTGCGTTCCGCTTTCGAATTGTCTCACCCTTCAGCACCCTTAGGTGCTGGTGGAATTACAGGAACACGGGACTTGTCAACTTATGTTTCAGGGTGACGGGCACGGTAGCAGTGCCTAAAATATCTTTGCAATTAAAAGCTCTGAGTGACACTGCAACTACTATGGATAGATGTATCGCTTACCACCAGACACATGACTTGTTCGTCTTGTCGCCGTCGTTTGGTATTGTAGAAAAAAGTCTCTGTAGCGACCTGTCGGAGTGCGGAGACGATTCAGAGACTAAGGGTCATATTCCAGAACTGTACTCAATGCTCAGGATTTGAGCAGACTTGAGTATGATTTCATGCACTGGAAATACGACCCTAATGGCAAGCACTTGAGTATGATTTCTAGTGCTTTGAATCATACTCAAGTCCTGACTTGAGCATTGAGTAGAGTTCTAGAATACGACCCTTAGATTCTGGTGGTCATTACTATGAAACCATTTGAGAAAGTATTTTCTCTGTTCAAGTATATTCTATTATAACAACTTAAGTAGTAGTAACTTTAATGAAGCCTCTGTAAGTCGTAACTTGAAAAATTTGTATCTAATTGTGTTCACGAGTTAATTAGTAAGTGTTAAAGGTGCAGGTGTAGGAAGAGATTTCTTATAGAAATAAGCAGTACCTCTTGTTTGTGTTTTCCGGTATTCTGAGTTTTTTCCTGTGCAATAAATATTATTTAAAAAAAAGAAATATTCCATGCCATAATTATTGCACCATTGTCATATCGAACTTGTCTAACTCATCAAGGATTGTACTTCTACTTAACACTTACTGCTCGTGTAAACTGGCCTTAATATAAAACCTACACGTTGTTACGTAAAAGCAAAGGTGGCAACCATGTGGGAAGCGCAATAAAAGAAATTACTTCTATTTATTACAACTAACTTATTGTTTGCAATTCGTACACGAAACTGAACTACGTTTATAAATTGCATTTTATTTATAATTTGCAACTTTAATGTTGCACCTAAAGGTCAACGTTCAAATACCGTTTTAAGGTGGGCTATATATATATATAAATAGTGCGGCTGATTGTGTTATAGAGCTACCAATGGTGTTCAATAATATCTAAATAATATTACCTTTTTTACATGCAGTACAATAAAAGACAATACAAATCAAATGGATATATGACTTAGCTACAGAATACTGTGTTGTTATGGCACCTATTTTCTTCTGTACAGTTCATTGACTTCTAAAATCTGTCTAACCATCATGTTGTTAAACTCAATTAAATCAGACACAAAATGGCAGGCGGAAAACCACAAAATTTGAAAGATAATCGTATATAAACATAAAGCACTTAGCTTTTTGTGAGTTCTTCGTAGACGGTTAAGAAACTTTTTCCTTGTGTAACATGTTTTATAATGCCCGTGTGCCCTCCGCCCCCTCTCGCTAACCTCTAGGAGATTGACATCACTAAAGTACACTTCAAGATGTGACACAACATAAAAAAAAATTGGTTCGGCGTAGTATGGAATTACCGTTGGCAAATCGTTCGGTGACCTAGCGGTTAACACTATGGAAGCTTCAAGAGTCTATATACTAGATCAGCTCAAATTTTTCCAGTACTATTACGGTTCATTTTGCTTGGGTCGAGTGGCAGGGACGCTGGCTTTATTTCAGAATTTATTTTATTTCAAACTAAATTAAAACCATTTGAAAAATGTATATTGTATAGTATACGGGTCTATTTAGTTCAATTGATATTAAAAAAATATCACTGGTATATGTAAAGTACCTATTGTACACAGAGGTTTTCTTGTAAAATTTCGATGTAAATTTTTGTTGTTTTTTTCGATTGTGGACATTTTTAAGAAGTGTGTTTTCACACCGTTTAGTAATCAGTGTGTATTACCTAATTTTATTACATGTTTTTCCAATGTGATTGACTCAACACTGTAATGCGGAATCAACCAAAGCCATTTTGATGTTGTGTAGACTCTGAAGAGGTTGTCTGAAGTTCATTTCCCAATAGGACCAATTTAGGAAAAGTAAGTTTTTTGTACAAATTTGTCCGATCTAGATGTTTTAGATAGTTTCTCAGATACTCGTAATACAGGAAATTCTTCAGTATGAGAACAGGTAGTTGGTGTAATTGTTTGGTTAATATTTATTGTTATTATAGATTTAAATTAAAGATATCACTACTAGAAACAATTAGTTACTTAAACCCGTACAAAACATAATTATAATGAAGTAAATTTATGAGATATAAGACCATGAACTGCGCAGGCGGCGTACGCTTACGGTAAGGTCGGACGCCGTACTTATCAGCCGTTACCATCGTATCACATTTCGTGGTTTGCAAAATTTAGAACTCATTTCTGATTCATACCCAAAAAAACGTTAACTTACTATTGCGATGTACCGTTTCAATTGCGGTATTACTACATCCATACGCTGTTAAAATCATTACTCTCCTGTTTACGATTTGCTGTAGTCGGATAAAATCGAAACCTAGGCGTTCGCGAATATATACATGTGGCTTTATTATGACTTTATATATAAAACGATTGCATCGATACAAACGCGCGATTGCATCGACGCAATCGCTTACAAATCCCAAGTGCAAGTAATTCGTGTCACGGAAACGGCCGAAACGTAGCCGAATATGGCCGATGTTCTTTATTTATTGAGATTTAAATATAAAGTCATAAATAATAAAGCCACATGTATATTATATTCGCGTTCGCGAATATATACATGTGGCTTTATTATGACTTTATATATAAAACGACTGCATCGATACAAATGCGCGATTGCATCGATGCAATCGCTTACAAATCCCAAGTGCAAGTAATTCGTGCCACGGAAACGGCCGAAACGTAGCCGAATATGACCGATGTTCTTTATTTATAACTCAATGTATTATTTAAGGCCTTTAATTAACACGTTTCGTATTTCTTCACACTTGATACTATATAAATATCACTGGCAATGATTACTAAAAAAAGGGCAGCCATTTCCTCTCCACACCAAATACAATGTGATACCAACCAAGTAAGGCAACGAACAGACGGTGTGACCCTAAAAGTTATTCGATTCACAGCAACAATTAGTGCTAAGGCTGGATTTAAGTGGATTCTGCCTAAAATGGACTTTTCAACTGTAGCCATAAAGTTTATTTGCTACAAACATGGTCGTGAGAACCGCAACGTGTAATATCTTTTATAATCTGTTACGTTATTGTTATTCACTTGCTTTTGTTTCTATAACAAGGTATGGTCCTTCACTTCATTAACTACCGTATAACTACACAGACGACAGACGACAGAGATATTGCGGTATTTCGTAGAAAGGGCGAAACCGCTATTATGAAATAAAATCAGGAGAGCATGTTTTAGGTTCTATTCTAAGGACAATATTAAAACGTTTGCGTCCTGTTTTAAAATTCGCTTTCATTTCAGTTTCAGATTTAAAATTTAATTTAAAACAGGACGTAAATATTTTAAAACAGTCCCGAAAAACTAAAACATGCTCCCCTGAAAAAAATTACAAAATGGCGATTTCGCCCATTTTGCTTTTTTTTCTCGTTATAATCGCGTATATTTGTTTTTTTTAAGCAAACCAATGTTTCGGGCCCTTTACTAGTCCCATGGTCACGGGTGATGAACCACCGTAGTAGACCCACAACCTGAACTATTTTTATAGAAAACCCTTGCCGAGTGGTGGAACGTACATAAGGTTTGAAATATGAAGCCACATGTAGTTGTAAAGTAAATATTTCATATTTACATGCTCATGTGGTTAATGATGTAATTGCTTACAATTACGATAGTTCTACTGTACAGTAGTTAGATGACATAACTAGGCTTTTAATTGCTCATTACTCAGCTAATCTTAAACGGCTATTAAGATAAAGATGGACTTAAGACAGATTATGTTAAGTTTTCTTGCACAATTGATCAACATAAAAAACAGATTTTATGTGTTGCAATAAATTTGGACGAACAACAAAATTGTGACTGATTAAACAACAGAATTATGAATTAAACAATTTTGCCTTCATAATGAAAAAAATCGATTCGATTTCCATATGATCCCCTCATCAAATTCTGACTTCTTCGTGATAATGGGACTGTTACGGACTCCTTTATTGTATTTATCCTTTATCCTTTATTATATTGATTCCTTGTATTTTATACTTATTTTTCTGGTTGTCATGGTGACGGTGATTTGTTGATTACATGTATAGTGTCAAGTGAAAAGTCAAAGTCTTCTAATAAGTCGAGTCATTTGCGGAAAATATTTTTTTAATTTGTGATAACCGAAACGAACCCGGAACATCATCGTCGGCATTAGGAAACACCTCGAGAGTACACCCTTTCAAACAAAAAAAGAATTTTCAAAATCGGTCGATAATTGATGGAGAAATCGGTATGTACACTGACATGCGTATATTTGAGGATTTTCCTCGATTTCCATGGATCCCCTCATCAGATTCTGATTTGGTGGCAATAAGACCACCACGAGAGTGCACCCTTTCAAAATCGGTCTACAATTGGCGGAGAAATAGGAAAACATACACGCAACCGAACGCATAACCTCTTCCTTTTTTTAAGTCGGTTAAAAATATAAACACTTCTTCACACTTAGAGGTATAAAATTGTATAACGTAATACCTGAGTAACAATATGTATAGATTTAAAAAAGTATTATGTGAATTACATGTAACAAATTTTTTATACTATAAATGAGTTTTTGATATTTAAATTTTTTAGACTGACGACCATTGACTTACAAATAAATGGACGACGGGTCTAATACAAAAATCACGAAAAAAATGTCCCAAGTCAACCTATTCGAAATTTAAATTGTAATGTCATCGCAGTATTGCGCTGTCAGTCGAACAAATGAAGACTAAAGCGGAGTGTCGCGCTCTGTATACGATTTTAGCACCTTACAAGTGCGGACACTTTTTAGCGCGGACCCGACGTCCATATAATTGTAAGTCAATGCTTGCGACCTCTAAAATATAATTATTTTGACATTTATATACTATCTTACTATGATATATAATATGATATTCTTCTACACCTAAAAAAATTAAATAAAAAATTGTAAATAATGTTTGCATGCCTATTGGCATGCATCTCTACTTAATGTTTCTTTTTGAAGCTAAGTAAATATCGTACGTCGCACTAGTTATACGGTATCTCGAGGGAATATAAGAGGTTTGAAATAAATATTATAAAGAATAAAAGTATTCAAGTGCATATTTATAAAGAGCAACTCCTAGAGTTTCTTGCTCATTCTTCTCAAAGGAATCCGCGTTACGAATGAGCAGTAGAGTTTAAGCCATAGACTATATAATTCTTCCGTGGTTTAATCAATATGACGACAAATCGCCGACATTACAATTGTTCTTAATTAATTTCCACCAATTGGCTAGTGCCGCTTCATGTCTAGTTACCAGATACCAGGCCACAATTCTGCTACTTTTTTGAAACCAGTAGTCATTGCAATTCCTTTGCAGTGGAGTTCACTGAGAGTATATTTCAGTAGCAGAGCTCCATGTGAAAGAGTTTGTCCAGGGAAGTACTGCCACCTTATCTACTTTTGCCACCGGAACACAGTAATGCCAACATTACTGTGTTCCGGTTTTGAAGGGTAAGTAAGGGTTTTGGTGAAATTACAGACACCTGGGACATATCAACTTATGTCTCAGGGTGTCGGGCGCAGTGGTGTGCGCCTCAGATCTTTGTGATTTAAAGAGCTGAGTGTTATGGACAGGCGTGTAGCTTACCATCAAGCGCACGACTTGTTCTTCCCGTCACTTGATATTATAAAAAAATTGCAATTCTGATAATATTTGTTATTCTATTAAAATCTAGTTGCAAAGGCAGTTGAGTTCCAATAGTGTGTCAGTGGAATGGTAGTGATACCACTCATTCATTCATTTAACCACTGACAATCCATGTTACCTTACTATAACTACAACGGAAATATGCGTGTCTACATTTTTATCTCGTTTAAATAGCAATTTAGTGTAGTCAAATAATTAGTAGAATACACCATCGATATGCTATTGAAGAGCAGAATACTAAAATTTTTTTTTACATCAATAAGTGACGGGACGAACAAGTCGTGCGCCTGATGGTAAGCTAAACGCTTATCCATAACAGTTATAGTGCCACTCAGAGCTTTAAATTGCAAAGATCTGAGGGGCACTACCACTGCGCCCGTCACCCTGAGACATAAGTTGACAAGTCCCATGTGCCTGTAATTTCACCAGCACCCTTACCCTTCAAAACCGGAGCACAATAATGCTGACATTACTCCTTGGCGGCAGAAATAGGTAAGGTGGCAGTATTACCCTGGACGAACTCTTACACAAGGAGCTCTAGTGCTACTAAAAAAATTGCAATGGCAGTTGAATAATAAATTGTAGGTTATACTAAATGTACACACGCCAGCACATCAAGCAACATATTGACGTATCTTGTTCCGTTGTAATGGAGGCGATTTCCGAACAAAAATGTGTAGTCTGATGTGCCTTTGTCCGTACAACGTCCTGCCATTGGCATTCTATCATCACACAACTGACATGATTTAAAATTAGCAAATTTGGGACCCTGGATAGACTTTATCGGTGGATACCTAATGGTGAACAAATAAAGGTTATTATCTATATCCTGCATGTCAAACCCGACTGAAATTTAAATGTATAGCAAACCTTGGCGTGGATATTGAAGACGACCTTATCAGACTGGTCTTACGGCCGAATTTAAACAGCTTCCTGTTCCGAAAATCCATTCTCACTGACACTTCTCTTTTTTTTTCTTTAAACTGGCTTTGGGTACAGGCGAATTTCACTGCTAGAAAAACTGATAATCTAGTGGGTATGACCACACAGAACACTGAACACTACCATTCACTTTCAAATTACATTTACAACTAGCATATTAATTAACTTTGCAATCTGATTAACATAAAAATTTCAGGTTTTAGCCTTAACTCGTTAGTTAAATGAGCATTTGCATTTCTCTCTACCACTCTTGTATGCCATTGAATTAGTGGAAAAGAGAGGTAGATAGTGCTGTCGAAATCTGTTGTGCAAACACGACTCTTCTAATTAAACTTTTTTATTGTTTTTTTGGCATTATAGCAATGGAAGGAATTGTGATGCAATTTATTATTACTTAGTGCGTTATGGTAATACGAATGTGGTTGGAATTAAAATCAAAAAGCAGCTCTGATTTTTAAATTTGCACAATAACTTGCTTCGAAAAAGTTGCGCGAAATCAGATTCATCCCCTAGTTTGCCATCCTTAGAGTTGGAATATTTTCTTCAAATTTAAATGGAACCAATACTGAGGCACCCTCTTTCCAATTAAAAAAGAATAATCAAAATCGGTTCACAAATGAGTGAAGTTAGTTAACGCGTAACATACTAACAAAAGAAAAAAAAGAAAAAACATACATTCTCCTCCTTTTTTTGAAGTCGGTTAAAAGTAGACTAAAACCTCAACGCCCACAATGAGCGCCATAATGGACACAATGAGTCCAAATATATCCAGAATTATATATTTTCATAATAATGTAATAATAATGTACTAGATAACTACACCATTGCCCGGTTTGAGACCAGAAACTAAGAAATTCTCTGTGTTATGACTACCTGGGCAACGGAATTCACCCCGAATTCACCACTTCCCAGAACACCCACGCTAAGTCCGGACAGAATGATTCATTTCCAAAATTCAGTCTATCCGAAGCTGAACCCGGGACTTTCTCATCCAGCGCCCATAGAGCAAACCGTTGGGCCATCGAAGTCGTCAATAATGATGACAACGAACTGTACTTAAGATACTTTTTTAACACATTGTCAGTTTTCAATGTTACTAAATAAAGTAAATATCAAATGTTTTCTCTAGTGCATAAAACCCTTTTGGCGTAAAATAATAATTAATGTAATAAAAAAAAAGAGTGAACCCCACTTGCCAGCTCGCATCAACACCAGACCCGTAGGTACTAAATGTTAGTATTATCGAGGATCAAACATGAGGGAGCTGGCGACACCTCATTCCTCTTAGGTCTGTCGTAACTAACTTTGGGCAAATTGTTCACGGCAGGTTTCAGTTTAGTACGTCTTAAGTTGTACCTAGATCTTTCATTATGTCAATGGGTTCTATTCATATTTAAATAATAATAATAATAACGCAAACACTCAACATACCCCGTACTAGAAAAACCCTGTGTCGCCGGTGCCATAGACACACACGGGATTTCGTGAGACTAACACGGGATATCGGGGTGGAATGCACAAAATACGGGAGGCCTATACCCAGCAGTAAGTAAAGTCGGGTTGTGGATGACGATGATGGTGAATATCGTACGTCGTCATCAAATAATGACATATTGATGACCTCGGTGGTCGTGTGGCTTACACACCGGTTTTCATGATGTCGCCAGCTCTAAGATCCCGGGTTCGATCCTCGTCCGGGTCAATTTAGAAAATTGGCTTTTCTATATTGCCTCCAATCTGGGTGTTTGAGGCACTGTTGCTGTTCCGATTTCCATAAAACAAGTGCTTTACTTACTTACTTTGGGATCACAGGAACGTATGTAATGTTGTTTAATATTTATTTGCTATTAAATGGATGTAGTTAAGCAAAAAGGATTCAATACACAAAATTATCAAAAAATGAGTTATATGTACCAAACGGTTCCTAAAGTCTAACGTCTTAGATCAGCAAAAAAATCCAACATTTAAACATAAATATATATATCTGGAGTTACATGACATTATAAGTTTTGTTTTTCACTCTTGTTTTATTAAACAAACCAGAAACACCTTTAAACTTTAAACTGCCATATCTCGACAGTGACTGGACGTGCATTGGATTCTTTTTGTTTAACTACGTCCAAATGGCAAAAATATAATACGCAATACGATGTGCTGATGTGTCCCAGCGAATGGGGGTTTAGGGTTCTAAGCATCATAACACCAATATCATTTAATTGTTCAAAATATTTAAGATACCTACACACGTATAAATGTTTTCTGGTCAGGAATTTGTTTATGCAAAATGCATGTATTATTTACGCAAGGTCCTCTACGCTGAATCCATTCTTGATTTAGACTTACATATTTGGTATTAAAAGGCCTTTCTTCTGAAATAATATCTAATTGCGTACAAGGAAACGTCAGTATTGGGAACAGTGGGTGTTAACGTAAATAGGGTTAAATAACATTGATATTATTACAGTTAGTAGCTTGTGCCTTCTGCTGCAACCGAGCTGATAAGGGACTGTAGGACAAAAATAGAGGCTAACAAGTTTGCTACATTACAGTATATAACTAACGTTTAGAGTAAATTACAACAGTAAAAATAATACGAATTTTGTGTACTCAACCCTTCTCCCTTTTTTATTATTCAATCGGTTCGAATTCTTTACATTAAACAGAACGAATACAAAGAAAAATAAAAACTTTTTATAACTTGTAGAGCTATTCTTTCTTCGGAACGAACGGGAGAAGGATCGTCGCCTTTCTTTCTCACACTCGTGTCTTAAAACACAAATTTATTGAAATGAAAGTAACAAAAAATAGATTGTACAAATGTTGCAGACTGATTTCATGTCACATTTCCTTCATATATACACACTGGCTTTTTTCTATTCTTAAAGTAATATATCCAAATTCACACCCTTGATAGGAAATTTTAAATATGAATAATCACTCTTTATAAGACACGAGTTTGAGAAAGAAAGGCATCGATATCCAGAAATCTTAATTTAGTCAAACGCTTATAAAGAACAGTGTGAGTATAGAAAATAGTGAGAGTTATGCGCTATTCACACCACAGATAATGTAGACCCTCCGCGTTAGAACGTGTTTATTATTTTGTACGGATGGTGTTTGATTCAGACTCTATAATTTCTACATTTCTGTAGATGTTTTCCTAGTTATTAACGAGAGTTATGGGGGTTCAACTGAGTCAAAATAATAATAAATTATTACAAATTTTATATAATTACCTTATTGTAATATGTAGTATAGGTAACAAATCTTTGCAGAGACTCGTGCCTGCACAAGGCTGATTCTGTGTTGATAGAATTCGTCCATGGATACACTGCCACCTTATCTATTTCTGCCGCCAAACAATAATGTGAGCGTTACTGTGTTCCGGTTTAGAAAGGTAAGGGTACTGGTGAAATTACAGGCACGTGGGACTTGTCAGCTTATGTCTCAGTGTGACGGGTGCAGTGGCAGTACCCACAAGATCTTTGCGATTTAAACCTCTGAGTGACATTGCAACTGTTATGGATAGGAGTGTCGCTTACCAACAGGCGCACGATTTGTTCGTCCCGTCTCTTGATATTATAAAAAAAAATCAGAGCAACGTATACGATGTGTAATAAGGCCATATTTGCAAAATTAATATTTTTCAAAAGAGAAGCTAGAGTCATGTACTTTGTATTATTTTTAAGGCCTTCTTGTAATAAAAGTACTTCAGACGTATGGTCACAATGACTTTATTATACTAAAGGTATGAATTGGAGAGTTGAAGAGAAACTGCATTATATACACATTTTCCTATTTACTAGCTCCATTTATCATACAAATTAACCAATGACGTCATAAAAACAGTTATACCATATCCCGTAACGTAACCAATTGTCGTAATTCAATATTCAAACAACGTTCGGTCAATAACGGTGTAACGTAGACCTTATTGTTGACAATCCGTCAAAGCATCATTATGTAATGGCGGTAAGAAAAAGGGTCAAGTGCTTTTTCTTCTTTTTCGGTAAGTGTTGTTTTTGTTTTGAATTAATATTGTTTAATTGGTTTATTTACAGAAACTATAGCGATGAAGTAAATATTTTTGACATTAATATCGGAACTATTTAAAAACAAGGCAACATTTTTAATGCATAATTATATTAAGATACCAAGCCTAAAAATTTTCGATTTTAAAGAGTGCCAGTGGCTGGTCTTTTTACGAAGTGCGTAATTAACAAGTCGTGTGCCTGGTGGTTAGCGGCACGCTTATCCATTACTATTGCAATGCTGCTCAAAGAGCGCCCGTTATCCTGAGACATCAGTTGAAAAATCCCATGTACCCGTAATTTCACCAGCATTTTTACACTTCAAAACCGAAAGCAGTAATGGCCACATTACTGTATCCAATCACTTTATATTTTCATATCTAAACCACACTATACCTACCGCTGAATAATATAAAATACATAATGGCAACCGCTGCTGATATTCTTATGATGGAATATACCATTTTTAAAAAAAACTTTGTCACCACAAATCTTACGTAAACATTATACGAAATTGTGATTGCTTGACGTTCTAGTAACTTTGAAAAAAGAACAAAAATAAGCACTGGCCAGTTGCGTCAACCACTGTAATACAAAGCTCTTTTTTTTTAATGAAAAAAAAAACAATAAGCTACTCTTAACGATAGTTCAACTGCGTAACGTTTTGTTGGCTGGCGTTTCGTTTGTTTTATATTAAAAATATAATCAATATTAGCGTCAATTCGTTTGGACGTAAACTGAAAGAAGAAAAGATTCCGTCTTCGTTTTGACATCATGCATTTGTGACACGAATTATCTTGTAATTATCTATTAACATACTACAGCAATAATGTATAATCACAATACAAAGTACTAAAAAACCGACCTCAAAAGTTCGTGGAACCGGAAATTTCGCAAAACCAGATTCATCCCTTAGTTTGCCACCCTTAGAGGCAGAATATTTTCTTCAAATTGAAATGTGACCAATACTGAGGCACCCTCTCTCCAACAAAAAAGAATCGTCAAAATCGCTTCACAGTAATCACGTCAATCACACAAAAAAATGCAGTCGAATTGAGAACTTCCTCCATTTTCGAAGTCGGTTAAAAACATCTTTTTCTGAGCTTTCGAATAAGTAACCTACCAATCAGTCGTTCAAACTGGCATTTGGTAAATTCAAACTAAGTAAGATCTTCTCATAACTTTTTACAGAAAAACGAGTAGCCTGCTCGTTCATGCGTCGAAAATGAAACCTCGGACGATTTTTAACTTGTTTCGTCTCCTAGTTTGCCACTATACCGGACTTAACACAGGAGATAATAAAAATCGGTGCTCACTGCTTAAAATACATAAAGAGAAAAACACCTTCAATTAGAGCATAACAAAATCAACCATTAAAAAAAAATTTTAATACAAAACGTAACACTGCCTTAGATACCTAATAACTCAAAGTGTTATTTTTCTCAATAACGATTACTATCAAACTCTAACGATGTGGCACTGCATAGCTGCATACCACGTGGTTCCCACCGTAAATAGCTTGCTGTCATATCATCACATTAGTCAGATGTGTAACAGGATATACCATGAATGTTTGTTTATTATTTTATGTTAGGAATTGACTTATATATTTCTCTTATCTCACAGTTTGCTTTTAGAACATATTTCTACCATTGAATCGCTTGGTGTTGAAAGGTATATTGTCAGACCTCTCTGTAATAAGCGCACATACATGCGATGAAAATGTTTTTAGAAAGGCAATAGGCGTTTGAAAATCCTGAAGTAAATTTATTAACTTTATCACAAATGGATGTTAGCTTGCAATTTTGATGTAAAAAAAAACTATTTATATATTTCTATATAATGATGTAAATGATTCATTTTTGTCAAAATTACTAATTATTGTAGACCTTTAGAAAATATGTGGAGACCCGCAGGTGTAGCGGTCAATGGTCTAATTCAAACCCTTACTTATAATAAATTTACATGTGATATAAGGTGCTTTTATCACGTGAAATAATACGAACAACATGAAATTAATTATGTCACCTATGTGAAATTTTACAACTATCTATTTATTTCGATTTCTCATAAATGGCGCTACGGCTAAAAAGTCGTTAAAAACCAAATAAAAAAAAAAGAAGAAACAAGAACAGAAAAATTTTTCGTTCGTTCCGTGGCTTAATTGGCATAGCGTCTGCCACGGTTTGCTCGAAGACGTCGGTTCGAATCCGGCCGGATTGAACGATTTTTTTCTTTGTATTAATCATTATAACAAAATATTGGAATAATTTAACGAAAAATAATTGAATATCATGGTGGCGAAACATCTTGACATTCAATAAAACACTTAAAAACCATAAAATGTTACCAACTAAATTCGCTAGGGTGCGGATTATGTAAGTAAGAAAGGAATTGTCACACCATTTCACACTATTTAGCAATATTGATGCTACAGTTTCTTAGTCGTATACACATATTTAAAGTATAATGATGAACAAATAAAATTATAATTATCGTTATCAAACACGCACTAATCCATCATTGTTGTGCAGATTAACTAAAAAAACAGAGATATTTTACTTTCCTCCTACATACGAAACTACAACATAATTTTTTATTTGTCACATACAAAGATTGCGTGAAAAGATCCGTTTTAAGTAGCAATTTATTGTCTCTTAATTCAGGATTAATTGTTTCGAATCAGAGTGTTTTGTAGACGAATGATATTATCGCATCGTACACGCGAACATCTTGTTTACTAATGCGCTTTTTTATGCTCAGTTTGTATGCAAACATCACTAGATTGATAGAGACAATTATCAGATTTATTGACGCCTTGTTGAACTTATTATCGAATAGTGTAATACGAAGGGCTATAGAAACATTTTTTTTAGTCATTTCTTAAGCTAACGAGATTGTCAAACCACGTGTCTGTATTATCGAAAAACTTACTTATCAAATGTATTACGTGTGCGGGGCTAACAAAGTTTATTCTGATATACCTTTATAACATAGGTACGTGTCATCTAAAGAATATTCTAGGCGATCAGGAACGCATCCTGTTTGCAATCGATACCTCATATTTTATATGTAACATGTCAATTTCTCTTAATTAGTATGCAGACTGTACTGTGAGCGAGCGCGTTTAATTCGACTCAGGTCACGTTTGCGATGCCTACGTCACATAACACTACCATTTTAAAAGATATTTTGTAACGCAACTGACAGAATCAAATGTCCGTGGCGGCCATATTCATCCGGTAGTTAGTTACAGCTTAATTATCCATTTATATTTCTATTAATATTTATCATAAACATTGTATACATATTTTTATTATGTCTTCTAAGCCGTGCTAGCTAATTAAAATTGTAACGCTTATAATTGTGTAAATGTAATAATTATCATAAAATTTTTGTTCAACGTTCAAATTCAAAATTCAAATTCAAATTCAAAATAATCTTTATTTCATTGTTACGCATTATTACACTTGAAATCGTCACAATGGTTAAACTCTACCGCTCATTCGTAAGGCAGATTCCTCTGAGAAGAATGAGCAAGAAACTCTAGGGGTTGCTCTTTGTAAATAACATTTATAATTTTTTTTTTGACGTAGTTTTAAGACGTCGTGCAAGCTGATGCCCGATGGCAAGCGACACACCTTTCTCTCTTTTATATCTGAGTGACACTGCTGCACCCGTCACGGCTTAAGTGGACAAGTCCCATGTGCCTATAATTTCAGCAGCACCCTTACGCAGTAAAACCGGAACGCAGTAATGCTCATATTACTTCTTGGTAGCAGAAATAGGTAAGTTTCTAATACTTCCGTCTACGAACTCTTTCACAGGGAGCTCTACTGCTATTAATATGGACGATTGTATACCAATGAGAATTTACCTAGCAAGTTAATTCAAAGGTAGGTAGACAAAAATAAAAAGAAATATTTTCTGTGCTGTAAACTACTCTGTGATATCAATGGAGGCGCCAATCGAATGGAACGTTTCCGTAGATATATATTTATAAAGAATATACACATAGGTACAGTCAGTTTTAAAATGATCGATGTTTACGGACAAGTCCAAAAATATCTGAACATTTAGTAACAATAACCTTGTCGTAATGCTTTTTATGTGCACTTTCAATTGTTTATAAACAAATTTAGTTTCTATTGAAAGATTTTAGTTCTTAAAGATAGCGTTAACTATTATTAAATGTTCAAACATACAATTACCATACAAATGTTTATGGTTTACATTTAATACATACCGAAAATTGATAGTTTAATTTTTAGGGTTCGTTACAAAAGATTCACGTTGTAACCAATCCAATACCTCGCAACGTAATCGAATTGTAATCGTTGAACTTGCTTAAAACTGTACTATTCGGAATATTTACCTGAAACAGAAGAAATAAAAATTATTATTTTCTAAAACAGTGATTTATTTTTTATTTACATAAAAATAACAATACATAAGGCATGAAACTATTTTTCCGGATTTTAATGGCGTATATTTGTTTTTTCAAACAAACCGACGTTTCGGGCCCTTTACAGGTACCATGGTCAAAGTTGACTGTTAACGTGACTGTCATGGTTAACAAATATATGCGATTTAATTCCGGAAAAATAGTTTCATTTCCTACGTGTAACAATCGCAAAAACCTAAGAACTCGATAAATACCTAAGACTCTAATTTATTACATAATATACTTCTATCCGTATTGTAAAAGTTGTCTAAGTTCAAACAGCTTTATTGACATTTGATCTAGTGAGTGAAAAACTTCATGCATTCTCCAAATAGTTTGTGGCGTAAAATGGAATGTTCTTTGGTAAATTTAAAATAAGATATTTAGATTAACAACTTTTGTCGCTATAGTTCAGAATAGGGTGGTTTGTTTAATATTATTAAACAAACCATTATTATGAATCGCACATACTGTTCCGCGTCCCAACTCAAGAAGGCAACTTAGCAATCCTTTTCATGTGCCCTTTTCCAGGACAAATTTAATGAGCCTTTCCCCAGTGTCCAGAATGCTTTCCAACTACAATATCCTGAATAGTCGCGCAAACCTGGATATATATTTTGACAGTTTATCCCGTCATAAAGACAAAGTAGTAGCGGCCTACTCATCAGATATTGACAATTAAATTTCAGTGCTCTAAAATTACAAATTGTTATCAAATTGTTATCTATAAAATCTTAAAGAATATATTTTTTAAATTGCATATAAATAATTATTACATGTATATTTTTAATAGAATAATTTATTAATAGTTCATTTTTTTTTTTAAATTGTGGTAATGTTTTTCTTTCTTTTTTAAATGATGTTTTAATATGATTATGTGAATGATGTGTTCGGCTGTAATTGGCTTACAGACTAGTCTTACATAAATATAAAATGTAGATTTAAAAATGTTAAGTGTGTTAAGCTGTTGCTGAACCAATAAATAAATAAATAAATAAATATTAGACATAATGTATTGATGACTTTACCGTGTCATTCAACCGTGACCTTGGGATTTGTGAAAAAATTTAGATTGTGTCATTTTCTAACAGCTATAAGCTAAGCGGGCTATCTATCTTTTTTTTATAATATCACGTGAAGGAACGAACAAGTTGTGGTGCCCGGTGGTGAGACACATCCATGACAATGTTACTAGCACCCTTATCCTTGAAAACCGGAACGTAACTTCTTGTTCTCGAGTCTTGTCTCTCATATTTGACAATGCTACAAAAGATGACAGTTTGTTTCAGAAGGAACCACCATCAAATTATTAGGACGAACTCAGGTAGGTGTACAATATTGTAGACTTAGTTTGCTAAAAGTTGATCTCATGCGTATAACACAAATATATTATAATACACCAGAGGTTGCATCGAAAGGCCTGTTACGATCTAAAATTAATGTACCAAGCAACCATAAATCAATATGAAATTAAAACAACCAATCCAAGGCCATTTTTCCTCATTCCAAATCAGAAGCATAAAAACTACATTATACAATATTGTATAGTACGTTAAACCACTTAAACAACACGCTTGGCGCTTTGAACCGCCTTATCGTGAGAGGTATTAAGTCGAATTTACATATAAAGTGTAAAGAGAGACGTGCCGCTGTCCGTACCTTTTCAAATTGTGCAACGGTGCATCGCTTTATATGCACTCGATCAATTATATACTTTCACTATGGGCAAACCGGACAATTTGAGATAAACAACTTATCTTACATCCGAAAGTGGTAATCTAACGTTATCTCATTTTGACTGACGTTAGGGGCGTCGCACATTGGCCGAGATGGATTTGTTGATTAGAACTATTTTTCCAATGCTTGCGCTTAGATTCGTTTTGAGATGTTGATTTTGACAACAAATATACGTAAAATTACTCGGTACATGTCCTTTAAAAAAAATGTAAGACTGAAATAACTACGCTTGTTCAAAATGGGTAGGGGACGTCCCTCGTCTTCGAAGAACTATGTAAACCTTCCCCGACGTGCCAGTTTCGCTTGAAGTCGATGTGCCTGGATAAGTATTAAAGGTGTTTCCAAAGGTGTGTCCAAAGCAGTTCGGGAATACCTCACAAGTCTTCGCTATTACGTGGCCAAAATTTCACTAAACTATATGATGATTTTATAATCGAATTTGTTCTGCTTGTGGTTATGACGCAGCGGTGCAGGTCCTGCGGTACGAAAAGAATCCAGGAACTCCTAAATAGGAAGCAAACGCTTTCTTACGTAGAGTATCAGTTCTTCGTAGATTTTAAAAGTTTCATGTGTGTGAACGAACAAGTCGTGCACCTTGGTAGTAAACGACACGCTATCTTTAATAGTTCCAGTGCCATTCAGACTTTTAAGCACAAATATGAGCCCTACCACTGCGTCCGCCACCTTAAGACATAAGTTGACAAGTCCCATGTGCCTGTAATTTCACCAGCACTCTTATCCTTCAAAACCGAAACGCATCAATGTTCACATTACTGGTTGACTACATAAATATGTCAGGCGGCAGTACATCCCTGGACGAACTCTTTCACAAGGAGATCTACTGCTACACAATGCCGAGCAATTTTACGTATATTTGTTGACGAAATCATATTCTGACTCATTTGCTTCTCCTGACGCGTTAAAAAGTCCCATGTCTTTGTAATTTCCCCTTTCCTTACCAAACCGGAACGCAGTAACGCTCATATTACTGCTTGGCGGCAGAAATAGGTAAGGTGGCAGCACTTCCGTGGACAAATTGTTTCAAAAACAGCTCTACTGCTACTAAAATGATTGTCACTAATTACAGATTTCTTACCACAGTATGAGTTGTTTTTATTTTCCCGATATTATTGCATAACTGTAACTTTGATGACGTCGGTGATCCAATAGTAAGCACTTTATATAGACGCTAGATGGGGAGGTTACGGATTCAATCCCCCAAATTTTGGAAATGGACTTTACTAAAACGGTTCGGGTCTAGATGTTTTGGATAGTGCCGCGGAGTTTTTAGTTTGTCTGGTACAGGGTATTCTCTAGTTTGAGATCATCTGATACATTATTATTATTTTTATAGATTCGTGTTTACAAATTCTTAATAAGTAATGGTTATTCTGTTTCGATAATATGTTAACACCTTTACATTTTAGTGGACCGGTTAAGCGGCATCCGTCACTTAGCCGTCACGGCTCAAGAAACTGATTTATGATTAAACAATCTATGGATTATGCATTCTATAACTTGACCAATATGGTCTATGTTTCTATAAATAGATTAATAGATTCATGCTTCGGTTATGTGATGATAAATTTTTGATATAAGTATAGAGTTTATTGAGAAAGTTTTTTAATGTAAAAAAAGCTTGAAAGGTTATGTAAAAGCGTATAATTTTATTATTTAAAAATTGCAGACGTTTTAAAAGTTACATCAGTGACATACGGTATAAATTTCAACAAATTATTTCAACTCTATAAGATTACTAAAGTTGATATTAATAGTGGCATAAAAAAGCAAAATGTTTTGCTACAAAATCCATGACATGCTTTCAGAAAATTTTTTTTTTTTACATGAAAAAGGAAATTTATTTTCTATACCTGTGGTCATAAAAAGTAATTTGTGGCAAAATTAAAAATAATTCATATACTAAGAAAGGAAAATTTGAAGACTTCATCATGAACCCGAATAAGTTCACTACAGAGCATGGGATTCTTTAAGAAGATAGCTTTAATCAGTACTTCAATATGGATTAGGAAATAATACGAAATCAAACAGTTTTCTGAACCTCTGATGTTCAGGTTTCATCACGACGCTTTTCATTTACGTTAAAATGAAAATTAATAATCTAAATTACCCATGATTAAAGAAAACACTCAGTTTTGGAGGAAGGTGGAAGACCACTTTAGAACTAGTAGAGCTCCTTTTGAAATAGTTCGTCCAGGGAACTACTGCCACCTTACCTATTTCTGTCGCCAAGCAGGAATTCCGATTATGAAGGGTTTAATTAGGGTAAGAATGCTGGTGAAATTACAGTCACATGACACTTGTTTATACTTAAGTTTCAGGGTGACGGTGCCCCTCAGATCTTTGCGACATAAAACTCTGAGTGGCACTGCAGCTGCTATGGACAGGCGTGTCGCTTACCACCAGGCGCACGACTGTTCATCCCCACACTATGTATCATAAAAAGTAGATTTCGAACCTGAGATCTCCTACATTGGAGACAAGCGTGGGAGAACTAGACTATCCCCGTTTTTCACTAAAGGTTCATTAAACCGTACTTATTAGACCAATTCGTATTGCAGGCACAACGAAATTATGAGCCAAGTCTTTCAATGACGACAACTTTTGATATCGTTAGTTTAAACGTTTGCAATTTTTCTTTCAACAATTGCAACAGTTGCATTATACCACCTACGTTTAAGTATAATTATTGCGTGAAGTAATTAAAAGGATGCTGTAACTTAGAATGACGCTGATGTCATAATAATTAAGGTTAATCCTTACCGATTGTTACGGTAAAAATAAGGCCAAGTTATTCAAGACTTTTTCGCCAAGCATATGACCTTAATATTGTGTTGTAATATTTATGACTACTAATGTTTTCAAATGACATATTGCATTCATACTGCTGTAAAATGCATTGTGAAGCAATCTTGCTCACTACTACAGAACGCCGTTTAAGAATAAAATTCAAAAGTGCACTAGATTTTGGCGAAAATATTTTAGTTTCAATTTTTATAGAATACATACCATAGTAAAAAATACAACCAAGTAGACCGAAACAAATTCACAAATGGAAAATATTAAAGAAAGCTCTTCTCAAAGAAGAAGAAACTTTTCTCTAATCCATTCTTTCCGAACTTAAAAATCCTCGTAGCCTAGTTTACATCACATTGCTGTCACGAATATCATGACTCTAGTTTAGTTCCGGCGCACCTCCGTTATTGGTTACTTGCAACATTCGATTGACTTTATCTGTTCTAAACTCACTATCTAAATAAGCCTCAGCTTGTAATCACAACAACAGCCATTAGTAATACATTTTTACAATTACAATTATTCTGATGTAGGAACTGCTAAGCAAAGACCTCCCTCTGAACCCTCCACGCATCCCGATCCTGGGCTATTGTAACGCCATTGCTACCTCGGTCTGTCGCGGCGCTGTTGGGGCTCTACTGGGTGGTTATCTTGGTTCACAGGTCTTCAAACATGCGGCAGACTTGACCAGCCCAACTGCGTTTCAGCTTCGGAGCTTTTAGGGCTACATTACCAATCTGAGTTTGGGAGCGCAGTGTCGTGTTCCGAATTCGGTCGGTCCGTTTCACACCAAGTACGCTGCGCTCCATTTCTCGTTGGCAGTCCTCGAGTTTGGACTGTTGGATCTTCGTACGTGACCAACCCTGTGCGTCATAAGTTAACATGAGAACTAAGGATGCACAAACTCATCATTAGCTTCGTTTTATAAAGAACTTTTATAAACAATATTTGAGAGTCATGGGAGAGTACTCCTCAAAGACCTTTCATGAACCAACAGCTCTTCCAGGCATTTTCAGTGCATCTTGCAATTTCTTGCACTTATCTGTACTGGAAGGAGACTATTTGGCCCAAGTAAAGGTACTCACTGACATATTGCATAACCTCCCCATTAACGCAGATTTTCAGTAATATAATATTTGTTCTAATAAGACCTACGAATTCCTTACAATAAAGCAGTAAATCAGTAGCAAAATTATAATGTTTAAATTCATAGAAACAAACCTCCACTAAAAAAGACGCAGTACATATTCAAGTAGCTCATAATTTCTCAACTAGCAGTAGAATAAAATCTCGTGCACTGAATTCAAAGTTCAGCTTTTGGTTTTTGATTTATGACTAATCGGCTTAGTCCGACGGCCTCAAACAGTTTGTCAGTGGAAGATTAGTGATGTCCACTTTGTACAGTTAGCAGCAACGAGTGACTGTAAAAATATTTTTTTTTTGTAATTGGAAATTTTGGTTTGCCCATTTTTTAATCAGCAAGGTTTTATAGAAGGTACAGGGTGACAATTTTGATATCATATTTCAGGGCTTATTTCACCCGTCAATGCAAACAACTTTATATATATACTTATATACAGTGAGAAAATCTATTGATAGTTGTAATACATGTATTTGAGAAACATTCATGCCTACAAAATCGAAGATACCAGATTTTTTTTCGCATTTTTAGGGAGGTGAGAAATCACATCTAAAAATATTATATTATCCTGTACAAGCCAGACCATACAAACATTGTATGACAATAGAAAACCAACTTTATGTAGTTTTTTCAAACAACAAATAGTTATTTGTTATTCAAGGCTGCAAAGTTGTTGTTTGAAACGTGTGCTTGCATTGAAATCTGAGCAAGAATACAATCTTGAGCTTAGCGAGGGTTTCCAGACACGAGACGTAAAACAACTTTGCTGCCGAGCGTAACACACAACTTTTCACCTCGCTATAGGGAGGAAAATGACAGATGAACGAAAAACAATTGAATTATAACAAAATAATTTAATAAAGAAACAATTTAATGTCAACAATAATAAGAATGATCGGAATATATTCCACGCTAGCGTGGAAAAAAAACGCTTTTGCGCGCAGATTTCTAATGAAAATGAAAGCTTCTCCGAGCTAGTGAGGTGAAAAAAATTATACCAAGCGTAAATTGACAGATATTATAATTATTATAATTTGTGCTACTGACTGTACCCCTGGACTACAGTATTGCGACATTAGAACACGACAGCTGACGTTTAACTAATGACATTTCAAGTAAAAAAATATGAAAACAAATTGTTCTGTTGTCGACAAATTGTAAAACATATTTACAATTGGGCAGTTTGGACTTGAACTTGGCATTTGCTAATTCGTGCCCTTTTCGAATTCTCTTTAGGTACATAAATGTGTAGCTGATAATAAATATAGTTAATGTAGATTTATAGGTTGATTAATAATTGCGGACAAAAATAAAAGACAGAGATTGTTGGCAGACTATAAAACAATTCGGGCAAAGTCACAACGGATGTGCTCTTTTTTTCCTATATCCTTGGATACGAATAAAACTAAATGTTTTTTTCTAATAACATTCAAAGATACGGATAGAACAACTATAACAAAATAAAAAATCTTTGTCTATTTTGTTATGAAAATAATAAATAGCAAATATACGTATTTACATGTAAGTAATTTTGTATGTAAGTAAAATATTTTTTTATTGCACCCACTATGAAATGCCTGGAAAAAATAGGTACTTAACAACAAGGCCGTCTATCGTATTTATTTTGTTATAATTACAATACTGTTCCGTGATCTGATTCTAGAGTTTAATGTCCAATAAAGAATGTTTCATTCCTTCAAACATTCATTCGGTCTTTAGGGAGTTATTAAAAACAACAATTTCAGTTGTAAGTAAATTAATATAGTTGTAAATAAATTAATAAGTGTATAGTTGAAAGTAAATTAATAACTTTTATGTTTAATGAATGAATAGTTTTAGCCAATTGGATGGAAGATATATTATGATAAAACATGAGTTACTTTTTGAACTCCGACAATAGTGCAATAGTGGTCTTACATAATAATTTTCCATCCAAAAAAAATCCTTTACACAATAGAATCGCATGATTTTTTGTTTCGCCAAAAAACTATCCCAAACATTCACAATTTATCTGTTTATAAAACAGTATTGTATCGCTAAAAGATGTTAACTAGCTAGGTACAACCTACGTCACAAAATACGCTCTCCATTGCCGGTTATGTAATAGAAGATGCAACCTTTCACCCGAGAAAACGCAACACGCATGAGAAATTAAGAATCGTTCCATTGACTAGTTATTAAGTGTTTAAATTGAGGCAAAAATAGCTTTTAATTGCTTTTTCATTGTTGCTCACAACGTTTTTAGAGTGTAATTACTCTTATTACTTAATTTTGAGTTAAGCTATTGAACATGAACACTTTTTAGTGACGCCTTTAAGTATGTTTTTTTAAATGAAAATTTTATGATTATTTTGGCATATTTTGATATTTTTGTGAAATTCCTCCTCTAGTTTGTTATAATTATTAATACAAAGATTCCATCGATCCAGCCGGAATCGAACCGACGTCTCATAGCAAACCGTGCCAGATGTCGCCGATTCACTACAATAAACAACCTATATGCATACCTACACATAAAGTGCGCATTCATCTTAAAACTGATTTGCATGGGTGAACACACTATCACGTAATGTTACGCTACTAATTGATTTGATAGTACATACAACTGAATTGGGGTACATAAGAGTGGCCTCCAACCGCCCCTTAAAGCTGCCCCCAACCTCACAATATACTGAATAGATTCTTACATGCCGCGTGTGGTCAACTGAATAACTCACGGTGAGGCTTGTTCATGATACGCACTGTTAATTGACATAATAGAACAGTAGAAGGGCAAAATGTAACGATATCAAGTAAAATAATAAACATGCAAATAAGAAACTCACCAATCTTCGCATGAACGTAAACTACTGACCACCGGCCGCCATTGCTTCAGATAGAATCAAAATCGGGCTGCGCGCGAGTGCGTTGGCTGTCATACGTATCTTAATCTACCGTCATGATAGTTTTTATAAAAGATGTTATGCGATTACGTTAATCGTGTTGAATTAATTCGCGATTCGCGACACCAGACGCTATGCCAATTAAGCCACGGAACGGACCGGCGGCCCTTACGAATTTTTCTATGTGTTGGTTGCCGGATCTTTTGTATTTGGTTTTTCAACGACTTTTTAGCGCTATCTATACGAAATCTATGAAAGTATTTCATGACCCAGTTAGGTACCTTTACAACTACCAGCCCTGGCTAGAGATGTCGCTATTGACTGTAATTAAATTGTTTAATATATAAAATAACACTTGGTTGCAAATTCAAAATCCTTCACACTGCAGGGCAGTTTGTTGGCGGAGAGGTAGGGGTACAAATCCTACTTATCATAATTATGTAGGTGATATTTTTTAGATTGTACATAATATCATATGCAGGTAACATTTACTATAGTACACACTTAGACATACTAGAATACAACGCTCCCTTTATGAGATTTATGATGATAAGTTCTCTTTAATTTATTTCTTAATGTTGGCTTAAATATATTATTTTCGTCACTATGGGTACTAAAGTTACTAACTTTGTAGTTCTTTGACCAAAATGATTTATACTACCAGGTACAATATATTTTTTATTATAACCCAGTTCACGCGTTTGTTTAAAATATGCCTGTTACAGATAAATAATAAAAAAAATCTTTACAACTTTCTTCGAAACGGTAGCATACTTTATAATTTCAACAGCGAATTAACTATGAGCGCAGTGAGAACACTGTGTGGTAATAGAAATAAAATGTCGTGACCGAAGATACTTTTGTGTAATTTTTTGTCGGTTATGAGGTCGGAATTTACCACTATGCTGGGAAAAGTGGTTTATTGTTAGATGTAAATAAAACTTGCTAGAAGTTTCCTTTTATGATGCTACCTACAATGCTTACTTTCATTTTAAAAACTTGTTTACTATAACACCGTCCTCATCATAAAAACGTAAACGAATTTTTAGCGAGATTGAGCTATTAATATTTTTTCAATAATACTAAATGACGGCACGAACGTGCGCATAGTGTTAAGCCACACGCCTATCCACAACAGTTGCAGTGTCACTCTGATATTTGAATCGCAAAGATTTGAAGGGCACCACCACTGCACCCGTCACCCTGAGACGTAAGTTGACAAGTCCCAAGTGCCTGTAATTTCACCAGCACCCTTAGCCTTCAAAAGCGGAACACAGTAATGTTCACATTACTGCTTGGCTGCAGAAATAGGGAATATGTATAAAAAAGTTATTAATTTGTTAAATATGTAATATCTTATTTATAATTTACCAAGGAACATTTAAATTTACGCTTCATACGTTTTGCTAAATATTTTATTTTAACTATATATATTAAATAAGTAAAATGGTTGCTAAAAGTTATATAACGTGGTCAAAAGTTTATAAACGTTTACTGCAATGTAATTATTCAAGTGTTTGCTATTATTAAATTAATCGTAAACCGTGCGATTTACAAGAACAAAGTCTAAAAATGTCTCTCTGTAAGTAAATAATTAATATATAATTAAAAAAAAAAAATTAATGAGTACAGGTGGACCTATCTCTAAAAGATATCTCTTCCGCCCAATCCAAGGCAGTGAGAGCAAAAGTCATATGCTAACAGACAAATTAAAATTACCGATACGGTGTGCAAAAATATAATAAAAAGTAATGAGTACCAGAATCTCGGCTCCGACTACCTATTTATTTAGTCCCAGTGCCCTTCATCTCTACAAAATTTTATTACAGCTACCTTGCCTAACGCATTATCATAGCAATCCAAAGCATCTTGGACATCTGGCAGCGGGGACCCAATTTTATTCATATAATTTAAAAATCCTAGTTTTACTTTCTAGTATTTAAGCGTTTGTCTTTTTTACTTTACCTGTATATTATCAAAATACAAATACATTGAATATATACATATATCCATAACACATGCTCTAATCCCAAAATTCATACCAGTAAGATAAGATATAAATTTAAGTAGCTAATAATAACGTTCCGCTACGCGATCGTATCTAGCGTGATCGCGGTGCGCAAATTTCTCTACATTTCTCTCTTACTTTCCAAGCAAGTTGAATAAACCACGCTAACACATCTCGTAATAGCGCCAATACAGCTTTTGTGACTATTATAACATGCATTCTGCCACACGCTATACAAAATTTATTATTATACCAGTAAACTATGAAACCAATAAGTATTTAATATGGTTTGAATACTTTTTTAGTTTTGTGAAGGTGTGATGAACTGTTTTATAAGTAAATAATGGATTTATCTATCTTTCTGAAATGAAAAGGGTAGTCAAAGAACTTATTTTCTTGCGTAAAGCGTCACATGATAGAGTTCGCGAGATGTTACATTTGTACCCTGTGTACGCGATTTATATTTTTTTTTCTGTGTATTTACCTTCTAAACTTTTTGTCTGTTTGTGGACTTCTACCTCTGTATCTGTTTTATGACTGTTTGATTACTCTGAATAAAGTGTATAAATAAGTGGCAAACTATTGGATGAATGCGGATTCGCGTACTTTCCGGTAATCAATTTCAGTAAAATTAGTCAAATATATGTAATTCCACGAAATTTTGAGGTCGATTTTTTTTTATAAAATAGTGATCATTACATGACACTTTTGCAATTTTTTTCTAAAAGTTGTGTCAATATGAAAACCGATGTGCTTTCCGTTCAAAGTTCCGTTAAGCTTCTTTTAGTATCTGTTCTTTCGTAAGGTTTCCACCATACTAGATGACATGGAATCGACTTAAGACATTTATATATGCCACTAGCCACTACACTAAGCGCATTAAGCCAACATCAAAAAGTCATTTAGTCATCAGCGGTGACGATGCAAATGACGCCTTTACATCCTTATTATTGTAAAAATAAAGTTTTTCTAATCGGATTAAGGTAATTCCGCCATAATTTTGATGGAATCCTTATTAAATTTGAATTAGGACGTCTTAACTGCTGTTGTTAAAACAGACATAAAAAAAAATTTACAGTGCAATTAGCCTAATAAACGCACAAGTGAATGAATGAATGAATTATTCTTTATTGTACTAATAAAGATTTATTTATATTGCGATGACAACACAGAATAATAGTGTATTGCTTAGCAGCAATTTCATCCAGGATTAAAATTGTGAAGATGCAACAGAATACAACCAAGGAATACCAAAAGCTAACATTACTTTTAAGTAAAGAATAATTAGGCGATGGAGACCAGACGTCCTCAGATGCAAGGCAAACCTTGTTTATGATCCTGCCTCTCACAAATGTTTAAGATCTGTTCTGTTAGTTATCAGTGATTGAAACAGGTAGAGCTATTGTTGCTACTTACGGAACAATGTAGATATTTTGTGGAAAGCTGGAGCCTAAACTAAATCAGAGATTTGTATTTTAGGTCTCCAGGCCTCCCAACTCAGATTATAATTACATCATTGTGTTCTTAAGAGTCTATACAGAGAAGAAGATACGGGCGTGTGAGTGTATTTGTGTGTGGGTGTGTGTGTGGGTGTGTGTATGTGTGTATTTTCATAGTTTAGTGTTTGTAAGTGTAAATTAATTTCCTTTTTATATTGTGTAATTATAATGTGGTTACGCCTTTTTTAACAAATCATTATAAAATAATACCCGGGGTTATGAAAAGTAATTATTAATAAAAATGTGTGGATAAACATTGTCCACTTGCAAATGTTTTGCAACACAGCACGTTATTTCAAAGTCGCAGAATTCCGGTGTCATATCCATATTAAACACAACGTCTGAGGTCATTGATCCAAAATAGCTCTACCTACTCCAATCGCTGATTATTATATATTTAAACTAGGTTTCTTAACCATATAAGGAGGCTTTTATGATTTTAACTTAAGATTCTCCTGCTGTAAAGCTGCTGCGGGCTCTAGCCCCCAGAGTAGTTACATCGATCACACCCACATTACACAATGATGTATTTAGTCCCACCTTCTGGATTAATTAACCATTAACTTATATTTCAAATAGGTCAGATCAAAGTAACAGCGTGAGAGGCAAAAAAAGTGTGTTCGTAGTCTTTATGTACCAATGGGGTACATAGACAGTGACAGGCGTGATAGTATGATATGTGTTCGGTAACAATGTTTTTTGACGCGTTGGCTGTAAAGGCATGTCCACTGTATAATTCAGCACCAACATCATCATTTCACCCGAAAGACATGAACTGTTGAATATAGGTCTTCCCCAAAGAACGCCACAACGACCGGTCTGCTGTTGTATCGAACGGAATCCCTGTGTAATGAATAATAATTAATCGTGATCCTTGTAAACATAATGAATTGATAAAAGGTATTTTCTTTGGTGCACTCGGTGGCCATTGATTTGCTGTGAGGGCACTGGATGACGTTTCGAGTTCATACTTAGGTGAAATGTACTTCTCTAAAGTGGTTCACCTCCGAGTGTTGTCCTAGTTTTTAGACCATGTAATTTGTGTAGCTATCTAGTATACCTCCATATTGCACTTTAAAAAAATTCAGTCTTTAAACGGAGTTCTCGATTTTTTCAAATAGATTTTTTTTTCGGAAACATTAAAGTTCATTTCCCGAAACTAGACCTTTTCATTTATAATCTATTTCAGAGCAATAGACTAATACACATTAAGACATAAATTAAACGTTACAAAAAAGTGAAAATTAATAAATATCATATATCAAGTTGGTACTTTCACTGTAAATAATGAGTAATATTAATAATCTAAAATGTTTATTTTATTACGGACTTTCCTTAGAAAGACTCTACTTACCTACATAAAGCGGTTTCTACAAAACAAGCTACGGCTTGCAATTATCATTATTCATTTACACCTTTAAATTGAAATTCAATTGATAGAAGCAAATCACTTTTTGTCATGACTTTCCCCGCTGTTGTAAATAGAACAAATACATAATTTAAACCTTAATACTATGAGATAAATCATATTTGAAAGGTGTTGTATCCAATCAAGAACACATTTAAAGAAGTAAATAAAAATTGTGCGATAGTAATTCTTGTCATGCTAAAAATAAAATGAACCATGTTGCTTCGATGACTTTCAATTATATACTCTAATAAATAAATTGTCATTTGAAGAATAGATCTGACAAAGAAGGTAATTGGTGAAATTTCTATTTTGTTACTATTATTAATAACTATTTATAATATAAGTAAATAGAATCTAATAGTGCATCCACAACAATAGTAATAATATATCTAATGCTCGTCACACAAACACACACGACACGGTGAAACGCCTAAAACACAGTGAAAAAGACCAATTAAGAAAAGTTTCAAATTGGTCCTAGAGGTAATGGAGCCTAGCGTCCACAATGTTAACCGCTTTGCCACCGAGGTCGTCAATTCTACCTTTAAATAAATTTCATTCAAAATTTTCAAACGAATTTCTTTTTCGATGTTTTTTATCCTTGATCTTTGACGTGACGTCATAGTCATTAAAAAAATCGCTCGTTTACAAACGCGAGCCAATGTTCGTTACAAATGTTCTTATTGTTCTTTCTTTTTTTCATTATTATTAAATGGGGAGTAATATTCTAAAATCAGTATTTCAAAATAAACATTTTAAATGCAAATACCAACATTAAAAATACAACATTAAAAAAAATGCTTTAGTAAAATACTATTTATGTTCTTCTTTTTGCTGTATGTTCTACAACAATTTTATAATTACAAAATTAATAAGTCAATTGACATTTTTCTTAATGTTTTCTATAATATCTTTTATAATAACAAAATTTTGTATCTAAAATAAAATAAATAAGATAGAAAATTGCAAAGAGCACTTTTTATATAATTACGTACTTATTCTTAATAACATAACAAAAAGTACTGTCTGTTTTCTAAAACCAAACAACCATTACTAATAATGATCAAAAAACCTAGCACATTTACCAATGCAAATACAACTCTAAATACATACAACGACGATCACTTTTCGTGTTAAACCAATAATGCAGAAACGGCTTTGTGAAACTAAACCGGAGAAAGTCTAATACTAAATTGGATTTTCTTATGGGAAGTGGATGTTTTCACTCGCCGCAAAATTACGACTTTTCTATGATTGGTTGGATGGCTCACGTTTATTACATAGTATGTATATGGGCATGAGACTTCGTTACGTGGTTTCCACAGGTCCGGATGCGAAGGTATATTTTGTAAATCCAAGTTGCATCTGACAAAGAAGCATATGTTCCTAGCATCGTCTCGTTTTTATATTACGATGTTTTAAAGCATGACTTTACCTTCAGTATGTATGTATAAAGGTTGGACCCACGTCAAACTGTCAAAATGAATCTGTATTATTGGTTGAGTAAGTAGGATTAAATTGTCATCCTGTATTGCCTATCAATTCCAAGGAATAATGTAATGGAAAACTTTCCTTTTATCATAAAATTACCTTCATGAAATTGGTGATTTAAATTATTCCCATCACCTAGTATTACTTAATGGTATGCTTTAAAACAATTAAGTATCGAGATTTATAAAGAGCAACATCTAATCGGTTTTTTGCATCTTGTTTAGTTTCAGTTTAATGTTAAGCAAAGTTAGCGCAATTAACATGTTTACCGAAATGCAAATGCGTCAGTTATGACAAGGAGGGCAGAGGTGGTATCGCTAATACATGGTGAAATAATAAACGTCATACACAAGTATTATTGTATTGTGATAAAAAAACATCATTTGTTTCTTTTTTCATTCAAGTTACACAAAACCTTTAAAAGGTCATAAACAATTTATAATACATCAAACGAATCAGTTCTACATATACGTGGACGTGAATTCTAGAAAGAGATTGATATAATTGACAAGCAATTATGAATGGGATGTGGGATTTAATCATTATTGTTCAGGGAAATTTAATAAGTGTAATTTTATGATAAAAGGAAAGTTGTCAATTACATACGAGACCTTGTCTATTGATTTTTTTTATCATGTGCGCCTGGTGGTAAACGACACGCCTATCCATAACAGTTGCAGTGCCACTCAGAGCTTTGAATCACAAAGATGATTGTGAAGTCCCAAGTGCCTGTAATTTCGCCGGCAGGCACCCTTAACCCTTCGAAACTAAACAGAATTATGTAAGGTGACAGCACTTTCCTGGACGGACTCTTTCACTCTACTGCTTTTTGAATTTGACAGATAATACAGGATGTTAATTTAGTTCTATTAAAAGAATCAACGGTTTCATAAAAAAGTTTTATTCTAACTCAACTAAAATGCATAGTACCGCTGATTACATTTTGCGATATGACAAGATTGACCATTGTTAAAGTTGTCTATATTAATAAATACCGTCATAAATTTTAAACAAAGCATGCTAATTATGTGTCACCTATACATGTTGTTAAATTAATTGCGTCGCATATACGTTATATTGGTTAAGTGGATATGTGTTTTTTTTCTAGAACATCAGAAGGTTCCCTCTAAAACAAGATATTTGTAATAATGTATGACAGGGGAGGTTCACGTTTAATGCAATTAAATTAGCACCTTGTATAATTTAGATACTATGAAAGTATCTAGTAAAAGCCACTAGAAATCTTTAGGTAAACCGCAACATAGTCTAATAAACTCGATCGACAAGTTTGGTTACATAAGAACTAAAGAAAGTGAAAAATATACTGCCCCCGTGGCCGAACGGTTACCACGCTGGACTGCCGCGCAAAGATCTCGGGTTCGATTCCCGGACCGGGAGAAATATTTGTATGGCCTACATTTATTTCTCTCGTGATTTTGGGTGTAATTTGTGTTTGTCCATGTGTGTGTATATGACATGTCATGGGGCTATGAGTGTGTGCGTTATAAATCTTAGTCTTTGGTTTTTCACAACTTTTTATTTTTTATTATGGTAGCCATTCGGCCACGGAGGCAGTTTATTTGCAAGAAACACACAGAAACATTCGTAAGTTCTGTTAGTTCGTTCCGTGGCTTAATTGGCAGAGGATCTAGCACAGATTGCCTGTGGGTGCTGGTTCGAACCCAGCCGGATCGAATTAATTTTTGTAGCTTTGTTATTAATAATTATAAGAAAAACTTATTTTAACCGAAAGTTATACGTTTTAATAAACCTAACAAGTAGCTTCACCATTAAAACCTGTTTCGCGCCTATGTTTATAACCAGAAAACAGGCGTGAAATTAATAGCCAAACGCGTGTGAAAAAATATCAAGTCTAATCGACCTTTGCGATGTTTGGTTAAAATATTTATTTCAACTTTAACACTTTTAGCTTAGATGTCACAGGTCATTGAAAAAAATTACGGCTAAAGCCAAGCTCCTTTACAGGGTCCGTGGTCACCATGGTCTCATGGTTCAGGTTAGTAAGTTCGACAAACTCCTTGCAAAAGAACGTTTTCTACCTAGTTTTTTTGCCGTAAGAGGCCACTGAAACTTTAAAAACATGAAAAAATCAACGGTAATTAATGCATAAAATTTAGAAAAACTAAATTCAAATAATTATTTTTTTCTATGGTAAGCGAAATTAGACTTTAAATCTTCCAGTGATTAAATACTATTTCATTCCTGAAGTAAAAATTTTCATAGATCTCTCACAACTGGTTCTACGGCAAAAATGCCGTTAAAATGAAAAAGAAAGATCTATCACCAACGCATAGAATAATTCGTAAGGTCCGCTGGTTCGTTAAGTAGCTTAGTTGGGAGAGCGTCAACCACGGTATAGTGAAGGTGCTCGTTCATATCCAACCGGTTCGAATTAATTGTTCTTTATATTAATAATTATAACAAACCAGTGGAGTAATTTCACAAAAATAATTGAATATCATGATAGTAAAACATCGTGACATTCAATAAACTTAATCATTTCAATTAAAAATACTATTTAATATATTTCATTGCTTGGCATCGAGTATATGGAATTAAAAATGTACTAACTCTATATTCTTCTAAATTCCATTCTCTGCTTGTTGTATTCTATGTACACAGTGAAATATTCTTTGCTGCTAAGTGCAGTATGTTCAGTGGTCGGTACCTATGTCATTTTAAGTTTTAAACTTTGTTATTTCTGTAATAAACGTATATAGTTAGTGAGGTACCCTCCTATTATATAATATATAATCGAAAAGACACTAGTCTCTATATGCTACGGTGTCTCCAGGGGCGATTACATGCCAGGTGAAGCCTGAAACCACAAAGCAAACAAACCAGCAAGTTTCTGAAGCTTTTTCCTTTTCTTCGACATAGATTTAAGCATTGTTTTATCTTAAATATTGTTGTATGTTTTCTGCTGAAGAATAAAGTATTTTGATTTTTATTATTTATGTGTTATTTATATAACCAGATATAGAGACAAAATGTCATTTAATTTGTTTGAAAACTATTCTGCATATCATTACTGTGACAACTGCGCTCCGATTGCCAGCCCGAATTCGAAACAATTGACGGGTGTCGTCAATTGTTTTACTTCAAATCGACCAGTTAACTTGAGCTTTGCTATAATGAACGAAACTAGCAAAATTACACGTTTAATATTTAATTACCGACGAAATTTGATTCCGTTTATTTTGTAATTAGATATTTGCTGTTGCCCACACCACCGAATGGAATAGCACGCCATTGTTAGAGATATTATCTTTACTACAATAAATACAGAATACTTTTGGAATATACGGAGACGTACACACAGGTCAGTTGTTGGCGCTGTACTATTTCAGCTTTCTAATTTGTAATTTCAGTGCAAACGAGAGTTGATAGTTCTAAGTGATGTATCACTGATGAGTTACCAGGAATGTATGACCCTTATTTCTCTATTTCCCTCATGTCTCTATTTTTGGTTATATACTCGATGTCGCTGGGTGACGAAAAACTTTCATATATTTAACACAGATGGCACTAGAGCAAAAAGTTGTTAAAAACAAAAGATCTGCAACAAGCAAAATGCGTAAGGTTGGCTGGTTCGTTCCGTAGTTCAGTAGAGACAGTGTCAGCAATTATTTCATTGAATTAAATTAATAATAATAATAATAATAACGCACACACTCAACATAGCCCCGCACTAGGGAAACCCTGTGTCGCGGGTGCTATGGACACACATAGACAACCACAAATTACACCCAAACTCACGAGAGAAATAAATGTAGGCCATACAAATATTTCTCCCGGCCCGGGAATCGAACCTGGGACCTCTGCGTGGCAGTCCGGCATGGTAACCGTTCGGCCACAGAGGCAGTTAAACATTGCAAAATTGGTAGTAAAACATTGTGACATTCGATAAAATTAATAAAATTAGAGTGTTCTAAACTTTTCCTCAATACTCCTCTGTGGCTTAATCATAGATCCATTTGATATGTTACTATTATTTTATTATATTGTGTACAATACAGTATTTTTTGTAAATTTAATATCAAAGTTTTTAGTTTCATTGGCCTATAGACGCAACTCGATATACCCGACTGAACAGTATTGAATTAACATGCGATCGGTGTAAAACTAAGGCCAACGTAAGGTCGGCCGGTTTATCCAAAATAAGTCTACAAAACAAGTTTCCAAATGTCATACAGAAGGTATCCAATATACCTACCAAATTGGTACCGCTTCGTTCCAATTGGCAACAATTTAAGTTATGAACGTGAGGGAAAGAGATTTTAATTTTAAGTAATATGCAATTTGTTAATATTATCCGCATGTGGTCTGTGATATTATCCTTCTAAAGTCCGCTGTACATCAAAATGTACATAATATATAAAGGGATTCACACTCAGACAATATTCTAACGACTTCCGTTGTTATCGCTGTTATACATCGTGTCTGAGCCCCGTGTATATCGCCTTAAAATATTTTATGGTTTCAATTTCAAATGCGTACGAAAATCTAATTTGTCACACCTAATAATTTGTTACATACTTATATGTTCGTTTAACATGCAAATGCATTTCTAAGCATTACGTCTCACCCTAAACTTTTGTTCATTTTTTAATTATTCTTAAAAATGATCATAACTAGAATCAATCTTATCATCGACCTATTATACGTCCCACTGCTATGCAAAGTTCTCTTCATAAAAGGGGATTCAGCCAACGCCAGAACTTCACTAATTTTCCAGAACTGTTTTTCTTCATCGTTATAGCGAAAGAGTTTATTTCGTTAGTAAATACTCACACATGCACATAAATTATAAATTACAGTCCACATGCCTCCACAGATTCAAAACGAAAAAGCAACTGTTCTACTACTGACCTACCACCGTTCAATCTTAATAAACATATTCTATCAAATTATCATCGTTAAAACTGCATCAAACTTAATAAGAACAGTTCAAGGCCTGTACAACCAGTTGCAGGTGCCAAATCAGCATATAAATTGACCTCTGATTATGAAATGGCATCGCTTGATAAATAATTGACAAATCATTTTGCTCAATTTTTTAAGTGTCTAATTTTATTATTTGAAGGCAACATTTTAATGACATTTGTTACTACTGAATAGTAATTGAAACAAATGTTGCAAAAATTCAATTATCTATCTTCGAGACGCTCCTAGCGTCATCCTCATTTATATACCTTCTTAAAGGTTACGTAAGAAAATTAAACCAACCACTAGTTAGTACCGATAATGGAAAAAAAAAAACACCTAAGAGTCTATACAACCTGAAACCGCTTTGATTGACTCCGCATAACAATGAAAGCTTTAAATCAATCACTTTTGAAAAAATGTATAGGAAAATTTAGAATATACACAGATACGGGTGAAAACACGATTTCTAAAAATTTTCACCGTAGAAACAAACTTACCTCGAAATTTTACAAGAAAGCCGCTGTATTCAATGGGTACTTTATATACAATGATTTTTTATATCAACTGAACTAAATTGAACACGCATACTATACGATATACTATATTATAATATACGATATACGAGTAATGTTGCTAGAGGAACTAGAGCCCCTGTACAAAAATACCTAAGTCTCATCAAAAATTTTACTTACTCAGAGAGCAAAATAGCACGAAAAATTATAAAGCAATAATGGGATTTCGACATTAACATTGTTATAGATAATTTGTTAATGTACCATAAGAACCAAAAGAATTGAAAATAAATTACCAGTTAATTTAAAAAAAAATTAATTAATTTAAAAAACCTTTACTATCGAAAATAACTTTTTAACTACGTAAGTAGTGTGATGATGTGACCTCCATATCGTCACCCCACCTTTTTATCACCTTTTCTCTGGTTCCTTGCCACTTGTTTTCAAATTTTGAACCGTTCTTTAATTCCTTTGCCTCGCCATTCTCTTTTTGTTTCGTTTCGTAGTCACTCCCTGCTCAATTGCGAAGCGAGCACGTCTTTTCTTCAAATTTTCCATCCGTTTACCAGTTACTAAAAATCTCTTGTGCGACAAATATTAATATAACCGGAATAAATATTTATAAAACCGGACTTATTTCCAGTATTTCTTTTTCCTTTTGAATTTTGAACTTTTAAACTCGCTAAGCAAGATGTGTGGAGGCTGCGGAGGCTGCTGAGGCTACTACACTCTCCAGACTACATTACAATCAGCAGGACATGCTTAAGCAATGCCAGCAGTGCGTGACACGCGTTTCAATAAGATTTTGAAAATGAAAAATTTTATTTATCACGATATTTCACTACCATGATATTAAATTGATTTATGTGAAATTACTCCACTAGTTTGTTATAATTATTAATACAAATAATAACATAATAAATAATAAATAACGCACACACTCAACATAGCCCCGCACTAGGGAAACCCTGTGTCGCGGGTGCCATGGACACACATATAGACAACCACAAATTACACCCAAACTCACGAGAGAAATAATTGTAGGCCATACAAATATTTCTCCCGGCCCGGGAATCGAACCTGGCACCTCTGCGTGACAGTCCGGCATGGTAACCGTTCGTCCACGGAGGCAGTTTCAACAAAGATCGTATAGAAACAAAAATTCATTCGATCCGTCTGGATTCGAACCACTACCTTCATCATGCCGTGCCTGACGCTGTCTCAACTGAGATATGGGACGAACCAGCAGACCTTACGAATTTTCCTATGTGTTTGTTGCCGATCTTTGTTTTTGTTTTTTTAACAACTTTTTTGTCGTAGTGCCATCTGTGAGAAATCTATGAACGCTTTTCGTGTCTCAGCGACGAAATATTTTTAATTACAGGTGATGTTTCTTGCCCGTAAGTGTATGAGGCAATCTGTGGCTATAGTAGTACTACTTCTCAGGAAGCAAAAGTGGGGCCAACGCTATCACAGTCTAATTATTACATAACTTTCTAATTGTAAGTAATTTAAACCGGTACTTTAATTAAACGTTTGATTAATTCAAAGGAGACTGGAGGGGTTCATGGTTACACTAAATTATTGTTATTGGAACTTAACTTTGAACATTAGAGTTTATATTGTTTAACCTTCTATCGGGACTGTGACGATCACTAGAACAAGAGTGTATAGAAATTGATGATCATGTAAATTCTATGAAGTTTAAGGGATTTTGGAAATACAAAATTTTATTAATAATAATAATAACTGCGACTGTATTTTTTATAATATCAAGTAAGGGGACGAACAAGTCCTACGCCTGATGGTAAGCTACACGCCTGTCCGTAACGGTTGCAGTGCCACTCAGCTCTTTAAATCGCAAAGATCTGAGGCGCACTGCCACTGCGCTCGTCACCCTGAGACATAAGTTGGCATGCCCCAAGTGTCTGTAATTTCACTAATAGGTAATATGTAAAATAAATATAAATAACAATAACAATAAATAACTGTAATTTTAAATACATGCTGTGTTGTCCGAAAGTTCCTGCATATGGAAGAGGACTAAGTAGACTCTTATTGCACACCCTCCTAATAGATACACGCCATATTGCATTTATTTGACTTCGGTCCGAAAATGTGGTTTAAAGCAACCCACAGATAAGTAAAATAAAGATAATAATAATAATAATAAAAATAATTAGTCTTTTAGGCCTTGGGAGAGGCGAGAGTTTAAAATAAATATAATAATAATAATAATAAAATACACATTACAACGTACAACATACCCACACAGTCGCACACATAGCACAATAGGGAAACTCTATATCGCGGGTGCCATGGACACACACATAGACAACCACAAATTTCATCCAAACTCATGAGAGAAATAAATGTAGGCCATACAAATATATCTCCCGGCCCGGGAATCGAAACCAGGACCTCTAGGTGGCAGTCCAGAATGGTGATTGTTTGGCCACGGAGGCACTTGTTGGCATGATGATAACCTTCACTGGGTTCGCGCAGCAAATTAATTTACTTCCATTTTTTTTAATGTGGACTTCAGCAAAGTAATGTGTGAATCTATTAATTACGGTATGATCATACAAATATTTGCTTAATTCCATACATCGACCAAAGTTGTCGGAGTGCTTATTGTGTACGTCAAAACTCGTGGATTTTAATGAGAACATTTGAATGTTTTAAAACTGAGAGTGGCACTACAACTGTAATGAGTAGTCGTTTACTGCTTGACACACAACTCATCCGTTCTGCCACTTGATATCATAAATATACATATACGAATACGACAACACGAAATCTACAAATTAATCTTTAAATTTCAAATAACTATCATAAATCAATCAAAACTAACTCCTTTGATACTTTAAAAACCACTTTACATTGATTATAAATTTAAAAATCTATCAAAGTATATTTTAAACATTTACACCGTTATTACATAAGGTCAAATATACATAAAATATTGTAAGATCCGTCAACATACGTTCCGGTTCTTAGTCCTCTATTCGCCCGTGGTATCTTCTACATAATATGACATAACATTTTTAATGAGATCACCAAACAGCATAGAAACGAAGTTCGAAAAATACGTCCCGTTATGGAATTATATTAGGTCGATAAGGTACTAGACGTAATATTGTCTATAATCTTTGTCCAAATATATTATTACGAGCCGTTTAATCCCACTAATTCTGTTGTACAGTTCCGTTGACAGAACTACTGGTACATTTTTTCCTCTTTTGTTCTGTTAATACATAGACAGTTTTCTTCGCAGAACTACTGAAAATTTTCTCTCCCACTAGTTCTGTTAACAGAACTGCTGATATATATACTTTTCTTTCCATTTGTTCTGTTGATAAATAGACAGTTTTCTTCACAGAACTTAGTTACTTAGTAGTACTAGTGTTCTGTGTATGAGTCTTCAGTCTAAAGTTGTACCTATGCCTGTTCCGTCTCACTGCTGGGCAAGAGCCTCCCGCCTCGTTTTCCATTGATCCTGATATTTTTTCATATGACGCCAAGTGACGGGATGAACAAGTCGCGCGCCTAGTGTTAAGCCACACGCCAGTCCATAGCGATTGCAGAGCTACTCACAGCTTTAAATCGCAAAGATCTGAAGGGCACTGCCGCAGTGCCTGTCACCCTGAAACATAAGTTGACAAGGCTCATGTGCTTGTAATTTCACCAGCACTTCAAAGCAGGATCGCAATAATGATGACATTGTTGCTTGGTGGCAAAAATAGGCAGTGGCAGTACTTCACCGGATGAACTCTTTCACAAGGACTTCTGCTGCTGCTATACAGTATACAGTGTGTCCTACGGCTATACGATACGGAGAGTATTTAAATAACTTAAATATTGTAGATAGGATATTTTGCTTCATAAATTTTTATGATACAAAACATTTTTATTCACACATTTGTTCGGTTCGATTGCCAGGTTTAGTCTTTGAACGCAGTAGCTATTACTTACTTTTTAAGTCGACGAACTCTTTCAGAGGGAGCTCTACTGCTACTGCACGATTTTGGGTAACATTTGGCCAGTCCTTTAAAAAGGGGTCCAAATCATCCCGCTATTGCCGACGTAGTTTACCGCGTCTCCATCAATACGGAGAACAAAACTCATAGTTTTGTTCAAATAAAAAAGATTTTACATGTAACAAAACTTGTTACGTCTTAGTGAATATTCGCCAATTGCAGAGCAAAGAAGGTCTTAACAGTCGATTTACTGATTATACGTAGAAATATTTTTTTTTCTATTAATTATCCTGCTACCTGTGTGTCAGTCAAATTCAAAAGTCTATACACCAGCCGTGTACTAACCTAACAATTTTGACCCGCTATAAATCAACATCACGCATAGACGTATAGCTTATTAACAATTTCTTTTGAAACATTTTAAACGATCTAGAGATATATTACGCATAAAGAAAGGTTATTTCCAGCATAATATTTTAAAACGAATACATTACTTATAATTTGTTACCTGAAAACTACAATTTAGTGCTATGGAAGCCTCGGAAGAATATAATTTTTTTACGAACACGCACCGTCTCGTCGCTAAAGAACACGTGTGATTTTTTTTTCTTATCCCTTTGCACTAAACTACGTAAGAATGGACTGGTATGATTCGACTGGATCGAGTGGTAGATTTGTACATTGTCATTAATGTTATGTACTTGGTACTTGGTGCAACGGGCTGGTATCCGCAACTCGACGACAAAGCGTTATGTAATTGTACAGGTAAGATTCAAAGCATTTTATTTGATAATTTATTTATTTATTTATTTTTCCAGACTTAAACTATCCTTACAGGTTATCACCTAATGCGATAGATAAGTAACTTGATATATAACTTAACAAACCTACTATATTAATTAATTTATATAACATATTACAAATAATGGCACATGTGTTTAGATTTGAATGTAGGTGTCTATAGAGACATATAAATCATAAATCATAATCATATAAATCATAGGATTTCACGTACTTTATCGGTGATAGTGATGAGCCTATTGAAATCTAAACTATTTTAGTGCATCTGAATCGCGTGTATATGTTTTTTTTTTCGAACAAACCAACGTTTTAGGGCCTTTGCTAAACGTTGGTTTAATGTTGGTTTGTTTGAAAAAAAAAAAACCAACATGTGTGCTTAGATCGGAAAAAAACATTTTCGTTTCCAATAGCGAAAGCCAACTGAGTCATGGACCTAGAAAACTAGGTATTACGAAAAATAATATGCATATTTTGGTCACATCACATCGAAAATGGAACACACCTGTAAAAAGAGACGTGTAAGTTGTATGCACGAAATACTTGTAATTTTTTTCATAGAAATATTTATACTGAAATATTTTCCAATATATTTTCAATACTTAAAACAATTGATTTTTTTCGATAAATAGAACAAGTAGAATTATTAAATGAAATTGTATTGTATCATAATATATGTACATCTTATAATATTTTTAAACATGACATCGAACGGTTTCAAATGTCAAGTTAGTTCTCGACCTGTGGTGACTTTTATGGCACAAAGGTAAAAAATGTTAACTGACCTTTTCGAAAGAATCTTTTATTTAAAATTTTTATTATTTTTTAGACCAAATATGGACGGATTGAAAAGATCCGGTTACGATGATTTATTGGAATTATCTTCGTTATGATAGTGATTTATCATTTTCCATTAATGTTGGTGTCGCCTTTAATTTATATGTAACCGGAGCTTCCGTTAATTATTTGATTTTTATGTTAATATTAATAATAAGTTTATGAATCATAGACTAACGAACTTGGATTGTTATGTTAATTATTCACTTTTTCCAAGCAAAAAATGAAGCGTGTGCGAGTGACGGCAACTTCTAATATGTACAAAAATATTCGCATTCTGTCAGCAGTAAGCAGTGAACGAACAGTGCAAGCTTTATATTTAAAACGTATTTTTTAATTTAGTCAACAACAGACATATACTTCTTCGTCCTTCGGGACAGGCTAAGACGTCTTGTTAACCATACTGCCAGATCTTATATTGTAATGTTCTTCAATAGTTTAATTTTAAGACAATTTTTTGGCGGAAAATCGTTATATCTTTTTTTTTTAATGGATGCCTTGTGTGACTAGTCTCTGTCCTGCCAGTTCTGCCAGTGTCCATTTTCTAGTTTCATAAACGTCATAGAGGCTGTGTTAGATAATACACAGATAATTTCGTTCGGTGCCTCAAAAAAGCATCAAAGAGATTTTTGCACAACTCGTTATATCTTTACAGTGGACATTTTGAAAACTCCCAAGTCAACAACAATTCACGTCACTAGTTCTTTTTTGGAGTTTTAATGGCTTTTGCATCAAGCAATACAGCATATTCTTCATTTCTTGTCTTTATCTAAGTGACATAAATATACACAGTTAACGTTAATCTCTAATATATACTATTTCTTATTTCTCTCCATAGGAAACCTTTTAAAAAGCACCGAAATTTACCCTGTCCTGTAATATATTATCAACTTTCCATGACATATGAAATGTACATTTCAAGACAAGTACAGGTACTTGCCCTTTTTCATCAAAACAAGAAGAATATACTAATACATGAACAAACTGTCTGGTAGAACGTTTGCTTACTCAAACAATTATTCAAAATAAAAACGAAATTTATAATGATCTTTACACATTCAGCCCTTAGTTTCCATCCTCTAAGATTTAGCCGCATGGCCATACTGGCCCCATACCTATGTCAGAACTTTAAAATTTTACTTAAAAAAAAGGAATAATCTAATGATGTATCTCTTAGCACGTTCTGAATAATGTATCAATAATACGGTTCTCCAGTTGCGAATACGAAGTATACGAAGTGAAGCTTGAGAAGCAGCATACTATTGAGACGTTTTATAGTTTTGAATATCGTCAATAACTAGAGAATAAGAACTGTATACCATCAATACCACAACCTATCCATTATTGACAAGAATCTAGGTGACTAAGCCCATGTATATTATATTTATATAACAAAGGTTGTTGTAAGAAGTGAAATCGCCGTCCCTACAATTGATTTAGATATTTGGCACCTCTCAATGTCGTCAGCGTGCGTCGTACGCAGAATAAACAAGTGAAGGTAGTTTTTTATTTTTAAATAAAGGTTTTATTCACTTCTGGGTATTGATTTTTTTAAGGTAGGCAATTATTTGTGTACTCACTACAAACACTAATAATTGCCTTAACTTAAATGATTGATTAAGCAGAGTTGTGATTAAAGTGTTTATTTTCTTTATCCTCTCAAGTAACGGGACGAATAAGACGTCTGGTGGTACTCAGAGCTTTAAATCAAAAAGATCTGAGGGCACAGTCACTGTGCCCGTCACCTTGAGACATAACTTGACAAGTCTTACGTGCCAGTAATTTCACCAGCGCCCTTCCTTATCCTTTTTAAATAGAAAACTACTGTGAGATTCATATGAACTAAACTAAACTCATGTATTTAAGTCAAATTTTTGCTCGACATCTTTCGAACCAGTCCGTGGTCCTTAATGATGAGATACAGCGGTAATGACTCGGCGAAAACTGCGCGCCAAAGTCCTGTCAGCCCGGTCACTCAGTATGGTTGCGGGCGCAGGCGGCAGCCGGTAAGAATCTACCCTCGTTTGCTTCATTCTTATTAAAGTTCTTAAATACCCTTATCCTTCAAAACTAGAACGCAGTAAGGGCGTGTTCCCATTGTGTAACGTTATATTTATCGCAGTACGACTGTCACGTGTAGCCTGTTCTCATATCACGACTAATTATCGTGACCGCGTCGTGGACGTTTATTTTATCGTTGAACGACTGTCGTGTCTAGTTGTTCTCACTAGATCGTGACGACAATTTATCGGTGCACGAGCAGACAACGACAAACAAACCGTTACGAAAATATTAGCTGCGATTATCTGTCGTCACATTTTATCGTGACGTTTTGTTTATCGTCGGACAACTGTCGTTCTCGCTCTTTCCATTGTCTCGACAGTCTGTCGTCGTAACGTCAAAAAACTGTTGAACGACAGCTGATCGTGTTGTACATTGTCGCCTTACTTTCTCAAACTCGTATCTTATAAAGAGTGATTATTAAGGAGACGGCAAAACTTCCTATTTATTTTAAATTTCTTATCAAGGGTGTTAATTTGTACGCATTACTTTAAGAAGCTAGTGTGTTAATATGAATTTAATATACAATCAATTTTTTACCATTTCACTAACTTTGTACTTTAAGATACGAGTTTCAGAAAGTAAGGCGACGATATGTGAACAACTTCATGTAAATATTGAAGGGTAAGGGTGCTGGTGAAATTACAGGCACATGAGACTTGTTAACTTATGTCTCAGGGTGACGGGCGCAGTGGCAGCACCCCTCATATATATGCGATTTAAAGCTCTGAGTGGCACTGCAACTGTTATAGACAGGTTTGTAGCTAACCATCAGGTGTACGACTTGTTCATCCCGTCATTTTATAATATAAAAAAATGTACAAGGCACGACACTTTAAACTACACAACTATTTGTCCTTACGATATAATGGGAATACGCCCTAACGCTTTTATTACTGCTAGGCGACAAAAATAGGTATGATCACAGTACCTCCCGAACTCTCTCTCTCTTAAGGAGCTCTACTGCTTTAATAACCACATCTTTGTTTCGCAAACCATTCCGTTCTATTTATAAAATCTTAACAACAAAAATTTATCAAGGTTTCATAAGAAAACTAATATTTATAATACTACCCACGTACATAAACGCCTTGATCTAATTAAACTCTATACATAATAGATCTGACATCCATAATCTTGCTCTGCATTTATAACTACATAAAGTACGCTCATTGTATAATTTTACTTGACATTACTTCATTCCTTCGGTATCAGCTATCTATATCTACACAAACATATGCAACAAGACGTATTACATTATATATAAAGTTGTATTTATGAACATATATATAAGCTCGTATTGGTTACTATCGGCCTTAGAGTGCCAGCTAACCTGTTCATAGAACGTGTTGATCGGATTTAAATATGTTCTTTTGAAATACGAGAAATAGTTTTTTTTTAATTAAAAATATGTCTAATCTCACCTGATGGAAAGTGATGATGAGGTCGACGATAAATAATGCCTATTCACTATTCACTGTCACCTTGAAAAGACCAAGTTATAGCATTTGGGGAAAACGTCCGCAAGCAGAGAATTCCGCTCTCTAGGCGCTCGCCATATAAATGTTGATGCGACACGCTTCGTGCGAATATTTGGAATATCCACAACATAGGGGTGCAATTCCAGCCCATGTGTAGATCCCGATTATGGAAAGGTGAAGGTGGAATCAAATTATTCAATTCCATCGCACACTCATCGTGATATACAATACTATGTAATATAAAATATAAATGTGTGATAAGATCGACAAATCATGGAATGTTTGTAATGTTCTTTTTAGACGACACGTTATGTTATGATGCGCTAAAGCATAGTTTCCCGAAGTGGTCCTTACCGTCCTCCAGTGGGCGCTGAAGAGTCCTAGGGGGCAATTGGGAGGCGTTGATGCTGTCTAGGAAATGCTACCGCTTTTGAAAAAAAAACCTAAATTATCATGTAGATAATAAACTTCACTACATTTTTTTTCCTTGTGTTAGTTAATATGAAAAGTACGTGTTTCAAAATATTTATTGTGTTGGTGGATGTTGAATTTTTTTTATTTTGCCTAAGTGGGCGGAGAGCTAAAAATTTTGGGAACCTATGCGCTAAAGGAAACAAAATCGTGTGCGATTGAAATTATTGCTTCTACAGCAAACAGGTATTTATTTATTCATTTAGGGCGCTATTGATTTTCTTAATGGAGCCTTAAGTTTTTGTGGACGTAAAACATAATGCCAGCATAAATCGTCTTCATTAGGCAAATGGACTTATATTATTTAAACTTGACGCGAAAAAGTTATTCCCGTCGAAATTCATGTTCTATGTGGTGTAATGACGCATGTGTAATAAAACAAAACCTTCACTTAAAGCGATAGAACTAGAGGGACTACGTCCCGAAATAGTTCCATACTCAACATGTCGGTTTAAATTGCGGAATAACAATTAGCGCATGAGCGTTACGAAAGCTGCCTGAGGACAAGTTACGCGAAAGTGTTACTTCATTGTTCTGTAATTTGGGAAACGGCAACTGGTGTATGTTGCTACCGATACCAGATTATTGTATCTCCTCACACTCACTCTCACACACTCTCCTAAAGATCTCTCAGTTACTGAAGACCGTGGCTTTTGCACGCACGCGGCTTTCTCCATTAGTTTCTAATGCCCGCGTATATGAGTTGCCTCATGCAATTGCAATTGCAAACAATTTTAGACTTGCAATTTCAAATTATTACATAAAATTGAAATTATAAATTATTGTACATGTTATTCTCAGTCACTACCAGCGTATGACAATTTAATAGTACAGTTTTCAACGAAATGTAACTGTGCTGTATTTTTGCCACTTCATCACTTGTCGTTACGGGTGATGGAAGTCATATGCACACATATTTTTTTATTAAATTAAATGCGTTACTATTGCAGGGGAGGATTCTACTCAGTAAATAGAACAACTTGTACTATTAAGCCTAAGTAATTTAAGCCTAAATCCCTCTCTGAAAACACAGAAACTTTATTATACGTTTGTCTATTTATTTCCGAAATCTTTAAAATTGTTATTATATTGGCTGCAAGAAGTATTATTTGTGCAAAACTAACTAAAAACTAAACTAAAACTAAAAACAAAAACCTGTACCTTACATCTTATTTCTAACCGACTTCAAAAAAGGAGGAAGTTCTCAATTCTACTGTTTTTTTGCGTGTATGTTACGAGATTACTCCAATTTGTGAACCGATTTTGATGATTCTTTTTTATTGGAAAGAGAGTACCTCAGTATTGGTCCCATTTAAATTTGAAGAAAATATTCAACCTCTAAAGGTAGTAAACTAGGGGACGAATGCATGAATCCGATTTCGGGCACTTTCCGGTAACCGATTGCAAAATTTGATTGCGGTTCCATTTTTTTTTAATAAAAAATTATTCGTGAGTGCGTTTAACTGCAAGCGACTGTACCATCCTTCCAAATATTAATAAAATAATTCACACATCGCTATTGAATTCTTTAAGCGCTTTTATTATTACAGCACGTATGTTAAGAAGACCTGTCGAAATACAATATGGAATTCCACAAGTCACGATTTCCTGCATCGAAGAGTCAATAATTTGATGTCGAGTTAAGATCCTTTCATTTGAAATTACCTAAACATGAATTGGCATTTCGTAGGACCGTTATCGTCCTTCAAAAAAAATCTTTCCAAGAAGAAAATAACAATATTGCCTCAAACGAAATGTTGAAAGATTAATCGAAATTACTCCATATTTTAACGATACAAGATCGATAATAAAAACTTATGCAATGCTATAAAATTGTATCATACAACATTACGTCAGATTGCTCGAGCCCTATTAAACAATTTGTGAAATTCAACATCTAATATTTTAACGCATGATTCGTATGTATTAAAATTGTGTTTTATAATTGATGGAAAACTACGGATGCAGTGGCCACATTATCTTGAAATATAGTTTCATTAGTACAGTTATATTTGTGAGTTCATTTAGTGCCAGTCGGTCCTTATGTAGGCTTACATCCTGTAGGAAGTTTCTATCAAATCAGCAAAACGATAATGGTTTGAAAAGATACTCGAAATTATATTCTTCCGATGGCCTTAAAACTCGGAAACGTAATGGGTATAAACAATGCGGCTTAGTTACAAAGGTATAGATTCTATTATTTGATACAGGTGTACATATATGTACATGTGAGCTGAGATTGGTTGCAAACCATTAATTTTAACTGATATGTCAATAAGTTGGACTAGAAAAATAAGCCTTTAGCTTTCACTCATTCCATATAAGACTTATCGTAATAGAAATCTCTAATCTCATTAAATTAGCGTTTAATTATTTGCTTTATAAATCATGTACGCAACAATTTCTCTAGAAAGGTAAAACAAAAAACCCACGCATTTACAATTTATGTCTAAAATAAACAATGAACATCAGCCTAGCATTAGAAGTACAGTTCCCTGTGAAAGAGTTCGTCCAGGGAAATACTGCCACCTTACCTATTTCTGCCGTCAAGTGGTAATGTATGCATTACTACGATCAGCTTTTGAATGGTAACGGACACGGGACTTGTCAACTTGTGTCTCAGTGGCAGTGCCTCTCAGATTTTTGTGATTTAAAGCTCTGAGTAGTACGGCAGCTGTTATGGATAGGCGTGTCGCGTGTCGCTTACCACCAAGCGCACGACTATTTCGTGCCGTCAATTGGTATCATAAAAAAAGCCTCTGATAGCCGTTTAAACGCAATACTTCGTTCAATAAGCACACAAAGAAAGTTATAAGACTTGCTAACTTGCTCTGTAACTCAGTTGGTAAGAGCGGTAGCCCCAGTGTGGCAACAGTTGTTCGATCTTTGAATCAATAATAATAACAAACTAGATGAGTATTTTCACAAAATATAAATATTATAGAAGGAAAATCATTACGATATTCAATAAAAATAAATATTGTGATTAAATTTATTGAATGTCAGAATATTTCACCACCATGATATTCAATTATTTTTTTGTGAAATTACTCCACTTGCACCATTTGTGAGAAATCTATTTCTTTCTTCTAATGTCACGAAAAAGAATTGAATATCATGATGGTGAAACTTCCTGACTTTGACTGAGTGAAGAAATAGATTTCCCAGAAATGGCGCTACGGCAAAAAAAGTCGTTAAAAACCAAAACAAAGATCTGCAACAGCACATAGCAAGATCCCTAAGGTCCGCTGGTTCATTCCTGTGCATAGTGTCTAGCACGATTAGCTAGAAGACACTGGTATATTGTGGTTATGAAAATCATTCTCCTCATACTTACCGATTCAAAAAACTATGTACAAATCGTCAGAGTGGAAACAAAAATAAGGTTATGTATTCCATGCGAATGCTTTGTGTGTATATTCATCATTCATTATATTGTAGCTGAACTCTAATGGTCTGGAGTAAGCTGGATGGCCCTCTAATTTGACGAGTTTTTAGAAGATAATCCTCCTCATTAAGATGCCCTTGCCACAATCTCGCTCGATGATAATCGACACACATTGTCGATTGTCATCGTTCAATTTTTTTTTATACATGATAAGTGCGCATTTGACCTCCTTCTCACCTGATGGAAAGTGACGATGAGGTCGACGATGGAGCATACGCACCTAAATTCGAGTCCAATACGAACTTATTTTTTTATGAAAAGAAATTCGTTGCATCTGAACGGGAGGATCCCACCCAGTAACAAAAATGACTTCTACTATAGGGACCTTTTAAACCTAAATCCCTGTGTAAATACTAAAACTTCATCCAAGATATTAAGAAAAGTGCTGGTCTGCCACAAAGAGGTCTCGGGTTCGATTCGCGGGCCGGGAGAAATATTTATATGGCCTACATTTATTTCTCTCGTGAGTTTGTCCATGGCATCCGCCATCCACGATATAAAATTTCCTGCGTGCAGGGCAGGGCGTATGAAAAAAAAACAGCTTTTCACTATTCCGGAATATAGTATCCAGAGACGGAATCAGAGCCAAAAAATTTGGCAGATAAAATTATAACAAAGAACGAGTAGGTTTTTAAAACGACTTTTTCTAGGCCAGCCACAAGCTACCGCATGCAAACATGTCAATGCAACAATAAGTCTTGTTCACACACGATCGAGGATTGCACAAGCACCTGTGGCATTGTTATACTGATTCTACAGTAACTGGTATTAGAGTTGACCGGTGTTATGAAATTGATATCTGTTACTTACCTTATATGAAAAAAAATGAAGATATATGTATATAGAAGATATATGTATGTTATGATTTATTCTGATTTTTATTGGAAAAAAATGTAACATTAAAATTAAAATGCAAAATTGTATCATTTTGTCCAACAAATAAGATTGATTTTTCTTAACGAGTGCGTTTTACTACATATAGCTATATTTTCAATGTGTGGTTATAGTATTGCAAAAAATTCTTACTCTTGTAGTTTTGTAGTTACACTATAATTCTTTTTTTAAGTCAATATAATTAAAAAGTAATGGTCATAAGTTTAGAACGTCAAAACATTATTAAAACTGAGCTAGGATGACATATCAAGTATCCTGTTATTTCTTAAATATGAAATACTTAATAACAATAACACGAGTATGAATAACCTATTACCAAACTAAGTTAAACAACTCTATCATAGGACAGTAACATAACAAATCGGTTAAACGGACCATTAGGTTTCTTTTGTCAGTAACAAAATTGTTCCCGAAATGATATATCATTATAAAATCGACGTTGAGTCCTTGAAATAGAGACTAGAAAATTGGTGCTTTTTTATGCTAATTTCGAGAGAAATGTGATGAAATGTTGTTAGGTAGTGCTCATTGCTTTTTATTATTGTCATTTATGCGCTTTATGTTGTGTGAATTTATTTAGTTACCATTTCATGAAAGTGTATTTAAAAATCCATTATGCATGCTATTGCATTACAGAGTAGTGTCATTTTGGCAAGAGACTTGTTACACATAATGATATAATGGAGCTGCAGCATGGTACATGGTACGAAAAAGAATTATGCATATTCTTTGTAGCGTAGTAGGCCAGTGGTAGTAAAAAAAGGTTGGCGAGAGTCAATGGATATTATTTAGGTGTACATGCACCATTGTCGACCTCTTAGTCACTTTCGATCAGGTGAGATGAAGGTCAAATCTCCTTATCATAACTAACATACAGTTATCATATACATATATGCTATATGCTGTAAATGATATGCTACATATCATATATGTATATGATAGTTGTATAAAAAAAACCGTGGTTTTTGACCTGTTGCCTCTCAAACAAATGCCGTTGATTTCGAATTCGGGCGGGAATTCGAATTCCGAAACCTCTGAGTTTCTCGAAGTTTACGTTTCGGGATTTAAAGTTTTTTTTTATTTATTGGTGTTAACAAACAGTAACACATTACAAATCGTACATAGCTATAACTAACAAATAGTGACTTAATGAGTAACCAACACCGTTAGCCACAAATTACGTCAACGGTTTGCCGATTTTAGTAAATAATACTGCGCTCCTAATTTATTGGTGTCACCACTCACAAATAATGCCAACACTAAATCAGGAGCACATATAGTACCTAGTATAATTATGAAGGTATGCATATACAGGCAGGCATATACTCCAAATACACATCGATCGATGAAAGCATTTACGACAATATACAAACTTTTTTTTATATAATTTTAGAGAATTGTACATGTACACACATGCACCAATGTAACTAATTGTGCAAAGTTAAGATAAAAACACAAACTGTAGGTTCACGGTCTCCATGGAAATCGAGAGAAGTCCCCACGGCCAGCGTAGCGGACTGTGGCCTAAACTACAAGTTCCTAAACTTTTTGGCTCATCGTTTAGTTAGGCAAGATAAAAAAATTTCAACACACAAAAATCACAAGGAAAAAAATTACATATTTGTAGTGTAGTTTATACCTACAAACAATTCAGGTTTTTTTTCAAATGCGGTGGCACCCCCTGGACAGTAACAACGCCCCCAAGTATCCGAGCCTCCCCCGCCCCACTTTTAGTAGCAGTAGAGCTCCTTGTGAAAGAGTTCATCCACGGAAACACTGCCACCTTATCTATTTCTACCGCCAAGCAGTAACAGCATTACTGTGTTCCGGTTTTGAAGGGTAAGGGTGCTGGTATTATTACAGACACATGGGTCTTGTCAACTATGTCTCACGGAGACGGGCGCAGTGGCAGTGCGCCTCAGATTTTTGCGATTTAAAGAGCTGAGTTACACTGCAACTGTTATAGACTGCGTGTCGCTTACCATCAGGCGCACGACTTGTTCTTCACGTCAGTTGATATTATAAAAAAAAACTTAAGATTTTTAGGACCCACTGGAGCCACTTTTGGGAAACTGTGTCCGAAACCTTAACCTGAAAGGACACCCGTGTCCAGCAGTGGGACGTATAAATGAGTTAATGATGATCAGCCGCATAAAGCCTTGTTCGTTTTTAATTAATTTACACTCCCAAAAGCAAGCAACAATCAGCATAAGAAACAAATTAAAGAAGATTTACCGTAAACAAGGGACTTTATCCGCCATTGATGACATAAGCCATATAATATTGGTCGTTTCGTAATACAACTATTTTGGGAGCCTTCGTGATGAACATAACATGAGCTTGAATAACATTGGTTAAGATATATAAAATATATATATTAAGTTAATATTTAACAATGTTTAAGACCAGGGAATCATGTAAAGTATTTTTATTATATTTGATACAAAACCGAACAAACACAAAGAGAAATTTCATTACATTTAAGGCTTTTGATTTAATAATTGTTCAGTTGGAAACGTTCTGTAGAGTGAGTAAGGTAGGTTGTTTATGTAATATTTAATCGTAAAGATATATGTTTTTATATGCTACGGTGTCTCTAGAATGCTTGCCAGGTGAAGCCTGAAAAGCAACAAGTTGATGAGGCTTTACCCTTGCTTCAACAAAGATTTAAGCAATTATTTCGCTTTCGGACCAGTTATACATTGAATTATGCCATTAACGGTATAAATGGTACTAATCTGTCCCATTTATACCTGTAATGGTATAGGTAGGACTAGTATATCCCATTTATACCTTTGGATTATAAATAATAATGGTATAACTGGGATAAACTAGTGCCACCTATACCATTACAGATATAAATGGGACAGGTTAATACCAGTTATATAATTAATGGCATAACTGGTCCGAAGGCAATTATTTCGACGATGGAAAGATAAATGTCTATAACGTGCATTTGGAAAATATTACAGATGATCGATTTAAAGTTTCAGCTTTTTCATATAACAAATAAAAATTTTTTTTTTTCTTAAAAAATTACTTTAAGTCGCTCTACTGCATATATTTTCCAGATGAATTAGATGGTTTACCTTTCTAGCGTCGATTTTAAATGTATGTTTTACGTTGAAGAATAAAGTCCTTTTACTATTTTTTAATTAAATTCTGGACTCAACGTGGCTGTGAAAACATCATCAATAAAAATAAAAATATTACATTGAGAATAAATTAATGTAGGCATAAATAAATAAAAAAAGTATACAAATCCGTTATTGAGACGAATTGAAAAAATTTGGATTAAAAACGCTTGTGCTAATTGTTTTTATATGCTACCGCAATCTCATTCGTCCCCAACGATGTCTACTCTATTAGTGTTCTTTGCTCGCCGCTCGCATTTATTGGTTTTATGGGTGAATATCTCAGACAAAAACCCACTGCCCCTTTTCAACAACTGAGCCGCTTCAAATAAATTTACAACCTTTAAACTTATGAGTTTTATACAGAATCACACTCTATCAGTCTGAATAAAAAACCTTGTCATGTTCATGATTTAACAATAATTTTTAATTAAATTAAAACTTTTAAATATAAAAAAATCGTCCCAAAAATTTTTGGGATTTTTTTATAATTAAATCTATTTGCCAAGTTTTATTGAAATCGGTTACCGGATTCATACTCCTGTTTGCCACCCTTAGAGGTGGAATATTGTCTTCAAATTTAAATGGGACCAATACTGAGGTACCCTCTCCTCCTTTCAATAAAAATGAATCTTCAAAATTGTTTCACAAATGTCGAAATAATTGCGTAACGTACATACAAAAATAAAAAAAGTAAAATCGAACCTCCTTCTTTTTTGAAGTCGGATAAAAATACCATTAAAGTATTATTATTCTTTATTCTATGTAAATTCACATACAATTTTTTACTAACTACGGAAACTCAGAAGAGAACCCGTGCTCAGTAGTGGGATATTTATTATATAGATGATAATGATGACGAAGAAATTTTTCAGGATCGACACAAGTCCATAGATTTTGTCGAATGGTAAATAATTTATTTCGTATTTATTATTTTTAGGACTCGGACGCAGAAATATATTTATTTAGGAATGACTATGAAATTAAACAAATGAAAAAACTATTTTAAAATAACTCAAAAGAGAAGTCCACTACAGCCCCTGTAGCATTAAAACAAGTTATAAAATAAACTAGACCATAATCGAGATTACCATCTCTAGATCTCGTATGATTCAAATAAAGTTGCATCAAAGTATGGACGCATTCCACGAACGCTAGCACAATACTGCTGTGATTTCTAGAAAGAAACGCGAAGCGATCGACGCATGCGTAGTATCTCCATTTTGCCCGTTGCATACAAAAGACTTCAACGAGACAGAACGCACTTTTTCTTTTTTCATAACACAACAATTAAAACTAATTGCTGCCTCTGTGGCTGAACGGTTGCCTTGCTGGACTGTCACGCATAGGTCCCGGATTCAATTCCCGGTCCGGGAGAAATAATTGTATGGCCTATATTTATTTATCTCGTGGTGTTGGTGTAATTTGTGGTGGTCTATGTGTGCGGTCTATGAATGTGTGCATTATTATTACTAACGTTTTCTCGTGACGTCGTTTATGTTCCGTTTAATAGCTACTACAAGTACTAATTTCGATTAAAGACTAGATAGATGCCTGGCAAATTTCATTCACAACTATTCTGCCGTGACTGAGTGACGGGCTGCTAAAATACATCATAGTTTTTGCCTTTACAAGTGTTCCAATATTAGAGATGGGACGTTAATGTATTTAAGACCTCAAATAGACTATTATATAAGCATTAAAAAAAAAATTTCATTAAAATCACATTAAAATGGCATTCTAATAAAGCTATTATTCTGCACCCATGCGTTTAATTGTCTTTTGTATTTCATCATTAATTGCCTAAATAAATGGTCTGAAACAAAACCGTTTCAACTTGATTTCAGTCACATAAAAAAGTTAACTGAAAATTTCACCACAGATTCCTTACAAAAACTAATTGTGTAACGAGAATTACGCGGTTAAAAATAAAGCTAAAACCACACTTACCGATTGCAAAAACTCTTGAAGTGAAAGTGTCACCTGAACGGTTATCCGTTCAGAAACTGAAGCTTTTTGCAAACGTCACTATATTGGCACAGAACACTATAAAATTCACTTGTATGGTTGTCATAGATAATATCAAAAACACAAAACTTGGGTTCGGTATTATGAATGATGGGAGTTTGAATTTCGCGCGTGAATGGTCACGCGCAGCGACGGCGCGGGCGCACGGAGGGCTGGCGGTGAGAGACTGCGCTCGCGACTCCCACCATGGACGCCCGAAATACTAATCACCTTGCTATCGGTGTTGAGAATCGGATGCAAGTTGGGCGATGAAGCGGAAGTACTTGGAGCATTCGAAATTAAATATCAGAAGAAAGATACGTCTACTTCCTAGAGTGTTTCCAAATTTCAAGGCATTTATTTTTAATTTTATTACTAAGCACAACTTTTGAGACAAATCATGAGTCTCTATGAATGTAAACCAAACTCTTTCAATGCATGTTGAGTGGTTTCAATCCGTTTTGTCGGAGCCAACATGTAATATCGCGAAGACTTTGTATACATGTTTGGTTAGGTAGTATTTTGATTTATCTGTTTGAATTTTGTGATGTGTTTTCTTGGTGAATTTTTTCTAATAGGCTGACATGTTAAAAAATAAATAAAGAGTTAAAAAAAGTCGATTGATTTAGTCAAATGTGTTGTGTATAGTTTTGTAAGCATAAATTAATATGCATTATGCTTTATTTGAAAAAATAAGGCAAATTGAATTAATAATAAAACGAACGTGCTAAATGTCTGACTCTGATACAAAGGACTATTGAGTACGAAACTATTCTAGTTATGTATATCGTATACTAAAAATTGACAAACAAAAATATATTAGAACAATAACATCAAATAAAAATGTACAGTACATCACAACATATAACGCATAAATTATAAAAACCCTACATACTTGGATTGCTTGTCATATAGATATTGTCAGTATTTTCATCTGAAATTCCATTACAATTGAGATATTGCCCTTTTACGGGTCATCATACTATATTGTGGATCATACATATTTGTACTAACCCCGAGTCACAACCAATGACTTGACAAACTTTGTAACTGAGGCCGTGAATCAGGCCGACTTTCATTAATAAAAAAACCAACCCTATTCTTGAATTCCAATTATCAACTATTTCTTTCTAATATAAGGGACAAAGAAATATGTATACTTGCACTAGTGACACTAATAAAACCAATTTCATTGTTTATTTTGTCATTAAAAATTATATCGGAATAATAACTAAAAACAGCCAAGTACAGAATTCCGCCTATAGTTTCAGAAAAAAAACATAATCTCTAAATTACATCAAACAACAAACAAAGAATACAAACCAATACCTGCGTGACTAGAGCTATGAATTATTCAATAAAATTAAATAAAATATCTGTGAGGTTACGCTTTAGTGCATTCACATTACGGTTGACTATGTCAACATCCTGATTACGGTTACTCAGCACGTTGTCCAAACTCTTTCTAGCTCTACAAATAAATATATGCTTAAAGTAGTAGCTATTTATTCTTGTCATCGCTTAACTTGCACCATGCGATATAATGAACAAGTTACGGATCTAGATGACGCTTAACATTTCTCCCACATTGTAACTAAGGTCATATTAAATGACCATCTGAGGCGTCTTAACTGCGTCCAACAAGAAATTGGACCAGGGTCATCTTCGTCATACTTTCCGGATAGGTCTTAAATATCATTTCTTACTTACGGCAATCGTGGACCTATCGCTTCACAAGGAGATGGTCATGGCTTCGAATCAGTGATTGCGCCGCTGCGTTTTTCGGAAATTATGTTGAAGTTTTAATTTGAAATTTACCATCAGCTTTTCGGTGAAGGTAAACATCGCAAGCAAACTTGCACATATCTTCAAAGCAATTTCATTATGTGTGTGAAGTTTCTAATCCGCCCGCATGGGAACTACAGCCCCCTCATTGTGGGAGGAGAGATGTGCTGTGACCAGCAGAGTTCCTTGTGAAAAAAATTAATCCAAGGACCCACTGCCAACTTATCTATTTCTGCCATCAAGCGGTAATGTGAGCATTACTGCGTCCCGGTTTTGAAGGGTAGGAGTGCTGGTGCAATTACAGGCACTTATTAGCTTATGTCTCAGGGTGAAGGGCGCAGTGGTAGTACCCCTCCGGTCTTTGTGGTTTAAAGCAACTGCGATGAATGCAACTGTTATGAACAGGTGCGTCGCTTACCACCAGGCCCACGACTTGTTAGTCCCGTCACTTAGTATTATAAAAAAAAACATTAAAGGCCGCAAACATCTACAATAAATTTACAGTCCGTGAAAATCTAGAACAAATAGAAGACATCCTATCATTACCCATAGTAATTTTACGCGTAGTAAAATTATATAACTTGTAGTGTTTGGGTAACAAACGGCAGATATATTTGTAATAACCTTGATGTCTGACTAATAGAATCCGGTCCGATCTTCTATATCAAGAATAACCTATGCACTTCTTAGAATAACATATTATAAATTTAGCTGCAAACTTTCCAAATAATTAATATCACAATCATTTTAAGGTCATTGGCACAAGGTCATATTTGTCACAATGTTTCCGTTAAATAGTCTGGAGAGATAAATGTGAGTAATCCATTGGCCGTTACGTTTACGCAATTCCGTGTGAGTCTACTTGATTATGATTCGACGGAAATACACGTGCAAACTTGCATAAGATTACCTTTTTAATTTCGTTTTCAGTGTAATATGTGAACAAATAACCACAAAGAGCACCTACTCAAAATTGAAATGCAGGAAAAAGCTTCCACGCACGACATCCCATTCCTTTCTTGTACGTAGAGCGCACCCTGGGCAACAATTGGTGAGTACCTTACGCTGATTTACAAATTCTGTCACCACCATGGCAAGCACTACTATGTATGTCATCGTTCCGATAAGAATAAGAATAAGATAAGAAGATAAGATAAGAAGAAGATAAGATAAGAACAAGATAAGAAAATCAAAATTAGGTAGGTGATAGTCTCGTCGTTTGATATTATAAAAAAAAAATCTATTTGATGTTTTTCATTTTTCTTCTTTCTTTTCTTTCGTGCGCCTGATGGTAAGCCACATGTCTATCCATAACAGCACTGCTACTGCGCCCGTCACTCTGAGTCACAAGTTGACAAGTCCCATGTGCCTGTAATTTCACCAGAACCCTTACCCTTGAAAACCGGATCACAGTAATAGTGACATTACTGCTTCGCGGCAGTATTAGGGAAGGTGGCAGTACTTCCCTGGATGAAATCTTTCACAAGGAGCTCTGCTGCTACAAAACATTATTATTGAACAAAAGGTGGAATGTTTTTGAAATTACGAATTAGTAAATAAGTTGCTTGAATTTGTACAGCTATCAGGTTATGCTGGCGGGTCAAGAGTCCCATGAAGCAGTAGTTTTCTTCTGTGAAGCGGTGATGTTCCAGAAGGAGGTCGCTGAGTATCGGAGCGGGGGCTCCGTTCGCCAGTAAGTTTGGCAGCCGCGAGAGGACGAGACGGGGCGGTATGGCCCGCTTCGTCGTGAGGTGAGGGAGAGGAAGGACGTAGCTCCTCTCAGGTGTTGAGAGGGTTCCGGTGCGCAAGGTCGATCCCGGATTCCTCCCACTACAGTACTCGAGAAGGCCGCCGTGGGGTTTTAGCCGGTAGAAGTCCGCTGTCCCCGCGACGAAGAGGTATCCTAGAAGGATTTCCCGTGGTCACGGATGACATACATACAAATATACATAAGGCGTTGTGTAGATTTGTTATATACGTATTTCAATGTCACATGAAAAGTAGGTCTCAAGCTGAAACGGAGTACTGTTTAATTTTGTTTTATCTAACTCAAACCCTAAATTAAAACTGTTAAGATTTAAGATTAACGTCTTTTGTGTTACTAAAAAGGTGACATATCAAATTAGGAAGCTCTTTGTTGGAGCATTTTGCTAAAAAAATGTCTCAAACTGCAGACAGCCTTGGTCGTTGCGTCATCGTACAACGGCACAAATGTGAATGCGGTAAAAATAAATGTGTTTACATCAAGTATACTTTTTTGTTAAAGAAATACTGAAAACTTGATGATCAAATTCATTTTTACATACTGCTCTTGTAATAACTTACGAATTGAATTTTGGTAACTTTCGGGATATTGGCACCTAATGCTGGCCATACACGTTACCGTCTATCGGAGTGGTCTACCTGTGCAAGTACACTAAACTGCACAGGTGTGTTCCAGTACATGTTCCGGTTTACTTGCGCAGGTACATTAAACTGAACATGTGTGTACCAACGCTCGTTCCGGTTTACCTGCTCGGTACATTTGCACAGGGAGACCTCTCTGACAGACCGTAAGCGCCCAGTTACATGAGGGGAAAGTTTCCGCGCGGCCGCCGCACGGCGACCGGTCAGTTACCACGCCTTAATGTACTTAAGCCTTTAAGGTTAAACGTAAAACCTAAATAAATAGAGCGTATTTTGCCATGACAGTTAGACGCACGTGGTCGGTGCGCGGCAGCAACGCGGACTCTGCTCATCGACAGCGCGGCGGCCGCGCGGAGTGAGCGCGATTAAATACGTGTCGAATACATGCACTCTAACGTGTATGGATATTTTTTCTTTTAAACTACGATACTACGTTGACTTTGCGAAAACAAATAAGATATAAAAAATCCGCTTATAGAGGTTGTAGTTCTGGTTTCGGTGATTACAAAAATGTTAATAACTCAATTTCGCTAAAATTTTGATTACGTTACTTATTATAAGTCCGAGACCTAACAACGATTCGAGAAAGGAACATATAGTAAACATACATAATCGCAGTACAGAATATTAAAAAAAACCGACCTCAAAAGTTCGTGGAATTACATATATTTGCCAAGCTTAATTGAAATCGATTACCGAAAAGTGCGCAAAACCGGATTCATCCACTAGTTAACCACCCTTAGAAGTGGAATATTTTCTACAAATTTAAATGGGACTACTATATGAGGTCTACACGCAAAATAGGCGCCTTGACGTCGATTTGCGGACACCAGCCCGTTACACCAAGTACTATATGAGGTAGCCTCTTTCCAACAAAAAAAGAATCATCAAAATCGGTGCACAAAGTTATCGCCTAAAATATATACAAAAAAAAAACTTTCTTTGTGAAGTCGGTTAAAAATTCTTATGTCCAAAAATTCATAAAAGAAAATCATTGTCAAAATCATGCAATTTTAAGTAGTAATCAGACTATTTAAACTCCGGGGACACATTCGAGAAACATAAAAAAAAATTTGCAACCAAACACTCCTAAACAAATGAACACTTAAATATACAACAACAAATAAATACAATGCTGCAGACAGATTTTAGGGAGCGCCTTCATCTTTAATTAGCAGCAAGAATATTTGTCATAGATCGACCTAGACGAAGACCCTGACTGTCAACGTCATCCCACAGTTTGTGAAGATGTGTGAATCGAAGGTTTAATTGCTCGTTAGAAGATATAATTGTGACTAATTTTAACGGTTGTAAAACATAATATTAAAGAAAAGGTTCACTTTTAATATTTAAAACCTACCTTAAACAAATCTCCATGCTCAGCAATCGGACTATGATTTAATGATGTATAAAACATAGTTGAATTACCTCGACGTTTCGGACGTATTGCTACAGCGATAATCTCAAAGGGACAGAAGAGGCGAGGGTCAACACCTTCTAGCCTCTTTGAGTGTAGTGTGTCGGTCTAGTGACAACCCTAGTGCCTGAATATAATGTGTGGAAATTGTGCAAGTTTAAATGAAAGTGTGATTATTGATTTGAATTTAGTAAATAATTTTTAATATAAAAATCAGTGCGCATTTAGCCTCCATCTCACCTGGATAGGGATGATATCAACGATAGAGCCTGCACACCTAATTAATTTCTATTCACTCTCGCCTTAAAAAAGCCCATGTTATAGGGTTCAGGGAATAAGTGTCCAGGCAGAGAATTTGAGTCAATAGCCATTTACCATATAAATAAGGATGAAGATCAATTCTGTATAAAAACTTAAATACATGAATCCCATTAAATAACCTTTATTTACAAATCGCGCTGTTAATATAATAGTGTATAAAATAAATAAAAAGAGTATATTGTCAAAATAATTAGAATAACTGCTTCCGTGGCCGAACGGTTGTCATGCCGGACTGCCACGCAGAGGTCCCAGGTTCTATTTCCGGGCCGGGAGAAATATTTGAATGGCCTACATTTATTTCTCTCATGAGTTTGGGTGTAGTTTGTGGTTGTCTATGCGTGTGTGCATGGCACCCGCGACACAGAGTTTTCCCAGTGCGGCCCCGCACGTATTTTGAGTGTTGCGCTATTATTATTATTAAAAAAAGAATCGTTGAAAACGAATAACTCACTTCTCTTGAAAGATTATTAAAATTTGTGTATAAAATCAAGTTTACTACATCTAAACAATTTTATACGTTTAAAGTATACGGTTCCTAAAGTCTAACCTCTTAGATCATCAAAAAAAATCCAACATATAAACATAAATAAATATCTCTTACATGTTACATGACATTATATGTTTTGAAAATAAAACAAGAGTGAGAAACACTTTTAAACTTCAAACTGCCATATCTCGAAAGTGACTGGATGTGCATTGGATCCTTTTTGTTTAACTACATTTCGGGCCGGGCCGGGCTACATGTAAAGGGACCGACGTTTCGGGCCCCTTGCAGGTCCCATGGTCACGGTTGACATGGGACCTGTAAAGAGCCCGAAACGTCGGTTTGTTTGAAAATAAAAATATACGCGATTTAAATCCGGAAAAATAATTTTATTTCCTATATCTTTTAATTGTTCCTTACAATATTCGATCAACGGTTTTATTGACGGGTAGAGAATCAAAGTTTACGTTCAGTTACAACACTATGTAATAGCAGTGTGATATATGCGCCTGACTATTCCAAGAGTGAAATGGTTGTATGTTTGTATATAACTTTAATTAATGGTTAGTACTGCAAATTAATCTAGGTGACGTCTAAATTAAGCAAAATTGTTAAATAAAACTTGAATATATAACAACTAAAACTATTTTTTCGGGTGCAAATTGCATATATTTTTGTTCATACGAAAACCTCAGAACTCAAAACATGACTACTTAATTACAAGCTAGCACCTTGATTCCTATTATTGTTACGTTTCACGTAACAACAGATATTACATTTTCAGTGCCATTGTAGTTTTTTTCTTAAAATACTACAAATAGATGTGGGCCAAACGCCATTTTCTTTTTTTCTCAAAAAGAAATCTCCAACAAATATTTTTAATTTATTTCTTGAAGGTAATTTTAGAGCTAACAAAACCTTTATCATATTACTCTGTATATTAGATTGATTATAATTTTCGGAAATAAGAATGTAATATAAAAAAGGCTCATGATATTCCTATACTTGCCAATTCTTTTATATCAACATAGACTTTCTGTTTGTGACTTATAACAGTGTTTCATACAATAGCTCTACAGCTAAAAAGCCTTGCGTGTCATCGCGTCAACCCACTGCGTGAAGGTACCATTTAAAATGAAGGTCCAGTCTCTTGCTACATGAAAAGTATTAGGTAGGACTTCTAAAGGACTTACAGAGTTTAAGCGAAAAACACACGGCAAATGATGATGCAAGGTCTTGTAGCATTAGGGGACTGAGAATAACCATACACAAAAAAGATACGTGAGATGTCCCCAACCCGCATTGGGCCAGGGTGGCGGACAATAGCTTTATCTCTCGCCTGATGATGAAATGAACAAGATTTACGGGAATCTATTATTAGCAGTCCGTAGCCAAAATAAACTATTGCTTACTGTGTAAAAATGAAAGTCGTAGCAATTGGAATAACAAAGTAATAACGTTAGAACCTTCTCCTGTAAAATTTGGTTTTGTGTAAACACGCCTTTTACAAAAGCTACTTACACGGCCTTGCACTATACGACGATATTCGTAACAGTGCAAAATTTCGAGTCAAGAAAAGAAATCCTAGGGTAGTTAAGTCACACGCACAATAACAAACACATCATTATTATTAATGATATTTACAAAACTATAGGCTGTATGTACATGCACATATCATAAAAAAAGTATGAGTGAAAAAAATTGGCGCGAGTTTGTAGTTACAGTTCATAAACGAATTACTTATTATTATTTATCTAACGATTTTAGTCCTCAAGTATTCGTTAGCGGTGGTTCTATAGCCAATATTCAATAAACACCTGAATAAAGGAGTTTGAGCCCATATTTGTTCGTTTGAATGATAATGAAGTTGTTATGATGACTAAAATGTAAGTATACTCAATAATTAACACTTCATATTAATACATAGGTACTTAAATTAAAAGTTCATTTTGGCATTTTCATAACGTGTGGTCACCTTGCATTATACATTTTCATACATATAATAAAAAAACGAATATTTTTCTAATTAAATAATGAAAACGAAATCTGAAACGGCAGATATTTAGTAGTAAATTACTGCTAAAATTTTACCAATTATAATTTCTTTAATACTTATAAATACAAAGATATTGACGTTTGTTGCTTTTCAGAAATTGGAGGATTGAGTGAGCCCTTAAAAATAATTATTATTCAAAAACGTTTCACATTAGTGGCTTGTTTCATATTTTACAAATTCATATGCAACTTTTACTAAATCTAGACATAAACGAAATTTAATTCACTTATTTGGTTCTTAATAAATCGTTCCTTTTAAAAACGTGCGGTTTAAGTGAGCATAAGAAAGTATTTGCAAAAAATTGAAAAAGGCACTAATCCATCTCTAATTAAAAACGATAGTTTAACTAAACTTTTACTAAAAACTAGTGCAATAATATTATATGTAAACTTAATACTTTTGTAGATCTGACTGGCCCTCTGTGAGAACAGAGTGAGCACACATTAAGTTATTTTTCTCTTGTTTTATCTTTTTACAGATAGAAAAATTGGTTTCTACAATTGTTTTAGAACTTTTACTAAATTACTAACACATTTTAAGCATTTTACAGAGGGTGCTCACTCAATCCACACACACGTTACGAAAAAAGGAGACGGTCTCTGAATGAAGAAATGCCAATAACACATAGAAAGCACATTGTGTAGATTTTTCTTAACGGCCTCGGTGTAATAAGATTCCTGGATCGGTTTTGATCAACGTGTTCCGGATAGTTCCATTTGAGGGAATATTAGTCTCAAAATGATTGGTGAGATTGTATGCAACATAAAAAAAAATTAGGCAATGAACTAACAATTTCAAAGTCAACAGACATTGGCTCAGACAGTTCTCAGACAAATCTTGGATATGCCAAAGGCGTACGTGTACGACAAGTGTTGAACATGTTGACGTGCACACAACGCCCGTCACCTGCTAAGTGTGTGGCGCGCTTAAGGCGTTGCTGTTCGGCATTGGCCCACATCGATATTCTTGCGACACTAGATACACGAGTAGATTAGCGGTTTTTAGTAAGTTGACTATGTGGCTTCAAACGAAACTTAACATAGAATTAGATAATAATAAAGCTAAAGGCAGTAGCAAATAAATCTGTATTAGGCCGCAAATTCGGAACGGTTCGAAACGGAACGGCATTTTGCTTCGGAGTAATGCCGCCGATATCAATAGAATCTTTGTCCTGCAGAAACGTGCGGTTAGGGCAATTTACAATCTGGGCCCCAGAGTATCTTTGAGAGATAAGTTTAAGGAAATTAATATTCTTGCACTAGCGTCACAGTACCTCTATGAAAATGTAATTTATGTTAAGAGGAATAGTAATTTCTTTATGAAAAATAGTGACAGACATAACATTAATACGAGGAACAAAAATAAATTATCTGTTCTAGATGAGTCGTCTTCACAAAGTCATAAATTCATTTAAGGGCTTATATAACAAGATTCCGGTTGATATACAAAATTTGCCTTTCACGAGGTTTAAAACTATAGCGAAACAAAAACTTTGTACTAAAGGTTATTTATTATACAACTTCTGCGTACTTGGATGACAAAAATCCGTGGTAGTAACCCGTTTAGCTCATAGAGGTAGTCTCGATCTCTGATGTTTGAAAGCAAAACAAAAAGTATATTGTAAATGTTGAATGCGTACAACAAATTTTATTTACAAAGAGCAACCCCTAGAGTTTCTTATTCATACTTCTCGGGGGAATCTGCCTTACGAATGAGAGGTAGAGTTTAACCATGTGACGATTTCAAGTGTAATAATGCTTACCTATGAAATAAAGATTATTTTGTTTTTGATTTGATTTTGATTTTTGGGGTGCGTTCAAGATTTGCGAGTACATTGCGCGCAAACATGTTTTGGATGTATCCAATACAAGTCACAATGTAGGTACGTCACCAAGTCACTATACGGACATTAATCTCAAATATCAGAGCATGGTTTCATAAAACAATAAAAAATAGTAAACAACCATGTTAAGCTACATGCGAAGTCTCCGTCTAGTGTCGGAGGAACGTTGGAAAAACATACATTAAAAAATTTAAAAACACTTGAAGAACAAATTTACAAACAGATGAAGTGGTAGCCCAGTGGAAGGTTGCTGTTGACGATCCAAATATCTGTGGCGGCATACACATACGGCATTGATGGTTCTTGTTCCGTTGCACTGCATCGAAATGGGATTAAAATTTTCCCACCTAGATCTTTACTTTAGAAATAACCAAAAGTTGACTTACTCTTCATCAGATAGCATATAATTCACACATGACAAAGTTAAGTGACGATCTAACGATATTCTCAGATAGACGACTTATAATTAATGCCTCATTAAACACTTAACATAATACCATCGACCCTGACATTTTTGGGAACATTTTAAAGGTGAGGACTATCTTTAGAGGAGACATATGCCCAGCACAGGAGTATAATGTATAGCAAAAAAATATATGACCGATGTGGTCTCTATTTCGGCGACGGCGTTCTAACGAGGGGACAAATCCAAGACAAAAACTACAGAATCTCGTGATCACCTATCAAGCATTACGAGATTTTCCTTCATTGTCAGCGAGAGGAATTGGTACTTGAAAATGAAAGCCGTAATATCGAGTTCTAAGGTTTTCGCGGTTGTTACACATAGGAAATAAAACTAGTTTTCCTGATTTAAATCGCGTTTACTTGTTTGTTCAAACAAACCGACAGTTATGTCTAATATTAATGCAAACCACCCTGTTTTTTTTGGGCCCGAAACGTTGGTTTGTTTCAAAAAACAATTATACGCGATTTAAATCCGGAAAAATAGTTTCACTTCCTATGAAATCCGTAATACTTAGTAGAGTAGTATTTAGTAGCAGTAGAGCCCCTTGTGAAAGAGCTCGTCCAGGAAAGTACCTTATCGATTCCTGCCGCCAAGCTGTAATTAAAGTAAGTATTACTGCATTTTGGTTTTGAAGTGTGCTATTGAAATTACAGGCATATGCAACTTTTCTATATAACCTAAGGTGACGGGGGCAATGGCAGTGTCCCTGAGATCTTTGTGATTTAAGCTCTGAGCGACACTGCAACAGTTATGGACAGGCGTGTCGCTTACCACCAGGCGCACGTCTTGTTCCTCCGTCACTTGATATCATAAAAAAAACATGTATACAACACTTTTATAACAATATCAAGACACAGAGATATATTGTAAAAATCTTAAATCGCAATAACTCTTCTGAACGTTACATTATATGCTAATTGAATTGATTAATAACCAAGCAACGAATACCTAAATAATTTGCATGCGGAGGCAGACAACGTCTTTTAGATGACACAAAGATTTTGACGCATATTTCCGAAGTCTACCAGGAGTGGCACAAGATGAAAATTTGGATAAAGCCATCCCTGTAGTGGTATGTACATAAATAATTTTATATACACGGAACCGAAATACGTAACCTTTCTGCAACGCCTTTTGACTTTTGCAAAACAAAATTATTGTTATGACACGTGAATGTAAATATAGCAGTCTAAGATCGTGATATACTATTGTTTTGTTTCCCGGTTACGCATATGTGCACCATATATCTTCGCGTGGGGATCTTAGAAAGCGAACAATGGTAGAAATTCAAAAGATAAACGGCGTTTGCCTATGTACAAGATCGATTATCTGATTACATACTTCTTCTTTAGGGTAATTTTCAGATAGATTTCTCTGCCTAAATTGTAGCTTTGAAAAACACAAGATATAGAGAAACGCAGTGCATTCCATACCTTTGCCGAACGCATCAGAAATAACCAAATAAAGCGTTTCGTGGAAATACGTTAAGTTCTTTTCTCACTAGCTTTGTTTTTTTTCTAATGCTTACCCTGTAGAAACATCGCAACTTTCAACAAAATACTATGCACGGGGAATACCTTCACAATGATAAAACACCAAAAAAATTAAGCTTGCTTAATTTAATATTCTGTCCAGAAGACCCAAAACCACAATAAAATTAGCTCGTAAACCAAAACACCCAAGGTCATGACTTGCATTTTCAATCGTATCTCTTCGAGTTTGAATTGCAAATATTTATAGAAAAGGATGTCCAGTGGTACGTCATCGTCAGGTTCTGATTGGGTTTTACCCAAGCGTTTCGTGACGTTATGCATTGAGCCAAAATGATAGCATGTGATATTTACAATGCGTGTAGTTCCTTTGTAGAAATGTTTCCCTTATAATTTCTTTAAGTATTTCAGAACATACATATGGAATTGAACAAGCAGAGAACTTATGGCCTAACCAATGTCCAATACATGCAAGTGTTACGAAAGATATAAATAAATCATAGTCATTGATTTTTTTACTAAAGTGTAAATACGTCGTGCGCCTTGTGAAAAACGACACACCTGTCCATAGGAAATGGAGTGCCACTCAGGGACACAGGTATTGCGCCTGTCACCCTAAGACATAAGTTGACAAGTCCCTTGTGCCTGTAATTTCACCAGCACCCTTACCCTTCAAAACTGGAACGCAGTAATGCTCACATTATTGCTTGGGGACAGAAATGGAAGGAGCTTTATTGCTACGAAAGAATCATACATCACCTTAAAGAGAGTTTGAAAATAATATTTTGACATTAAAAAACATTAAAATGCACCCGCTTTAGATTCAAAATGATTGTGTCATATCCAAACTCAAAATGTATAATTAATGAAAATAATTTATCTTTCTTTTAACCTTACCTTACTAAAAGATACCAATACTAAGTAATGATGAACCAAGAAAAAATACACAAGAGCTAACTAACTGATAATTGATGTTATGACATCATTTCCTAACAACGCATTAAGAATAAAATCAGCCCCCATTCAAATCGAATTAAAAGTCGATACAATCAATTTAATAATCGAGTAGATAGCATTCTCTTTTAATGAGTTATGCAATGTTGATATGTGATGAGTCTATTAGAAAGGTAAGATTGTTATCTCGAGTTTGTGGGTTAGATAATACAGTGTAATGATGGGAAATCACTAGATTAAGTTTTCTATGTGTATCTATTTAGAATAGAATTATATTTTATTGATGGTCGTAATGGGTGTTTCCCGTTTATGCAACACGGAAAGAAAGAACTCTAAATATTGTAGATGAGATATTTTGATTCATGGAGACATTATTTTAATTTAAAAACAGGTAATACTGTATTCAAAGACTTTTAAAAAGTTGCATGCCTCATCTGGGAACCGAACTGACAGCAATTAATGCCGAATTATTCAACTAATTTAAATTAAATAAAAAATTAAAAAAATAACACAAAAGGTAGTACTCGTATATAATCATAATACATAATTATATAATGAATAAATAACTTGTAGTAAAAAAATCACTGATTTAAGTTTGAAAGCCCTTTTATAAAAGGTTCTGGCAAAAAATTGCAATATTCAAGTGAGCGTAATGTTAATTGCTGATGTCGAAATGTGAAATATAGAATATGACACTATGTTATACAAAAAGGAATTGATCTTAGTTTCACCCTTTCGATAGGCGTTATAAATTACAGAAAGTAAAATATCCTATCTAAAATATTTAAAATTTTATACTCCCTCTGTGCCGCATAGCTGCGGGACAGCCTGTACACGTCAAATTAATAAATGCTATATTTTTATGTTTTAAACTGTAGTAGAAATGGGCAGGTTACATACAGAGGAGGCCGGTTCTGCTCGATATCAGTTAGCTGTCTTGGATTCGGTGGAGCGAAAGACAGAGACATATTGGCGGCGACTCTCTTGTAAAATCACCAAAATCTCGATCACCGCAGAAAAGTGACCTGTTTGCCGGTTTTATATTGAATACATTTCAGAGAATGTACGCATGGTCCTTGCAATTTAGCTTTCTTTAGAATGAAATTTCGGAATTCCACCCGTATGTCATTGATGTACAGCCCATTTACACGAAGCGCTTTACTTCCTTCTTCCTAATGCGTACTGTTGAAAGGGTTGTAACCCTAACTAGCCGTGAATGAAACGGGAAACTTCCGGTCCACAAAATTTATTTAAGAAGTAAAGTTTAAAGGAAGGGCTGTAACAATAAAAAGGTAAATGTAAAAAAACAGGAACAACAGTATAAAACACTCCCTACACTTTATAATTAAGGCACTTACCCCTAAATGGGCCGAACTGAATTACAGATATAGGTACACGAAGGCTGTAGACTGTTATAAATTATTACACATGATTTAGCTTATTAAACGATTATAAATGTAGTATAGAACCAGAATTAGCGATTATTCGCGATGGAATTTGAAACAGTCGACAGTTGAAACAGTTGTAGCGGTCGAGCTGGGAGTGACCGTGGTACGAAAACAAAATGAGAAAGTGAAAGAAGATGGAACAATTCAAATTAAATACATGTAAAATAAAAAAAATTATAGGATACAAGCGGAGAGAGGGGATACAAAAAGGTGAGATGACGGTGTAAGGAGGTCACACCGTTACACTGTAAAGGAATGGAATACATTAGATAGCTGTAGCCCCGGTTTGACGAAGTCGCTGGTTCGAGACCAGCTGGATCGTTTTCCTTGTATTTTTTCGATATTTGTATCAATAATGGAGTATTTTCAGAAAAATATCGAATATCATGGTAGTAAAAGTATCATGACATTCAATTAATTGGAAATTGCAATGGAATACATTACTGGCATTTTGTATTTGACGAAAACTTCAATTTGATGCTGTTCAGAGCTAGAGCGAATAGACATAGACTCACATAAGTCACGTCATCATTACACGCCAGGTGAGACATTTTTTATTTAAAAATGTTGTCGGCCAGACATTATAGAAACCATTTTGAACAAAATATAATAATTTGGAACTTTGCTTCATTGTTTTTAAAACTTTTCGGAACTTTTTTTGACTCGTCAGTTTCAATTATTATAATGTGCAAATGTTTCTTTATATAAATTTTGGAAATAATGAGCCGAAAGGTAATTTTTCCAAATTATTACCTGTAACTTAATTATTAGTTTCCGATAAAGCTACCATGATCTACAGGATGAACGAAGCAATAAGGTTTCCTTTCACCTTTAATTTCGGAACCTTAAAAATTACAAGGATATTGAGTGCACTAAAAGACTTCTATATTATCCTAGACTCCACACTCATAATTGGGTGGTGCTTTATATAAACCTGTTACTTTATATGAAACTTACGTAACAACTGTAATGTTAGGTAAGAATTCAAAGACAGGGCACCAAGAAGTATAAAACCAACCAACAACCAACATTAGCAATCAATCTCTTGCACGATATAAATGCAGGTAGGTATAATAAAGCAGAAAACAACAATCCGCATACAAATTACCATAGCACATTAAAATTACCTTGGCAATAAACTTGGTGCACATTTAGGTCTAGTGTACCTTTTGCCAAGTATATAACTGTTTCCGCCTGCGTCTTATTACGTTAAGATAACACACAGTCCCTTTTAAGGTGTTATGTTCGGGCACTGACCTGTGCTAGAGATTTTATGTAACTAATATTGTGTAACAGGTATAGCGAAAACATATAACCTGTGTGTGAAAATTTGCAACACGCAACTGCAACAAAATGCCAATACTTTAGCGCTAATTATAACTTTTTTATAAAAAAACGGACATCAAACGTTCGTTGAATTACATCTATTTACCAAGTTTTATTAAAAACGATTACCGGAAAGTGCGCGAAACTGGATTTATCCATTAGTTTCCACCCTTAGGGGTGGAATATTTTCTTTAAATTTAAATGAAACGAATGCTGAGATACCCTCTTTCCAACAAAATAGAATTATGGAAATCGGTCCAGGAGTAATCGCGTAACAAACACACAAAAAAAACAGTCGAATTGAGAATATCCTCCTTTTTAAAGTCGGTTAAAACAAAAAAGTAGATTCAATTTTTACATTTATTTATAATATGATTATTGTTCAAATTTTTTTTTTTAGAAAAGCTGCTTCTTTTTTTATTGTTTATGTTTTTTTTGTTTCTGGACTATATTCATTTTATGAATTTTGGCACCTTGATTACACGATCTATGGCCACCTTGAAATCTTCGCTCGTATACAAGTGTTTGAAAACTGAAAAGACAGTCCAGCGAGTGCCGAGCGCGGTCTATACCAACGAAACTTTGACTGTATTTTCGAAATGAACTCAACAAACCCAATGACATTAATTAGACACACTAAAGGAACTAATATCAAGGGTCGTGTTTTGTCAATTTCTAGTTAAATTATAGAAAATACAACAGCGTTGAAAAACCCAAAGAATATATGTCATATTATCCACGAAACGTATTCCATAGATTTTACTTAAAAAAAGTATTTTTTTTTATATAATAATGACATAATATAACAAACTGATTAAACGGTGCTGCCACAGTGAAAACAGTAAGTCACTAACATAGAAAGAGATACCGAGTTCTTACATTGTTACACATAGGAAATTAAACTATTTTTCTGGATTTAAATCGCGTATATTTGTTTGACTCACAGTCAATCGTGACCATGGGACCTGTAAAGTGCCCGAAACTTTTGTTTGAAAAAACAAATATACGAGATTTAAATCCGGAAAAATAGTTTCATTTCCTATAGGAGATTTTAGTTCGTATTGCCACTAGTTACACATTCCAGTCGTGCGTAAAATCTGGTCCGCAATTATGACATCCATCAGAATTTCCTCCTTATATGAATTTAAAAAAAAATTATATCATAAAGACAAAATGTTTAACTGTCCAGACGCGCCTGAGATACTGCTTATACCTTTCAAAGAGTAAATCAAGGAAAAAAAAATTACATCATGACTTAAGACACTTTATCTAGACATTTTAGATTTTGTATACACGTATTGTACAGTCTCCAAAGGAAAAGCAACAGAATACGTTTAACACAATAACGGTACAAATACGCCAAGTAATGTACCTAATAAAGCAAAAGTAACGTATCGCACGTGACATCTCTACGTAGGACATTATTTGCCTTCGTGGTTGGTGTGACATCATGCGATCCCGCTAAGGACAAGTCCGGAATATATAAAAACAATAATCTAATAACTTTTGGTCGCGAAGTTATACATATATAATTTAATTACATCTTTACGCCCATCTCATTGGTAGCTAGAACAAAAATAACAATCTCCATTTGCTCTACGCCCTTGCTTGGAACTGATTTTCGCTAAGTCGATTCAACATTATTACTTTGCACGTTATGGAAATTATCTTACATTTGAAAGAGGTTTTTAAAGGACAGTTTCCCAAAGTGGTTCCTACCGCCACCCACTGGGCTCTGAAGAGTCCTAGGGCATCGAAAGAAATTGGGGGCGTTGAAGCTGTCCAGGGGGTGCTACTGCAATTGAAAAAAAAACCAGAATGATCTATACAAACTACACCACAAATATATTTTTTTCCATATACTTTTTTATGTTAATACAAAAAAAAATATTTTCAAAAATTGTTAGTGGTGGTGGGCGTTGCAATTTTTCTATTTTGCCTAAGTGGGCGGTTCCCAAGCCAAAATGTTTGGGAACCTATATTTTAAAGCATCGAACTTCAAACTGACCGGTAACTCGTAGACATTTTCTCGAAATAAAGTGAACAAAGCACTCCTTTTACAAAGATATCTAACACGTTCAAATGAAGATAATAAGAATTTTAAAAAGTACCTGAGGGCAAATAAGCAATATTGATAAAATATTCATATAGATTGAGAACGCCGCAGGAGGAACGAAAACCTGAGACGATGGTATTGTAAATCACAAATTCAAATAAAGACCACTAACAAAAGGCTAACACCACCTTATTCCAAATTTAAACATTTCAATTTCGAACTGCATTTTTATTTTTTATAAATTTTAAAAAGTACTTCTGCCTGCTGGTTGCGTATTTTCAATTTATTCTGTTTCGACGTTCGCTTGATGAATTACCTGGGCAGAGTGCGTTTAAAAACCTATTACTCTTAACACGGTATCGAAACGAGTCTCAATTTGTTTAAAAAGGTAACTAATAAATCGATTAAATATTCGACCGCGAATAAAAATCTCGCTTACGATTTCGATGAAACGATACTACGTTATTAAAATCTTAGTTTCTTTTTTAGTTACTTGTTAATAATCTGTTATACAAATTTCTGTTATGATTGGATAATAAAAAATATGAATTGGGAATTGATTTTGCTAATAACTTTTAATCAATTTATTATGAAACAAAAGGACCTATCGGTTTTGTAATGTTATTGGGCACGTTCTGCCTTCTTTCATAACTGGCTGAATGAATCGTTACAAATTGGAAAAAAAGTAGTCCGCCTTTATCTAGTGCAACGTGCCAAACATATGTAGTTCTTCCGTTCTCAAACCAAGCTTTAACTCGCAAATAAAGTATGCAAAGCCGCTGCGGGCAGCAACGTGCGTTATAAATCGTTGCGAGCAAATACTGTCAGTGCTTCCGCATACATCTGTCTTCTTCCAAGCAAATTTTATTTAGGGTTGTCACAATCAAAACAATACAATGACTCAGCAATTACTCCTACTGATCACGTGTAAAGATCCCTGGGAACTTTAGATTTGTAGAATTGATTCTAGTGTAGTTATCATAAGGAATCACTACGTATTTTCGTAGTAGTAGAGGTCCTTGTGAAAGAGTTCGCTAAGGGAAGTACTACCACGTTATCTATTTCTGCCGCCAAGCCGTAATGTGAACATTACTGCGTTGCGCTTTTGAAGAGTAAGGGTGCTGGTGAAATTACAGGCATATGGGATTTGTCAACTTATATCTCACGGTGACGAGCGCAGTGGCAGAGCCCCTTAGATCTTGGTGATAAAAAGCTCTGAATGGCACTGCAACTGTTATGGACAGGCGCGTCGCTCACCACCAGGCGCACGACTTGTTTGTCCCGTCACTTGGTATCGTAAAAAAACATAAAATTTTATTATTTTGACTGGAGGTTTTATTAAAGATAAAGAAGATTGGGGTGATTATTAATACATTTCATGTCGTACTACACTCATGAGTGCTATTTACAATATGAAAGAAAACAAACCATAATAATATTAGTGTGCTAAACAACTCTTATTAGGATTAGAGCAACTAGACTACTAAATGAAATAGCACAGGAAGTGAATATTTCCGTATTATTCAAATGATAAATATACGAAGAAAATCAGATTTTCATCTTTCAGAATCAAATTACATAATATTCCAAATCGACAACCCTAAGCTCTTTCCTTGGCGGTGCAAGAACAAGAACAAATTACGAATACATTCGGGGAAACGCAAAATTTCGACGAAACAAAAGCACGAAAAGAAAATCAATTTACTACAACATACAATTAATTATTGCGTAATGTACTAATTTATAGTTGAATTTATATTACAAAATGTACTTATAATTATTGAATAGATTATGTTATTGATTACAAAAGAAAATTACACTATTTTTATCGGATATAGGTACATTCGCATATAGTTGTTTTTTCAAACTAACCCTCCTTCCTTTCTTTCATTTCCAATGTTTATCAATCACGAAAACTTAAGAAGACGATATGCAATAACAAAAATTCAAACAAACGAACGCCGTGGCTTACCGGATAGCATTGTAGGCGAGAAGAAGGTCCCAGATATATTTCCCTTTTTTTTTTTAATTAAATGGACTTGTTCTTGACCACTAGCTAGCTCTAGAGCTCTATCCATCGTAGATCCTATCTTTGGATCTACGATGGATAAAGTTCGCCCAGAAGATGCCTATACAGTAGCACATTACAGATACTCGGGTTGTATGAGCTCGAAACAGTCACAGGCAAGGAATTCCATTCTTGGGCTATGGTCATAATAAGGGAAGACAAAAAGCGCTTAGTACGCCTGAAGGGAATATCGATCAAGTAAGGATGATATCCCGCCGCCGTGCGTCTGGATATCCGATGGTAACCATCATAAAAGGGGGCGGGCGGGATAAGCTGATGGAGCTCATGGGCACACTCACCGAAATTCTGTCAAATTCCCTTCAATACGTATATTTCTCTCTCTTTCTTTTTCTCCTCATCATTATTATTCCCATCCGATAGTGAGTCTGCTTTTCTTCTACTTTTCCTCCACTTTGCTCAATTGGACGTGTCGTATTCAGAAATATGGCAGCTTCACTTGATACGATCTATCCACCTTATCTTCATCTTCCTTATTTCCTGGACGCAGGGTTCTTCTGATCTATCACGGCAATTCCAATGTTGACGAGAGATCTCCTTTTCATGTATTCATACCACCTCAGCCAACTCTCGTGAGATTATATACAATGTCGCGTACACCGCGTCCGCCACAGACGTATTAGAATTTTATCAAGCATCGTTATTCAGCACATCCATCGAAGCTTCTTCATCTCCGCCACTTGAATAGTATGAACGTAACACTGTATCATAATACAGGTTTTACTCTCTTATGTAAGCACAGGTCTAATGATACTCTTGTATACGAGCCCCTTAAGTTTTACGGGCATCCTTCCGTCACAGGCAAAGCCAGTTACTTCCTGCGATTAAGCCGGCTGCTTGACAGGCAACTCTAAACTGTATGTTGGCTTCTACATCAGCTGAAGTGTAAGTATAGATACTTACGTTTTATTAAATGTATATTTGTTTTTTTCAATAAACTTGCAAAGACTTTCAACTCGGTGTCTACAAAAAACAAAAATCTCGGAATAACATTGGATATGAAACTATTTTTTTTGAGAAATAATACTGGCAAGGTGATGAAAAATCCCAAGCAGACATAAGACTGCAATGCTACTCGCTCAATAATGTTTTATTTTATTTAATAATTTAATAAAGAAAAAATTTCATAACGTAAAACATAAAATATACATTTTGCAAATGGTACGTAGCGTAAATTGGAATGTTCTTTGGTAAATTAAAAATAAAGTATTTAAATTTATTAATTATGTAACTATAGTTCAGAATAGGGTCATTTGCATTAAGATTAGACAGATCTGGTTGATGACTTCACTAACTCGGTCAACCATGACCATGGGACCTGTAAGAGCCCTATCTATGCACACGGCGTATTTTTTACGCGCGGACGATGCGCAGATGGCACACATTAAAGCAATCCAAACGAAATTTAGTCACAGCCAGTAAACTTTTGTATACGTTTTGTTTAGCCTCGATGATAACGTCGCAAATGCGCTTAGAAAATAAGCCGTATGCAAAGGCGCTTAGCGGCCCGAAAATTGGTTTGTTTCTGGAAAAAACAAATATACGCAATTTAGATTCGAGAAAAATAGTTACTTGAATAGCAGTAACAGTTTTTCGTTTCGAAATTAGAGTTGCTAAAATATACTTAACCATACAAGATACACACGAAACACAATTTCCTGCAACAATCAGTATCAATTTGCCAAATCTTTTACATTCCATTGCAGAGTTTTAAAATGGCTTCATTTCTCTTATTGTAATTCGCATTAGGTCAACCCAACCCCATTGTTTTCTTAACGGTACATTTCTCGGTCCTTCGGCTAATGGACGAGACAAATAACATTTTTTGACAGCAAAACGTCGGACGCGAATTGACCGAACTTTACCAACTTACAGCTACAGTAATCAACAACTTTATTCCAATATCAATAAGCACTAAAATCAGTCTATCTTAGTCCATTTTATGAAATTGTAGTAACAAGGGCACACGCGAATTTTGACCCATTTCACAAAGTTGAAATTTACTATTGTTAACGACTCTACGACAATAATTTAAGGTTTAAATTAAGTTGCTTTGATGTAATGTTAAAATTGGTATGCAGTTTATTTGGCTTTTTATAAGGAAGTGTAGTATTCAGTTACACGGTCATCTGATGGTTCCCGTTATAGGGAACACGAATTATGTTGTGGAAGGCGCGGTCTTTTATTAATTTTACGACGTGTTGAGAGAGCGCTTTGTAATATGCTCGGTGGGCCACACCTAAAAGTCTTTGTAAATATTAGTCGTAACGTGCAAATTTACAATGCAAAAAAGTTAATTTAGATAGATAAAAATTTTATTCACTTCCATGACAGCTTATTTACATAGGATCCACTAAAACTAACACCATATTTAGTATAGACAGTACAACGCTTCCAAAATAAAATACTGAGGACAATTGTGGGTGCTCCTTGGTATATATGAGGATCTGCATCGTGATTTGGATATAGAGCCTGTAAATATAGTGATAATAAAGTACGCCGAAGCTCACGAACATAGACTTCATCATCACATGAACATAGAGGCTATACAGCCATTAGAAAATACAAATATAGTGCGTAGTCTACAAGGAACTAAACCTTTTGAGTTAGTGTAGTTAATTATAGTGAATAAAATAAATAATAGTTCCAGTGCTAACTAGACTATGAACACACAAACAAAGTGTCTTCCCCTTAACTAATATTAAAAGATATTTTGTCGATGGACAATTTCTTTATGAAAGTTACTTTTATTTTAGGAAATTATGTTAATTAAAATTGCTTATTAGTCTTGTAAAATGGCTAGATTGTAATTAGTTGCAAAGTTTTGTTTTGCTTTATAATAAATTTAAAAAAATATATTATATTGAACCATTTAAAAATAACATTTTTTTATAACAAAAGCAATAACTACAGATATAACTAATTAAAGTAAATAGTTTTGGAAGTCATGGTAGTGAAAAGGCGCAGCTATTCTGTCAGAACGCCGCCATTATCACCTCAGACAGGCCTCTGGCGTCATTTATATTTTATGAGAAATCAATATGATACCAAAATATAGCTTTATTGTGTGACGGGACGAACAAGTAGTGCACCTGATGGAAAGCGACAATGCCTATCCATAACAATTGCAGTGTAACTCACAGCTTTATATCACAAAGATCTGAGGGGTACTGCCACTGCACCTGTCACCCTGATACATAAGTTGACAAGTCCCAAGTGCTTGTAACTTCAGGCAGCACCCTTAACCCTCAAAACCGGAACGCAGTAATGTGGGCATTACTGTTTGGCGGCAGAAGTAGGTAAGGTGGCAGTACTTGGCCAGGACGAACTCATTCACACAGCTCTCCTATCCTACTACTAAATCTTATCTTATGGTTAGGTACTTATTTAAATACTTGAAATGTGGAAATTCATCAATGGCATATAATTACTCATCTTTATAATGTTTACAATTTAATTTAATTTTCCTATAATGTAAAAAATAAATAAATTAATTCGTTTAAGTGACTTAAGCCGCTAATAAATGTAATTTTAATTGATATAAGGAACAAAGTATTATAATTACGTAATACTATTTGACTTACCGAAAAACACAAAAGTGCATATTCTGAGATTTACTGAAATGTTTGACCTATTTCAAGATTTAATTTAAGTTGTAAAATAAAATAAACTCCCCTACAAAACAACAATTCAACAAAAATAAACGGATTTGGCATTGACTTACAAATAAATGGACGACGACGGGTCTAATACAAAAACCACGAAAAAAATATCCCAAGTCAACCTATTCGAAATTTAAATTGTAATGTCATCGCAGTATCGCGCTGTCAGTAGAACAAATGAAGACTAAAGCGGAGTGTCGCGCTCTGTATACGATTTTAGCGCCTTACAAGTGCGGACACTTTTTAGCGCGGACCCGACGTCCATATAACTGTAAGTCAATGGGATTTGGTAATTTTTTTATTACCAGAAATATTTCTGGTAATATGTACCAACATGACAAATTATTTTTCAAAATGAGAAGACTGAGTGCACCGATAACAAAGTCATTTGATGTTGATGACTACAAATTTCAAAATGCGAACACCATGAAGGTTCTTTCTCATACCGCGATATAAATTAATAAATCCTTGACACTGAGCTCGGAACGAAGAAATATTGAATGATTTAGTGGTGGGTTATTTGTAAGGCAGTGATCGGTAATAAATAAAGGATACCGTAATCGAATTGGTGTCGATTGATGGCCAGTGTTGTTTTAATGTCGACAATCCCTCATTAGCCTAATGTGATAGAGTATTGTTATTGTGCCCTGTAAGATAAAAACGAGAAAACTGTCCTATAAAACTATAATGACGATCTTGGTGGCCTACCGGTTTACATTGTGGGCGCTAAATGGTATTCAATTTCCAATAGTACCAATTTGGGAAATGAACTTTTCTAAATTGGTTCTGGTCTGGGTGTTCTGAGGAGTATCCCGAAGTGATTTCTGTTACCCTGGTACTTATAGTACAGAGAATTTCCTAGTTTGAGACCAGGCAATTCGGGTGGTAATTTGGCATATTACCAGACATTACATTACGCATTTGGCTCTTGATTAGTCTACTGTCTTGTTTGTCCTGTTTTGTTTTGTTAGGTACATATTTGAAATGTCCACGTGGTACGCTCCTGGCACACTTATTTTGCTTACATCAGTCTTTTCATACAGGCACAGGTTTGTTCTTGGTGTTTTTGACTTGGTCTTGTTATTTTTTATTGTAAAATTTAAACATTATTTAGAATACAGTGAATAGCGACATCTCTCGCCAGGGCTAGTAACTGTAAAGATGAAGAAACTGGGTGATAGAACTTTCATAGATTTCTCATAGACGGCGCTACGACTAAAAAGTCGTTGAAAAAACCAAATACAAAAGATACGACGCAAGCACATCGAAAAATTCGTGAGGTCCGCTGGTTCGTTCCGTGTCTTAGTTGGTATAGTGTTCTGTCACGGTAAGCTAGAAGACATCGGTTCGAATCCGGCCGGATCGAAGGAATTTTTTCTGAGTGTTCGATCTTTGTATTAATAATTAAACATTATGTTTGTTATCGATACAACTGCTCCTTTAATCGACATTCCAAAAGCACATCCCTACGTATAAGCTTCTGCATTTGTTACGTCACACAACTCGATACCGTTCCGTTCCAAGGATCTCGATATTTACGACTAGTCGTCCAGGATTCGCGCCGCGGGAGATATTGGCACAATTACTCTTTAACCTACTAAGGAGATTTTCTTTTGTTCGTTTTTCAAAACGAATAAGTTACGGGACATGTGATGTACAAGGGGAATATTTGGGACGCGTTATTTATCGGCTGTTTTATTTCTGGCGTGCGTTAAGGTTATTTAAGATGTGAACGGATTGCATGCTTTTATTTTCGTTAGAAAGCAACTAAATTATAGGAAGCAGTAGCGACGTATGCTATCTCTACATCTTTATGAGATTGTAACAGCTGGCGTAACCGCAAATCTATTCTACATTTAAATTCAAATAACGTTTATTGCACCTGTTCCCTGTTGACGGATTCCCTGAACGCGCGTGACCAACACTGTCGACTATAAAAAAAAAATATATATGATATAGCAAAGATACCAAAGTGGACATAGAACAAATTTCATAAATGTTTGTTATCACTCTAGGACATAACTACGGCTACTACCTTGCCATCGAACGTACAAATATTCTTTCTTTTTGAAAAGACCTTGAAGGTATGTCGTAAATTATTATAGTGGTAATATTAAGATAGAAAAACGAATCGTAAATATAATTTAAAATAAACATAAAAAAAGACTTTTTAATATACCACTTTCTATCGGGTGGAACGTTTTATTAATTACCGGTTTTAATATTTCATTTTTATAAAAAATAGCCAATACTTTTCCAAAATAGAATTCTATAGATAATTTCTCAAAATTTATTAATAGTAATGTCGCACGTAAGTAAGTAAGTGTGGCGTACCACAATTTATTGCCACAAATATCAGATTGCTCCTACCGACCGGAATGCGATGACGTATCTTGAATTTTATGGACGTATGACGTCGTAGGCTGTGCGAATTTTATGACGCATTGGTGCCATAAGGCCAAAATACACAGTCCCAAAGTTGGCATATGCCAGTAAAAGCCAGGTTTCGAGTTACTAGTATGTATATACTCGTAAAAAACATACCAGATGCAGTTATTTCGGCCTTTATTTTAAGGTATCTTAAACGGTAAAAATTTATTATTATTTATTATTCTAAAATGTAAAAGAAACAAGAATTAATGTTTATGATGAACTCGAGAGCGACAATAAAAAATATAGAAATGTTATAGGAAATGAAATTGGTTTTCGGATTTAAATCGTATTTATATTATTTATTCAACCTCAATCTAATATAGGTACTGTAGTATATGGAAGAGCGGGAATCCCTAGCACAAGTATTTACATACTTAAAAGAGAGTCTAAAACCAGTATAAATGTAATGTTTGAGCTTCTGAATAAAACATTTTTTTTATTTGTATTTTCAAATAAACCGATGTTTTTGGCCCATACACACGACTGTCTGAGATAGTAAAGTCACCAACCATTTAATAACACACATAACTGATCGATGACTTTAGAAAGGCCTGAAGTGTTGGTTTGTTTGAAAAAACAAATGTGTACGATTTTGATTCGAAGAAAATTTATATTGACCAATGAAAGGGAAAACAACCACTTTTATCTCTATCCAAACGCGGCACTACGAACTTGCAAATATACCATTTAGGCAATGTTTACACGGGCAACAATGTCCACCCTTACCAGGCGGCAGTTCAATAAGCACCATGCAATTGCATACAATGAGGTGCCCAAGCGCATTGCGTTGTCACTTGCACTGTACTCTGCATAACTATTCATTGCTGATGGACAATGGATGTTCCTTTTTTTCCAAAATAGAAAACAAATGACGAAAGGTTGCTTTAAATTTGTACTTTAAGAAACAAACGACTTTACTTTTAAGGGTTGTAATATTGCCAATGTTGCACAGTGTATGCATTGACTAATTTAGAAGACAAAATTTTACGCAAAAATCTTGTAACATACTTGACACTCATTGGCTATTTATAATATTATTACAAAAGTATGTAACAACAAAAAGAAATCGACATTAATCCAAGACGTAGAATAAATTACAAAATGCCATTTAAAGTCAATACTGTAGTAAAACTCGTAAGAAACATCAAACTCTATAAGCAAACATTTTACCTCCAGCTTCTGAAATAAATTGATAACGAACGCATGGTACTCAACACAAAGAAAAACCATAAACCAAATAAATAATGTCGTCTGATGTACTCGAGATATCCAATATGCAATTCTACAGTTCGAGAAAATCTTAAAACAAGCACACAGTGGGTCAGCATAAACTTGAAAGGAAATAATTTATGTTGAATGGCCTCTGATCGAGAGATTTGTCCAGTTACATAAAATATATTCTAACTAGTAGTATTTTACAAATGATAACAATAAAAGCTACCCGAGAACTGGTTCGAATGTTTGAATTGAACGTTTAAATTCATAAATAGTAAAGCAGGATTTCCAATCTTAACTTTCCTTTCACATTATTTAGGCGACAGTCATTTTGCAAATCTAATTTCATCCAAATTTCTTTTTCGAATATAATTAGCATTACGGTTTTTATGATTAATTCCTATGTTGGTTTCTTTATGTGTATATGTGAAACAGCCAAAATGGTCAATTTTTGTCCAACTCACCACTATATCAAAACCTCTATGCATTGAAACAAAAAACCACCGCATTCGCCTTTCAACCCGGCTTGGTTAGTTCTATTATAATGTCAATTCGGGACCTCCTAGCTCCGTATACAATTACACGATGTGTTCATCCTACTGCAATCTGTCAGTTGCTCCTGCGCCGCAGTAAATATGGCCGATTTATGTGCACGCGCTGGTACCTACTTAATTTATAGCTATTTTGGACAATGTTGCCATATGATACTGTTTGTGCCGCCGAGTTGGGGTATTCAGGTAAACATTACAGCCATGCAAAGTACTTTTAATTTTGTTACAGTAAAAATTGGGATTCGAAGTGATGATTATCTCAATTATATTATCATGTTAATGGTCTAGATATTTATACAATCAATTGGAACAACAAATTGCTATCGTTAGCAATGTTTTGCGTTTTTTCTATCCCAACGTGTCAGTCTAAAACCTACCTCAAAAGTTCGTGAAATTACATCTATTTGCCAAGTTTTATTGAAATGGGTTACCGGAAAGTGCGCGAAACCGGATTCATTCCCTAGTTTGCCACCCTTAGAGGTGGAATATTTTCTTCAAATTTAAAAGAGACCAATACTGAGGTACCCTCTTTCCAACAAAAAAGAGTCATCAAAATCGGTTCACAAATGCCGGAGTAATCGTGTAATATACACACCAAAAAATACAGTAGAATTGGGAACCTCCTCGTCTCTTGTAGTTTTCTCATTGTATGTTGTAGACTCTCCTCTCAGCAAATACTATCGAAGTAAAAAACGCGTGTCTTCCTTAACTTGACATTGGCGGAATCATCGATTGTATCTATGAAGTTATAACACTATAAAGAAGAAGAAGTTTCGTCACTGTTTGTCATTTAAAAAAAAATAAAGACAAAACTATGAATCAGCACAGATGATGAATGAATGAATGCGTTCCATTTATCCGATCGCGATAAAACTTTCGTGAATTGTTGTACAGTTTCTGCTTCTGTAGCATGGCTACGCATGATAGTCGCGACTCGCGCGATAAAATTAAAATAAGCGCGCGCTATTGGCTATCTAAATTAGATATGATTGAGACAGCCAATAGCGCGTGCTTATTTCAATTTTATCGCGCGTGTCGCGACTATCATGCGTAGCCATGATACAGGGGCTAAAGTATTTAGAGCTATTGGAAGTGAAATTATTTTTTGGGTCTTAACCGCGTGTATTTGATTGAATCACCTTATAAAGAGCCCAAAAGCTTGGTTTGTTTGAAAAAAATTAACATATGTGAAATGTCTTTTTGGCTTGCTAAGCACTGTATATTGTTTCATGTAGGTGGAAATTCGTAAATGGCATTGGATTACTCATATTTAAGTTTACTATAATTGTATTATTTGTCCGTGAATTTTCCTAAAATGTATAAATAAATAAATAATAAATAAATAAATAATAGTTTCATTTCTAATGTCTAACAGTTCGTCCCGTCACTTGATGTTATAAAAAATAAAATATTAAGTAACTAAATAAAAGTCTCGAAAACTTAATTCGATATTAGAACTATTTTAAAATGCCAAGTGTGCAAGTAGTTATCGAGTTAGCCGTCACCATGGAACCTGCAAAGGGCGCGGAAGGTTGATTTGTTTGGAAAAAAAAACAAATATACGTGATTGAGATCCGAAAATAATGATTATAATTTAAATGGAAATAATATGAGGTAAATGGATGGTTATTGGATTCATCCCCTAATTTGCTACTCTTAGAGGTGGAAAATTTTCTTCAAATTTGAATGTGACCACTACAGAAGGTATCCCCTTTCTAACAAAAAAGAACCATCGAAATCGGTTCACTAATCGAAGTAATCGTGTAACATATACACAAAAAGAATCGAATTAAGAACCTCCTCCTTTTTTGAAGTCGGTAAAACAAGTTGTTTAAAAAAGTGAGTGTACAGCCAAAAACACGGTTCTTTTGCAGAGGCACTTCTCCATTACTTCGCTCGTGACTTTACTCTGTTTCAACAAATGTTCACAAATGCTTGCCTGGTGCAGCTAGTATTTCATAAAACCAAGTATGTGTCTCGAATAACCCCCTTATACGGGGTAATAAAATCTTTTCCCAGTGATTTATTTTTGACTCGAGCTGTCTACCAACCGAGTTAATATCCAGGGATTAGTTCCATTGCTCTCTTGATTTAAATACGAGACGAACATTAACATTGAATCACGCAAATGTAGAAAAGGAAACTACCTTTTTATATAATGGTTATGTACAAATGGAGAGCGTAATATGGAATAAAAAACTTTCTTCAAGGGACTTTAAGTTACCGTTGCTGGACACTATCTAACACGATTATTGTTTCTGGGTTATTACTATAATTCTGGTGAAATTACTGGCACATGGGAGTTGTCAACTTATGTCTCGGGATGACGATGACGGGCCCAGTGGTAGTGCCTCTAAGATCTCTGCGACTAAAGCTCTGAGTGGCACTGCAACTATGTTATGGTTACACACAGCCACTTTTAGGAGCGATGCAAACGCGCGTTCGTGAAACGCGATTTATGATGCAAATGCGCGACTGGATCGATACAAACGCGCATTTACATCGATGCAATCGCCTGTAAATCCCGAGTGTAGCGATGCAATCGCGCGTTTGTATCGATGCAGTCGCGCGCTTGCATCATAAATCGCGTTTCACGAACGCTTGCATCGCTGCTTAAAATCGCGCGCGTGTATAAAAGTAGACGAGGTATCGACTGCATCGCTACTGTCTCGCATTTGCATCGCTGCTAAAAGTCCCCGTGTGTAACCGCTCCTACACCAGACGCGCGACTTGTTCAACCCTTCACTTGATATCATAAAAAAACGCATTTGGTATTTTTCGTTTATTGTTTGAGTCGCTTTTGTTCGAATGTTTTCGAAATTACGTAATTAGTAAATAAGTTACTTAAATTTGTACAGTTTTCAGCATCTCCAAATGACTTAGGCTTTAAAGTATACCTTTAAGCTATAATAACCCTTGATAACATAAAAAAATAGTTGTAACTACATAAAGTTGTAACATCAAAATATGGAAAAACGAGGGAAAACGTTGCTTTTGTTATGAGAACAACGAAACGTTAAAATTTACAGTTTTTTTATAAACAATAAGGTAACGCACAAATTTTCCGGTTTCTCTTTATGTAAAGACAAAAAGGAAATGGTGTTTCTTCCGTTTCGTGCATATTCTGCATCCAATCTAAATTTCACGTTTTTTTCATAGAATATGTATATTGTATAAAAAATATACGAGATATGAGAGTATGTTGCTTACAAGCATGTAGTACTTATGGTTACAGAAACGTTGTTAACAAAATAAACCTGTATAAGCTGTCCCAAATCTCACCTCCTTCGGCGTCCATTTCCTGCTTTTCCTGATAAATGTTAAAATTTAAATTAAAGAAAAACTAAAATATTTAATACAAACATACTTACTTTATAAATAAATACATTAAACACACGTCGAATACGTGAAACGTATTTGGATTTAATTGTACAATATTAATAGTGTTTGAATAATTGAACTTTTGTCAAATTATTTTTCTAATTTTTGTGTGACCTTCAACGTTGTTAAACCACTACTATGCCCCGCAGACATCCATCAGGTACCCATAGAACATTGAGAAGGACTCAGGTGCGTTTATGGTAAAAAAATATAATCATTTGAAGTGCCGAGGGAGTACATTATTTTGAATACGTTCTCTTTCCTTTCTTCGATTTTTATAAGTAAGTATTTTTCATAGTTTCTCTGATGTATTTAATCATCAATACCAGTAAGTATTTATCTAATTTACAATGTTCGTAAACCTCAGAAAGCATTTATCATTTTAGCGAAAATTAAAAACAGTCCCAAACCTCACTACTTTCTTCTTCACTACCTTCGTTTACCATCGCTATTTTAAGTACCATTACTTAATGAAGTCAAAATGATGGTAATTAGAATGTATTTTAGGGAACCATTTTATTTTTACTATATCAATGACAATCATTGACAAGTGTATTTATTTGCGATGAAACGTGTGTTTATATTTGCAGATATCTCTGACAGATAAAAATGATTAAAGATGCCGAAGAAAACTAAGCAAATAAAAGAAAAAATTTGGAGAATAAATAAAAACGACATTATGAAAAGAAAAAGTAAGAGAATGCTAAACCGCTTTTAGTATACATTTCTCCACCAAATAGCGATACTGAAGTATTCCCTCTGGTATAAGAGCTCAATGAACCAACTCAAAATTCATTGCCTCGACCTTAGAATAATAACGCATAGAATGATAGTTTCATATCAAACGAACTGTCACAAGTGAGGCAAAAATCAAATTCATGTTGGCTAGTTTTAGTAGTAGGTTCATTTTCGGTTTTAGTGAATTTTTTTATAAAAATACAAGTTGAAACGCGTTACTTCCTTGTGGAATGTGATGTTAGTATCTATTTTATGTTTGTCTGACGTATTTTTACACTCATTTACCGCACATTTCGTCATTTTTAGCTAAAATTCTTGATCTGTTCGCGGTGTAAGTTGACCTTGAGCACTGAAGGCCCGCCCGCTCGTGTAGGCCCTTTTGACGCGTTTCAATTTGCCTCAGTTAGCGTGTGCGGACTAGGTTTCTATGCGTTATTATTCTAAGGCCTCGACCATCTATGAACTGCCCCAACGAACGCAATTTTTCGAAAACTTTGCTACCGCCACAAAAAACTAATAGGATTACCAAAGAAAAATAAATAATAAAGAAGAGGATGCAATTCAACAAACGCTTTATAGAGCAATGAAAATAGGAAGAAAAATTAAAAAAAAGAAGCTTATGTTTGGGGAAATTCATTCAAGAAGTATCAAAGAAGGCTATAAGGGGTTATAGAAAAGGGCAAACGTAAATTTATTCATATCCTTATGACAGAAAAAAATGACAAAAAACTTTTAACACAGACTAAATTACAGTACGGGAGAAAATGGAAAAAAGACAGGTAGAGCGATAGTTTGGTGAAATTACAGGCACATGAGACTTGTCAACTTATGTCTCAGGGTGACGAGTGCAGTGGCAATACCTGTTGATATTCCTCTCTATGAAGATGTTAATACACTACAATTTCTAGAGTTTTCTGTATGAGATGAGAATACAACACTAGAGGAAATACCAAACGACACAAAAAATTTTAAGTACAAAAGCATTAACTAATTTCCAGACGAATTTACAAACAGGCAACACTCACCAAAAAACAAAATACTATATTAACTAATTATTGGAAAAATAAGCAGTTTTATATTGAAGAGAAAAATATGGATAACTGTATTTTGAAAATTTTATAAAGTGTATGAATGATAGTGAAGCTGACAGGGAAGATGTTCTGTGGAACGTGTATGGAAATGGAACGTGTATGGAGGTAATTAAAAGTGAAAAAATACTGACTGATAGTTTTTGGAGTGAATCTACGTCTAGTGATTGATTATTTAATTCCCAATAAGTGTTTTGGGAGGATAATATTTTTTAGTTGTAGTGATTATATTACGTAATATCTGATTGCGGATTATATCAAAATAATTGCTTTTTGTTCCTATTTTTATAATTTCACTTAAATTTTTCTTTTAGATCTCATAATACTTAATAATATTACGTTTGTTTTAATTTGTAACTGATATTTTTTAAATGTATAATTGACTGGAAAGTAAATTTTTAAATTGTTTCTATTTTATTTTTGACACTGACAAGGTTAATTTAGCTAATATTATGTTATGTTTCGATTATATTTTTAAGCATTGTTTCGAAATAATTTAAAAAAAACATTTAAAAGGTACATAAAACAAGTTTGTTACCATTTCTTTCCATTCATTCGCATTACCGTCGCACCAACTTTCCCTACTTTTTTATATTATTGTCATTTCGCTCGATGAAGTTCTCATTACCTTCTCACTGCGATATTTCAATCGATTATAATTTCATAATTATTGACATTATGAAAGTATAATCTGTTCTAGATTACAGTATTAACTTTATATTTATATAAAATCGCATAGAAATATCACCAAATTTGAACAAAACGGAAGAAACACCCGAAACATTATATTTCAAATCAAATAGAATAGAATACAATAGAAACCATTTATTACATCGCCACAACAGAAAAATACACAGCAAGAAAGATAAAAAAAGATAAAGCTAAATTAAAACAAAAATGAAATATTAAAATTTTTAAAATAAGTAATGAAATGACAACAAAGCAAAAACATTAAATAGTCAACACAATTCGAGTAGATGACTGTGTACCGCTGCGGAATATGTAAAAAGAATCCATTCAGCTAATGTCACCGCTGTTAAACGGCAGTGGCGCTGATTTTCAGTGGACCCTAAAACTGAGTGAGTACCGGACGAATCAATAGCATATTTCAACCAAAATTCTAGAAATTGATGACAAAGAACCTAAAAATGTGTGATACTACTATGTAGCTATGTTTATAGGCAACTTTGTAAATACAACTGTGACAGACTCAAAAGCAAAGTTTCGGGTATAGCGCTACTCTTTTCTACATAACTACCTCCGTGGCCAAACAGTTACCATGCATTATTATTATTTCTCCCAGGCCGGGAGAAATATGTGTACCGTGTGTATATGTGGCCAACATTTATTTCTCTCGTGAATATAATAATAATAATAATAATAATAATAATAATAATATTTATTTATTTAAGCCTAAGGTATTACAGCATTAAAAGTATTACAAATAATAATATGTCTATAAAGTTAAAACCTTATCCAAATCCAGTAAACTCATTCAACGATTTTCCCTAACGTCGCTTCCGATGTCCGAAACGCTACTCCAGCGCTGCAATAGAATGTGATATGTGGTAAAGTGACGAAACAGTGAAGGGGTGAGATTTTGATTGAGACTGATAGGTCACGAGCTGACTTATTGGTAATGTGATCTGGCTAGGAAACTACACGCTAATGTAGTTTAGCAGTTTTTGACAGGGTATCTTGATAATCAATGGGTAGAAGAATGTTTAGGCGTGTTTAACAGAAATTGGAATGCATTTTAGAGTGATAACGCGATTGCATAGCAACACTTGCTATTCATAGGTGATTGCAACGATGCAAACGCGCAACTGCATCGATACAAACGCACGATTGGATCGACACAAACGCGCGATTGCATCGGTACAGTCGCTTATGCTGAATTACGTGCGAAAAATTCGTATAGGTTTATGCACATGATTTTGTTTTGTTCATTGCAAATTTAAAAGTGAAATTAATAAGTATATTAAATAAATAAATTAGTTAATTAATTTAAAACGTGCATCGCGTTTGTATGGCGTTTGCATAGTGTTTGTATCGCGTTTGCATCCCTGTTTCAAAGCGTTTTTAGGAAGATGTGTTCAACTTGTGGCAGTGGAAAAAACGTGTATTATTTATTCTTCGTCATATTCTATCTAAAATCTATCTATCTAAAATGTTATTGTTTGTAAAACGTTATCTCTTATACTACACTTTCAACGCACATATATCCGTAATATACCAAGTAAAATGGATAAAATTTTAAACAATAAGGTATTAGGAAATGAAACTATTTTTCCGGATTTGAATCGCGTATTTTTTTTCAAACAAACCGACGTTTCGGGCTCTTTACAGGTCATATGGTCACGGTTGACTGAGGTGGTACAGTCTCCAACCTGTTATGTCTAATATTAATGAATAAGGTATTATCAAATAATGAACACCGTGGTAGTTTAATTTTTTCCATTTTGAACTTAATTTTGGAAATAAACCCTTTTTTGAGACGCGCTCAAACTGTATCAACAGTTTGAGCGCGTCTCAAAAAAGGGTTTCTTCACTTTGACGCATACGAATGTCGACAGTGATAGCTGAGACGCGTTTCTGGATGGACCTATATCGCCCGCACTGTAGAGAGCTAGCTAATTCCTTTCATAATTGTAATATAATAGGCGTGGCTTAAAACATCGATCGCTCAAGGTTATCGACGCTGTTCAGCGTCTTAAGGTCGCACGCATATGTAGACGAATAGCAACTGTAACCACTCTTAGATTTCACATAACACTGTGTTTGTGAGTGCAAAATATATCACTCATGGACATACTTAGAGGAACGCTAAGAAAAGTTGAATTAGGAGAGAATAAAAATTTTAAAAACAAATTACGTCAATAGTCTTTTGATTTTTGAAAAAAGAATTAAAGTTTTATTGTCACCTTACAAAATGTCAATTTCGCTGATTTTGCTTCACAATAAAACTAAAATTAAATATGATATTACAAAACCGATTAGAGCGATTTAAGATCACGTTTTACTGATCCTAGATATATGTTAATAGCTTAATTTCACCTCAAACATCGATTACGTTAGTTATTATAATATGGAGGACAGCATAGCGTACTATGCCATTACCAACAAACTACGTGTTGGTATTTTTTGTGATATTTTTTAAATTACGAAAGTGCTTTAAGCCCCCTTTGTCCACAATCTCACCTGATGGTAAGTGAAAATGTGACAATGCCTATACTATGCCAGTTATTTTAGAACATTAGTTCCAAGTGTTAACATCCAATACATTATTTACTTCCATAACTGATTGTCTGTAATACTTGCAAAAGTTCTTTGCCAGGGGCTTTCCATTAATTCCTCGACTATAGGTAAATATCATTGGTAAACACTCAATATTATCTGCCTGCCTATGAGTATAGACTGTCGCGTCTGACAGTAATACTCTTTGGCAAAATTCAACATTATAACAAAACACTATCTTTTACAATGAATAGTGTTGTTTGGAACGTTAATCATTTCAAGAGTAAACATCGGCACATTGTCTACTTCCATAACTGATGTATATAATACCGGCAAAAGGTCTTCACCCACATACTTCACATTATAATGCATGCTCGTGATATTTGAGCCGAATATCGATATAATCTACGCTCTCACAAAGCAAGGACGGCCCAATTTTAAAACCTAATAGGTGAACGGCTATCATATAACGACTCTATTGCTCATTATTGACGGCTATTCGAAGCAATAAGGTGCATCATATTGATGCCTTCTCGTGATTAGAGATCGAAACATTAATCTGCAGGTCTTCCTGTAGTTGTGGCAGTTGACTGTAACTGTATACTTAACTCATAAATATTTATTAATGCTGTCTTTAATTGTATCTCTGGGATCAGCAAACTTAATTTCCAATAGCTTATTTATTTGTTAAAACTTTATTGACTACAAGACATGATGGTACAAAAGGCGAACTTAAAGCTAAAAGCGTTCTCTACCAGTCAACCTTTAAGAAAAACGAAATTCACGAACGCGGCGAATTATTATATTAATAAATTATATATGACATATTATAATTTAAATTATGTTTATAATTATTAAACAAAATATTACCTTAATAATAACTTATATGTAATAAATATTACATACAACCTAACATACTCATATGAGTATGTTACGTTGTACGTGTATACGTATATGTATAAATGTATACAGAATATGATGATGTCTATCATTGTGACAAACAATTTAAAAGGTGCTCATGAACATTCTTTTTGAAAGAGAATATACTGGGAGACCTTCTGATGGAGTCTGGGAGAGCATTCCAGAGAAGTATCGATTGGAGAGTGAAGGAGTCAGACATGAAGCCAGAACGAACGAGAGGTACAGTGAGTGAGAGTGAATTCATGGACCGAAGAGGAAGGTTGTGAGAGTCACCGAGATATTGAAGTTTACATTTTAAGTATTCTGGATAGTGAGGATTGAAAAGAATAGAGTACAACGTCCAGAGGAGTCTCTTCTACCGGCGTTGACGAATGGGGAGCCATTTAAGTTGAGACCTGAAAGAACATGATCAAATTTGCGTAGGCAGAAGATGAAACGGATAGCATTATTGAGAAGGCTTATGTCATACCCTCAACAATAAAGTGTCCTAATTTGAATAGTAATTTCAGGAAACTGACAAAATAGATTTAATTAATTATAACTATTTATTAAAAAACCAACCTCATAAGTTTATAGAATTACATCTATTTGCCAAGTCTTATTGAAACGGTTAACGGAAAGGGGGTGAAATCCAATAAACCGGATGATGATTGATTGTATTACTTTGCCGCTATATCCAGTCTTCGTATACAAACTTAATTTTGGGCTATAAGTTCCTCTCTCGAGGGGCTGGTTGTTCCTAGGAACAACTTCCCCAATTGACCTGCAATCATACTTAAAATTTTTATGACCATTTTTCTTTGTTCTAAGGATGCCAAACTACAAACGGGCTCATGTCAAATATTTAGACAAGGAGATAGAGTCACTTATGTGTGTTTCAACTGTGATTCAGATGAAGAAATAAGCGACGAATAATATTACTGATGAATAAGAATGTAGTTGTTTTTTTTAAGTTAGTTGTACGTAATATAAACATTACACACGTACAAGTTTATTTAAGAAAATCTTTGTTATACTGTCATAGTCTAGGCGGAACAATTTGCCCCAAAGGCGAAACAACGCGCCCCCGAAAGCGGGGCTGAATGTTCCGCTCCGAATTTTGTCAAAAATTTGCCTCTATGAAAAAGACTATTGAGATATTAGTAGAAGTGACTATACTATTACAAAAACCGATAAACATTTGTTCAATATTTCCACATGTTGAAAATCAAAACCTTTATTTTCCGTATAAAACTGCAAGTTATTTGAAGATCGGAATGTTCAGCCCCGCTCTCCCCTACCCCCTTTCCAACTAAAAAATAATCATCGGAAACGGTTCACAAATGTTGGAATAATTTATGGGATTTCAACTGCCTCCGTGACCGAACGGTTACCACGCTGGATTGCCACACAGAGATCCCGGGTTCGATTCTCGGGTCGGGAGAATATTTGTATGGCCCACATTTCGACTCATCCGTAGAACAATGATGTGTAAGACTACTTGTTCTCAGGACATAGTACATTTCGTTCGTTCTTCTTCGCTGTGTGTGGATTTCAAATCAACCGTCGTTCGATTTTATAGCAGTAATTAAAGTCACTGGTACGTCACAGGAATTAAAACCGTTGACCTTTCCCACTTGGCTATTACGTCTCCAATATAACGCAAAGCAAGGAAGAAATAAATCCAAGAGACTGGCAGCACAATAAACCATTATGATTAAAAAATACGGAACAGGAAGTCTTATACAAAAACTAGATCGCCAACAAAAATATTCACATCTACTTCGTAACTTTTTGATATTTTACGATTATTTATTGGACTTAAATTGAATTCTGTTTTCATTAAAATTTATTAAATATCTATCTGGTGAAAGTTATTTTTAACGTTGATTTATAGGTACACAGCATTCCATATTCTTTAATTGTATTGCTATATTAATTGATTTATATTTTTATAACACCTTACACTAGTTTTAAAATACATGGTGACGGGACGAACAAGTCATGCGCCTGATGGTAAGCGACAAGCCGGGCCATAACAGTAATGTGCCACTCAGAGCTTTAAATCGCAAAGATCTAAGGGGCACTACCATTGCGCCTGTCACCTTGAGACATAGTTGACAAGTCCCTGCACCCGTACTCTTCCAAACCGGAACGCAGTAACAGCCACATTATTATTCTTTAAAACGGTTACCTATCAGTAGACCGAAATAACATTTTCCAGAAATAACGTTTGGTCGAAATTTCGTAAACTCGAAATAACTCGGTCGAAATAACGTGTAATTTTGAGAGGAAAATGTTTTTCCTTTTAAACCTTTTAAAAGGAAAAACATTTTCCTCTCAAAATTTCCTTTTAAACCTAACTTAACTTAATCTAACCGAACCTAATCGTGTCTTTAGCGACAAATATTCAACATGTCCTGAAAGAACAACTGTTTCGTTATAATTCGGTTTTCGGTGTAATGAGAATTCGAACAAACGTTATTACGGACAAAAAAAATTTCGACATTGTGATAAGTTACCCTTTAAAACACATTCTTTAATTCATAGTTTCCCATACTTTTTGGCTCACCGCCCACTTAGGCAAGATAAAAAAAATTTCAACGCCCATCATCACAAAAAATAATCTTTCTAAGACTATTGCAAAGCGCAATTTTTTTGCTAGACTATAATGGTCGCCATTTTCATTTAATTCTCTTTCCAGATTTAACCCTCTGAACAAAAGTTTCATAACACTAAATACTACAAATGAAAAGTTCAAAAAGCTACACACTAAATTATCGAACAGTTTATATGTTAGGGGTGCAAATCATGTCGCAAGACCACAGAGGCGCCGCACGCGCTGCGCTATAATGAAATCATAAGTCACGATCTCATCTCCATCCCTATGCAACTTATGTAGCATAAATCGAACCATAAGTTCCAAGTCATAAAGTGCAATATGATAGCAATGTAAACTTTGTATCTGAACAATCTCGACGTTCACTTGTATTTGAGTAATATCGACTGAAAATCGATGGCGTAAGGTATAGCATAAGTGTAGAAACAAATTTGCAGATGAAATGCCCTATAGAGAAAGAATGTATTGCAGTTTAGTTTAGGCTTTATTTAAAGGTCTTTTGTTTCTTAGGCCAAAGACAATTATCAAGTGATGAATGGTAAAAATAGATAAGGATCTTTGTGTGGAAGATTTGTGAAAGGCGAAGTTTTGAATTGAATCATAATACTGAACCTATCTTGATCTTGATCAATCGCGTACAGCAGGCTACAGTTACATGATTGGTCAAAATGTTTTGATGAAAACTATATCTTATATCATTGACATAGTATTAAAAAAGTAACAATGGAGTAGCTTACTTTCGAAGTCACAACGGTAGCAAAAAGCGATGGTGAAATTGCAGGCACATGGGACTTGTCAACTTATGTCTCTCTATAACTGAGATCTCTGCGATTTAAAGCTCTGAATAGCACTGCAACTGTTATGGACAGGCGTGTAGCTAACCACCAGGCGCACGACTTGTTCGTCCCGTCACTTGACATCTTGAAATCGTCACATTGGTTAAACTCTACCGCTCATTCGTAAGGCAGATTACCCCGAGAAAAATGAGCAAGAAACTCTAGGGGTTGCCCTTTGTAAATAACATTTGTACACATTCAAATTTACAATATATTAATTTTTTTTGTTTTCAAACTACTTATATAATACTTCTATGAGCTAAATGGGTTACTACTACGGATTTTTGTCATCCAAGTACACAGAAGTTGTATAATAACCTTTACTATAAAGTTTTTGTTTTACAGTTTTAAACCTCGCGAATGGCACATTTTGTATATCAACCGGAATCTTCTTATGGAAGTGTATACATTGCCCCTTTAAATGAATTTGTGACTTTGTGAAGACGACTCATCAAGAACAGATAATTTATTTTTGTTCCTCGTATTAATGTTATGTCTGTCACTATTTTTCATAAAGATTATTTTAACATAAATTACATTTTCATACATGTACCGTGACGCTAGCCTAAAAATGTTAATTTCCTTAAACTTAACTCTCAAAGATACTCTGGGGCCTAGATTGTAAATTGCTCTAACCGCACGTTTCTACAGGACAAACAATCTATTGATATCGGCTGCATTGCCCCAAAGCAAAATGCCGTTTTAGACCAATTTAGCGATTTCAATGTCTGAAAGTTTCCGTATTTTTTAATCGCGTACACTGCAGAGCTGAGCCGTTTTGATAACTTACTTATATGTGGATCCTATTTCAATTTAGCATCTAACGTTATACCTAGAAATACAACTTTATCCACAAGTTTCAATTATTCGTTTCTAACTACAATCGTACACTCTGTCTCAATCTTAAAATAAATATGTCATAATAAAAATAAAGTAAAATTGGATTTGGGTTTTAACCCGCAAGTCACTATTAAACATAAAGTTAAAATGTACACATGTGTTACCAAAATATTATGATGTTTACCACCTCGTCGTTTTCCACATAGTAATATTTTCTTTGTGAATAATTTTATGTTCGTACTTAAATTTTGCAACAGCACAATCACAATATCCAATCTTAGTCGTCCTGAAACCTAACAAGTTTTACAATAAGCAATTTATCTCCTGACACCGATTCATCACAAAAACCTAACTTTGACCTATCGATCAAATTTATATTTTATTTCCTATAAACCCATAAGTAAGAAGCCTTTTAGAAAAACGAGATGATAACAGAAGTCTGTAACATTATTTCTTCTTATGACCTCTAGGTGAGCAAATATTTCCTACAACCCTGGTATAGAGATAGATGGGACCTAGAAGAAGGACATTGGCTACTTTTTGTCGTAAAAATAAATTTTAAATAAGGGTGAATGAAAGGGTTTTTTTATAACATCAAGTGACGGGATGAACAAGTCGTGCGCCTGATGGTACCAATCATTTCTAAAGTAAGGGGTCTGAAAAATTCATATTTATTCCTTTTGAATAAACAATGTTTCAGCCTTTTACCCCTTAAGATAAAATAGGGGATGAGCAGGCTACTCGAAGTGGTTTAGAATAAGTACTTCGTGTAGCCTGCTCGATGAGCAGGCTACAAAATGGCGATAGGCGATAGGCGATAGGCGATAAAATGGTTGTTGCCCATTTTATCAGATAAAGTCGTGAACACCAAACCAGTTTCACATAAAATTAAGAACAACACGCACGTTGTTCTTAATTTTATGGTTATATACATTTCAATTCTTCTAGTATCTCATCTTGCTCACGCTATCATGATGAGTATGTGCGGGAAAAGGATAGATATATTAAGTTACCGCTGCTTGTCAACCAAATTAAACGATTTAGAAAATGAAACTTCGAATATAAAATTAAATAGGTATGGCGCAACGAATGATAATAACCGCGAAATATTATAATTTCCATTCTTGTTGTTTTTTGTACGGCTATAGATTCAATTTAATGCGTCTAACTCAATTGAACCCATGTGTAATCAATCAATTCAATTATATAGTTTTACAAAATTGTTACATAAGGCAGAGTACAATGCAACTTTCTCTGTCGTCATTAGATTGGCATTAGAACGTATTGGCATAGCTAAGCTTCAAAGATGCTAAATTAAACTCTATTGTAAAGAGCCATCGGCTACATTTAAACGATTTATTACGAAAGTTTAATCAACTATTGATCGAGGTATGTCAAGTGTTTGTAATATATCTCTTAAGTTTGAACACTTGACGGGATACGTGTTGTAAGTAGTATACATAAGGCTTAAATTGTTTGTATAGTAGAAGAGGTGAGGTAAGTATCCAATAGCTTGCACTGTGGGCGCTGTACGAGGAGTTCCTGGTTTCGATTAGCGTTAGGAGAAATTTGGGAAATGCTCATTTCTAATTGGTTCTAGTCTAGATTTATGGGTCATGAAAAATGTATTATTATTTCAAAAAAATGTGTAAACGATGGCTCCTGTCTGTGCAGAAATCGAGTAGCAATTGGTCGGTGGTTTAATCCCCTAGCAACACTAAATAAATAACATTTTAGATTCTTTTTAACTACAATTTTTAAATTTTTATTCATTTTACATATAGTGAAGTGCAACACAGACTGCCTCTATTAATTGCCTCACTTCGCTTGCCGGTCTGATGCCGCAATCCAATAGCCATAAGTGAAGCCTAAAAATCAGCAATGCTGAGTCTTCATCCTCTTTGTCCACACTACTGGTCTTTTGTTTAAATTGTTCTTATATTTGTATATGTGTTTTGTGGATAAATAAATGTCTTTTTATTTAGTTTTGTTTCATTTATTCCGAAAAAAACCTGACTAATGTAAAAATATTACATTTATCCAAAATTTTTCAGAAAAATACCAGAGGTTTTGAAAAAAATACATTTGGAAAGAATTCACAGTACATTTTTTTTTAACAATTACCAAACACTAGACCTACATTGCTAGGATGGGGTATTAGTTGTTATATATGTATATATGAGCTTCTTTTTTAAATTATATACTTCTGTACTATACAAAATATACATTGAAAGTACTTATTTATTATATGCACGTTCTAGATTTGTACAAGTTAGTTAATAACTAAAGAGTGTAAAGGGGTTTTTTGGTGTCACAAATACCCTGTATATTCACATAGATTAACCAGTAAATAGTTTTTATAGACACGAGTACATTATATACTCGTAACTATGTATTTTCTAAGCATCTTTTTTAAAGGAATGCTTTTTTAAATTGTGTTAATATACTAGCACTTAAATCGCAATGATAACACTGAACAGTAATGTAACTACGTTAAACTCAATTAATCTGTAACGGCAGCGATTTTGCGACGTAATAATTTTTCTACAAAACCTTAGAAAATTAATTAAAAAAAAGAGAGAATTTGATATAATTATTAATGCAAAACATCGAACACAAAGAATAATTTCTTCGACTTGATGAAATTATTGTTTGTTTATTAATTAGGTTTGTTTGAAAAAACAAATATACACGATTTAAATCCGGAAAAATAGTTTCATCTCCTATGTGTAACAATCGCGAAAACCTAAGAACTCGATTGTTTGTGTTCGATCTAATGGTCCTGCATTGTTACACGCTACACGTAACTCTAGTTTGGCCCAGACGCAGGTTTGATCTTTGTATTTAATAATTATAACACAGTGGTGGAGCAATTACACAAATAAAATAAATATATTCTGCAATAAAAATTTAAACGTTTTTAACATTTGAATTGTTTGAACCTACAACATGTTCAATAATTATCAAAACTCCTAAATTAATAAACGGTTTAAAAAACATAGGTTAGTCAGAAAACGTGTTTCGTCATCTAATGTCCGTACCATAAATTTAAAAATCCCATTTCAACAAACTTATTTACCACAAAATCGGTAGTACACATTTTTTTTGCGAGAAAAGAAAAGGTCCATGAACTGGACCTCACACTTCAAAGTCGGACTACTCAATCTTCCAAGATTAATGATTCAGATAGAACAAAATGTATGACAATATATACGTATGTAGTACACAAAAAACTGCCACTTATTATGGGCATCGTGCGATTGTTACAAGACATTTTGTATGAAAGACAATTAAACGTTTTTTTAGCAGAAAAAAATTTGAGTAAAGGACAATGTCCACGGGATATTTTGTACGAAACTATTATCGAGAAAATCCTAGTAACATTTCTTACGACTAGTTTGTTCTTGTATACATGTACAGGGTCTAGAGCACGTCTAGACACTTAGATTCAACTCTATGCTGTTTGAAATAAGAGCGGTCCAAAGTCTCAAGTTCGATGTACTCTTGACGATATTTCTCTATATCGCAACAACACCTAATTCCTCTGGACGAAAGTTGAAAAAACTGAAGCGTATCAAACAAAGCCGACGAATTATATTTTTTTTACGATACCAAGTGGCAAGACTAACAAATCCTGCGCCTGGTGGCAAGGGACATACTTGCCCATGACGCCATGCCAAATCTCAAATATCTGAGGTACACTGCCACTGCACCCGTCATCCCAAGACATAAAGTTACCAAGTCCCATGTACCTGCAATTTCACCAGAACCTACAAAATCAGAACGAAAATGGCAGAAATAGATATGGGGGCAGCAGCCACTTCCCTGGACGAATTCTTTTACAATCAACTTTACTGCTACTTAACACCGGCTCAATGTCCTCCCGTTCTTTGACATATATGTTTCATTACGATGTTGTCATTCACCGTGAGCGAGAGATGTTAAAAATTAATTTCAATGGTGTCAAACCATAGAAACTCGAATGAGAAGTAACCCCTCTCTCTATTTTTTTCGTAAAACCATCTGATATTGGTTTTGGTAATATATAAAAAAAACTTTGGTATTTCTTTTTTATTACATACATATATATATATTCAGGGAAAAGTCTCCAGCCAGGGAATCCTACTCCACAGCCGTTGGCCATATAAATGTGAAAATGTAACGCTTCGTGCCAATCCTTGGAATCGCCGAAGTATCTTTGTGGGTCTGATTTTCCCGCGTAACTCAGCAAACGCACAGTGGACGTGCAGTAGTTCTTGTGCTTTACTTTATATTTCTTACAAGAAAAAGAGGCCAAATATCAGTACATAGTACTAAAAAGAATCGACCTCAAAAGTTCATGGAATTACATCTATTTACCAATATTTATTGAGATCGGTTACCGGAAAGCGCGCAAAACCGCATTCATTTCCTTAGAGGTGGAATATTTTCCTCAAATTTAAATGGCACCAATACTGAGCTACTTGTCTTGATGAGTTATCGCGTAACATAGCAACATATAAAAAATAGTCGAATTTAAAACGGATATTTCACCATTAGTCGCGTTTTAGTTAGTGGACAGCAGATGTATTTTCTTTCTTTCTTTCTTCTTATTTTCTTCCTTTTCTTAGGTGTACGAAAAGAGCCTCCCAGAGAGACGTATCATTCCTTTCCAGTAAGTCTGGCGCACACATCAACGAGTACCTTATGCCGATTGACAAATCTTCCTCACGATGGCAACTATTACAGGGTATGCCATATGGAAATCGGAATAATAGGTAGGTCTTTTTTACAATATCTGAGGCACGAACAAGTCGTGCGCCTGATGGTAAGCTGTCCCGTCCATAACAGTTGCAGTGCCACTCAGCTCTTTGAATCGCAAAGATCTGAAGCGCACCGCCACTGCGCCCGTCACCCTGAGACATAAATTGACAAGTCCCATGTGCCTGTAATTTCACTAGCACCCTTACCTTTCAAAACCGGAACATAGAAATACATTACTGCTTGGCAGCAAAAATAGGCTAGAAAGATAAAAATCTTTATCTTTATCCCTGAACGAGCTCGTTCACAAGAAGCTCTACTGCTGCTAAATGTGATGTGACGTGAAATACTTATTGATATAAATATAAATTGTTTAATCGCTTTTTTCCCGTTTAGAAATGTTAGTGCAATGCGATGCGAAAACTTTTCCTTTGTCATTAGCGAGAGGTACAAACATTCACAAATGTACATAATTAGAGTCATAGTCATAGGCATTTGCCAGGGATTCGGATGGTTCGAGACCGTCTGTTTCTTAATTGAGAACCACACGTTCTTCGATTATTCAATACTTCAATACTTTTCGACTCCAATGAGGATGAAATTCAAAGAAAAAATACCATAATCGAAATCTTATACATTAACATATCCAAAAGGAGAAAAAGAAAGCTTACAAAAACCAGTATTCAAAGAAATTTTTATTAGCACATAACACATATTCACATTTGCGTTTCAAAACAACCTTTTTGAGCATTAGCATAAAAATATCTTTGCTCATAAAAGTTTATTTGTAAAAAAAGAATCTAATACTTAATTCACATGAAACAGTCAGTGAACTTATCTTCCTTAAATAATAAATATAACTATGGTGCCCCTTATTTTGTCCACTGGGTTGTTTCAAGGAGCCTCTCGGAAAGCTTAGCTAAGTTGGATCTGGCGGCAATCCTTGGGTACAAAACTCATAGAAAACTCATAGAATCAGGACTACATCAATCGTCCGCCGCCATCTTAGCACGCAGTAGTCAGGTTGTATTGCCCGAATGCCCACACTACCTCTATCATCAACCATTAAGTTGTACCGCAGACAGCCCCATACTTTCTACATTACTTTTGATTATAGTGATCCTCCCTACCGACCCTTAAGGTATACGAGAAGAGCACCATAACCTGTGCGTGCACAGGAACCTTCAGCTTCTGCCCCAGATCAGCCTGTGTAGTATAATGTTGTCACAGACCGTTGTCACTGACTTCATCTGGTTCTCAAGAGGCTAGTGCCTCGGGTGTACCACAGACATTACAAAATAATAATATGCCAGACATTTTCACTAATTTTAGTAGCAGTAGAGCTTCTTGTGAAGGTGTTCGTCCAGGGCCGTACCACCAACTTACCTATATCTACCACCAAGCGGCAATATGAGTATTACTTACTGTGTTCTGGTTTTGAAGGGTCCATACCCTTGCTGGTGAAATTGCAGGCACATGGGACTTGTCAATTTATATCTCAGGATGACGGGGCGCAATGGCAGCGCCCTGAAATCTTTGAGATTTAAAGCTCTGAGTAGCACTGCAACTTATTCAATTTTACTGAAAAGAAAAATTACCGGGACTCAAAATAGGGTATTCTTTGTAATGTGAATACCAGTGCAACGGAATTCACTCTGGGACACTATCTAAAACACCCAAGCCAGAACAAATTTACGAAACTGAACTACCCATATTGGTTCTGTTGGGATTCGAACCTGGGACCTCTTTATCCAGCGCAACTTGTGCAAACCATTGGGCCATCGAGGTCATCTTTGAAATATCAATACTACAATTTTTACAACGCTCAATAACTTCAACTGTTCCATTCAAAATATTTGTAATAATAGTAGTAACCCTAATTCGAACCAAAAGAAAATAATATCCATAGCATGTAACCACAGCGTGGATAACTTTGAACAATCTTAGTAATAATACAATTAAAAAACAAAACAAAACAAAACAAATTACTTTACAAATCGTGTTACGCTCTTAATTTTCTCTATCCAAAATTTTAAAACTAAAAAGAATCGAATTTCCCTGCCTTAGAAATGTGACTCAACAGCAAGACAAGTTTTTTATAACAAAAAGACAATAGAAATTAAAAATAAAACAAACGTATCAAATGGGTCTGTGACTCGGCTAGTGAGGACCATAGAGGACGTAGACCTCGCAGATGTAGTGTCATAGATCACAACGGTTGAGCACACAGAAAAGATTAACGAGGAACACAAACGTAGCAGTAACAATCCCAAAAAAAACTAGCTAATCATTTAATTTTTTTATACAAAAAAAACTAGATTGTAATTTTTTTATTCATTTGTCTTTGAGCTGGCTAACCTTTCGTCTAATATTGTGTACTTTAATTTCAATCATATCAGTCTTCTTTTTTTTTGTTTTTTAACAGATCTTCTGTTAATTATTATACTCTAATATTACGTGTGAATAGCAGAATAAATGTTTCTTTCTTTCTTTAAGTTCCTACTAATACAGGTTTATTGAGTAGTTCGAGGTTGATTTTACGTTCTTTTCATTTTCTTAAATTTTATCTAAACGAGTTTTTTTTTATTAAACTTTCATTTGGTTAACGTTAAATTATTCCAGTTTTTAAATTTTCAATCGTTTGTGCTGGCTTAACTTCGATTTTGATCAATAAAGGTTGAGTAAGATTTTAAAAAGTAAATGTTTAAAAACGTTCACACATTGTTACTTTATGTCTAATTTTATTATTTGTATATAAATATAAAAGTTACTATTTTATATTCCCAGTTTTTCCGATAAATGTGTATACGTAATATATTTCTTTACACGAATTTTAAGAGGAAAACGTACTTGCATAGATTTTGGAATGTAACAAGTTTCGAAGAAAAATAAACATGATAAATATTGTTGTACGTTTTATAAATTCAATGCAATTCTGTCGACGTGCATTGCAATGACATTTAAAACCCGAAAGGAACATCGATTTGATATAAAACCAGATCTGAATTGCAATGAAGCTTCAAAATTTTAAGTCGCAAAAAGCTCTGTAAAAATATTTCAATACACTAATAAATTTTCCTCACGTTTAGAGCAAACACTAAAAGGATAAAATATTTTCGGACGATTTTCAGATTTTGAGGAATTGTTTTATTCAGTACTTGGATTCCTTCACGTTATTGTCGATAACAATGACCTTTACAGTATGCCAAAAGAACAGGCAATATCAGAGAAGACACATGTGATATGCGTCCGTGAGAGTCGAAGCCCTAACTTTATGCTGACAAGCACACCAATGGACTGTATCTCTATCAACCAATGTACCAAACACTCCTAAACAAAAGGTTCAGGCTTGAATTTACCACCTACCGAATGTTGTTTGGGAGTTTAATATAACTTCAATTAGTTTCTGAACAGATATTACATCACATACTGTAACCGTACAAACTGTTATGTCAATTGTCAACATTACATACAGATGCGTAAGCGCAAGTTTAGTGACCGCTCTCGGTTCGGGTGATAAATTTGAACCTGCATATAACTTTACCTTTGCAATGACATAACATTTTTCTTTATACTTATTTATTATTATTATTTCCGCCATTTCTTTTTAAGCTTTTTTATTATTTTTAGGTAATTCAAACAGCTGTTGAGTTTAATTTTGTATAACCAATAAGATTATTTCTATGATTTGTTTGACTGTGTTTTGTTACACTATTGTTTATAGCGAGCTTTATTTGGAAATTCAGAAACCCACTATCGCCCACCATCTACCACATGACACGTAGTTATTTTGTTTAAGTAAGTAAATATACTTTTCGTAAACCGATTTCTACTTATCACTTGTTGAAAAAAGGTAATAGTACTTACAAATAGCTTAGGTTTAAACGTTTCATGTACCTGAGCATATATCTTATATTATTATTTAACATTCACTATGATTAAAGATAATAAAGTAATATATTTCAACAATAGTCAGGAAATAACGTCAGGTAAGTTGGTGGCTTAATTATTAGCAAATTGGACTCTGTATGAATATGAAGTCTCGAGTTTGATTACCGAAAGGTTCAATTTAGAGAACGGGCTCTTCTGGTTAAAGTAGATACATTTACAATGTAAGTATTCCCTGGATTGAGATAAGGTAATTTGTGTGCTTTCCTGATACACAAAAAACTATATCCATGCAACGTATATCTAGCAAATTTAGAACTGAAAGTTTTGTGATAGTTATAAGTTCACTGTGTAACAAAAAGTAGCGGAGGAAACCTGTGTTTCAAGCCCCAATAGTATCACGTCATTTTAAATATTGAAATACGATTAATTGGTGGAACATTCTTTGCTTTAAAATTGATAGTCACATGTGTTGACAGTTTCAATTTAAGCTCATAATTTACCAAAAGGAGATAACAAACACTCCAATAGTATTACATAATTTTAACCAACGTTGTGAAGGTGTCTAAAAATGTTCTGTTGATGATACACTAGTTTTTTATGTAATTTATAGCGACATGAATCATTAGTTTTATATATATAGTTATATTCAAGCTTTTTTAAGTTGATGCAAATTGGCAGTACAAAAAAGGCACTCCATATTTTCATTAGCACAAATAAACATACATTCTCACTTAAGTATACTATCTTCAAAAGCATTGTCCAATTACCGGCATCGATAAGATACGGCCAATTAATTTCAATTCAAGATGAGTACAACTAAACATTATTATAGTAAAGCTTAAAAGCCGTATGTTGTTTGCGATTATTTTATAGAGGTGTCGTGCATACAAACGACTTTAGAGATAACTTGTGTGTGTTAAGAAATTCAATAAATGAATTCATTACAGATGAATACAAGCACGATCGATAGAAATTTATTTCACATGAATTTTCATATCCCTTACTTGGAAACGATTGGTTCTCCATACAAACTTTCATCCGTATTTCGCTCTCTTTAAGATTTATTTTTCTTTTTTCCCATCTATACCAAAATTCATCAAGTTTGGTTCAGCTGTTTAGGCGTGAAAACCTAACAGACAGAGTAACTTTCGCGTTTATAATATTAAGTTTTGATTAATGTGTTGAGATACGTTTCTTTTATTAGTCTGATTTTTTACTCTAGAATAGAAAATGTCCTACAATAATTTAAAAAAAAAACGACCTCAAAAGTTCGTGGAATTGCATCTAATTGCCAAGTTTAATTGAAATCGGTTACCGGAAGTGCGCGAAACCGGATTCATCCCCTTTGCCACCCTCAGAGATGGAATATTTTCTTCAAATTTTAATGACCAATACTTAGTACCTTCTTTCGAATAACAAATTAATCATCAAAATTGATTCACAAGTAATCGCGTAATATACTCAAAAAAAAAAACAAATTGTCGGATTAAAACTTTTTTGAAATCGGTTAAAAATTATTAATATAGTTTGATTGAAAGATCCAAATGACTCTCAATTGAATTAAAGTAAGGTTAAAATTCTTAATTAAAATAATTACTAATTATTTTAACAAACTATTTGTGAAGAATAATAATCTTTGAATTTTTTAAAATTCCTTTGACCACACACAAATATACGGTCAAATATCAAAATCGTAACTAAAAACATACTCAGTTTCCCTTCAAATAAGGATATGAAACAAAATTATTTATTCACATCGTATCGCAACAAACTTTTCCCACAACGACAGCAGGTCCGAAAACAGGACATCGCATTAAAGTGCGTATGCGCAAGTAACAAACACAATAAAAAGGTGCAAGTTGCGCATAAAAAGAGTGAATGTCGAATTTCTACCGAATCATCACAAGTTTTTAGACATGAGAAAACTGTTAGAATGAAATAATATAAATACATGGTACCATTGAAATCTTTTAGCAAATGTTTTGATGCACGATTACATACATACATAAGCTGACGCCTTAGTCTCACTTTACTCTATCCTGACACAACTCTCGAGCCCGATGCACGATTTATTAATATAATTTGTCATTATGAGGCAAGTATAAAAAAAACCGTGGTAGTCTAAGGGTTCGACTAACTGCCTCTCAAACAGAGGATGTGGGTTCGAATCCAGACTCGGATCTCTGAGTTTTTCGGATTCATGTGCGAAATTTAATTTGAAATTTGTCATGAACTTTTCAGTGAAGGAAAACAACGTGACGTGCCACGCTATGCGTTTGTTAGAGATCTATATTTTATGAGGTTTTTAAAGTACTGTTTGCCATACCGCCACCTGTGACAAATCTATGAAAGTTTTTCTTCACTCGACCAGGTACGTTTACAGCTACCAGAGGTTAACAAGAGATGTCGCTTTATGGATTATGATATTATCATAGTATGTTGCGCTATTCGTAGCCGCGTGGAGATCATCCTTTGTACAGGTATTAGGGCACGAAGGGCACACGAGCATGTTCTGCATGGACTGTGTAGAGGCACCGCAGTCACATCATTGTGTGCATGGTAAGAGCCTCCTCGTAGCGCACATCGGTAACAACTAGGCATGGTTACGCAGTGCCTAGACGGTCTACTCTTTCTACGATACTTCTACCGACTTTCTTAGCATAAACGGTAATAATAATAATAATAATTCACTCCCGAGCACTACCCGAAACACACGGTGATGATAACATTCTGTTTACAACCTTTGGGAAAAGTGTAGTGCCTTCGGGCATTGCATCAAACCCTCCTCAAATGGAACCCGAGCCCAGTAATGGGACTTATGACTGGTTTATGACTGTGGTAAATACGGAACATAACTAAAATGGCGTAATTCTTCAAATTACATGCGCAAAAACAAAAAAACTCACGCATGATATCATTATTACAAACATTTAAATTTAAATAAATCTCAATTCATCGAGTTTTTGTGACGCGAACCGTATCCAGAAATTTTGAAAAAAATATCTATTTTACGAGTGATTCGTATAAGTTCTTTGACGTTGCGATTACATCACATATATTCAGTAGAAGAAGAGCTTCTTGTGAAAGAGTTCGCCCAAGGAAGTACTGCCACCTTACCTATTTCTGCCGTCAAGCAGTAATGTGACTTTACTCCGTTTGGATTTTGAAAGTTAAGGATGCTTGTGAAATTATAGGCATACGAGACTTGTCAACTTGTCTCAGAATGACAGGTACAGGGGCAGTGCCCCGCAAATCTTTGTGAAGCCCAAAGCTCTAAGAGATATTGCAACTATTATAGACAGGCGTGTCGCTTACCTTGTTTTTGTAAGAATATTGAAAAAGAAATATATTGTAAAAATCTTTTTCTTTACGTAATTCTAGAAAATGTTATTAAAGTTACTTTATATACTAATTTAAATTGATTAATTATCAAACAATGAGTACCTAAAGAATTTGCATGCAGAGACACACCAAATAAAAGATGGCACAATGATCTTCAGAGGTGAACCTTGGTTCACTGAAGAAGTGGCACAAGATTAAAAAGCATTGTAAAATTTGGATGAAGACATCCCTATAGTAATACAACATTTGATGCCTAAAAGAATAATCATCAATTATAATGTAATTTATTAATTGCTATTGTACAGAAAGAAGACAGACAATAATCGACCACCAGCCGTATTTATTAGATCATATTTTCCTCATCATCCGATTAAACAAGCTCTAGTTTTTGATCGGTCAAATTACAGCATCATTAATAAGCCCTATAAAGCTTCTAGAGATCTCTTAGAAATGAACAGACAGTAACAAATTGTAATTATCTAACGGCACTATTGACTAATTACTATGAATAGACAGTAGACATTATAATAAAAAACCAAATTAAGAAATTGGTTGCAATCTTAAATTTGACTTACTACTACTATTATACTTAAGCTATTGTATTGTATTTTAATTGTAATTTTATGTGCAATAAAGAATATTTAATTCGTTCATTCATTCATTCATTCTTAAGTTCACGCATACTCATCATCATCGTCCACAGCCTGATTTCACCTACTACTGGGTATAGGCTTCCCGTAGTTTGTGCCATCCGCCACGGTCCCGTGCTAGCCGCATCCATTGGCACCCCAGGCGCGTACTATGTCGTCTACCAACCTTGCAACTTAACCGACACTTTTGCCCATCCTCGGTCACCAATCATTCGACGTCTTGCTCCACCTGTCATCACTTTGCCTTACGCATACCTATGAACTAGCAACTGCGTACTATTTCAATGTCAAATATTTTGGTTGGACTTTTTAAGTTTGTGAATTGGATAGTATTTTATAGGAGGTGTAATTTTACAAAAATAACAAACAAATTAGGACTTTTTTCACACACACTCATAGCCCCACACTAGGGAAACCCTCTATCGCGGATGCCTTGGACACACACACATATACAACCACAAATAACACAACTCAGGAGAGAAATAAATGTAGGCCATACAAATATTTCTCTGGGCCCGGGAATCGAACCCGGGACCTCTGCGTGGTAGTCCAGCATGGTAACCATTCGGTCACGGAAACAGTTACATAATAAATATATTATAACACAATAAATAAATAAATGTACAATAAAAGATAAAACCAACACTAAATCATTCCAATTCCAGTAGACTTACGGGGTTAATTTCGGCTTTTACATGGTTGACTGTGAACATGTAAAGGTGAGTCACCGGAGGAGAAGCGGAAAAAATGTTTTCCTAGATCAAATGGTTTAGGTATTTACTATTAATAACGATCTCATAAAAATTAACGATACAATTAAGGATATTGTCTAAAAAATTTGCTATTCGTTATACGATAGTATGTACTTTACTCGATCATAAAAATCCGAATGCAGGCTAAAATAATACATATAAAAACATTAAAATATCTAAATTTTACTAAATGATTATCAACTTCTTTTTATTTTCCCGATATTTCCGGTCGATATTAGATCCTTAGTGCGTGCAGTAATAAAAACACCTCGAGTTCAGTTTCGCGTGTGGATACAGTGAGTGTGGTTTGTGGGAAAAAAGTAAGTGACAATGGTAACGCCACAACAAATCGAGATGAAGGTAGTAGACGTCGACAGTGCTCTTAAAGCTGTCATCTGTCCCCGTCCAGTCAACCCGTGACCATGAAAAACATCTAAGTTTGCACATCATTTTTATATGGAGATATTTATCTTTAAATAATACAGAGAACCTACTAAATTTTGGTTTTCAACTGAAACCTTACAGTTCTTAAATTGACATTTATGCCAAAACTTGAAAATTGCTCAGCGGTTTAACGACAGTCGCCATCGGGCGCTTGTTAACGTCGGATTTGTGTCAAATTTTCTCCTCCTCTTCTTATTTTATAAGGGCAGCCCCTACATGTTTCCTCCTAAAATACCTCGTCTTAACTCTTCTGTGCTGTTTTTTTTCCTAATATTATAGATGAGGTTGGTATACTTTCTCTTAAAAGGTTCCTGTTCGCGATTAAAGATATCTCACCCTTAGTATAATAAGGCCGCATCTGCAAAATGACAACTTTACAGGAGAGAGTGCTTTTATGTGATGCAAGTCATAAAAATAGTATAAGCTACGTGAAACAAATTATTTATATGCGACATTTTATAACTCTACTATGTAAACATAAAAAGTTATCTAATCTTGTGACTAATTTCGTTCATAGAATGTTTAGACGCCCTACACCAAGGACGCGATGTTCGATTCTCTATGAGTTTAATTTCCAAGTAATCGTGATTAAACCCGTAACGGATCATGACCTAAACCCTGTTCTTAAAGCTGACCTGTATGTACTGAACAGTGGACCGTATAACAGGTTGATGATGATGAATGCTAAAAACAACATTTTTCTGGGATCTAAGGCCATCAGCTTAAAAGTGGTGTAACCCACAATTATTATTTTTTTCTACAATATTACTTTAAACGATACTAAAGTGTATAAATATTTTATATTTAAATGCTATTTTCATGCATAAATAAAACATTTTTTGTACATATAAAATAATTATATTATGCTATTTTGTAGTACAAAATATTTAATTAAATATTTTTTTGGATGAAAATACCATTTAAACATAAAACAATAGAAAATGCTCTTTAGTATCATTTAAAATAATATTGTAGAAAAGCATGCATGGTTTACATAACTTTAGCGCTGATAGCCTCATATATCTTCGAAGCAGTAGCAGTAGAGTTACTCGACTTCGTCCAGGGAAGTACTGCCACCTTACCTATTTCTGCCGGCAAGCAGTAATGTCAGCATTACTGTGTTCCGGTTTTGAAGTTAAGGGTTCTGGTGAAATTACAGGCACATGGGACTTGTCAACTTATGTCTCAAGTTGACGGGCGCAGTGGCAGTGCCCCGCAGATCTTTGCTATTTAAAGCTCTGAGTGGCACTGTAACTGTTATTAATGTTAGCTTACCATGTCACTGTAAAGTATATCCACCTACCTAATAAATAAAAGTCTTCCATATAATATAAGTACTTAAGACTAATTACAGGCCATTTACCATCCACCTTGAACTTTTCACGATCTGATATATGAAGTTAATTTGATTTGTTTCATTCCATATCCGCTAATGTTGTTTCCTTGTCGTACGACAAGGATGTATTGTTACAAATTGGAATTGTCAATATAATCTTTCTACAAATATGTTATTTACCTATTATCTAAAGTGATATAACCCTTTATTGGTGACTAAAGCTAAAATGTCCTTTAACACTGATTAACGTAACTGGCAATTTCGACGAAAACATGTTAGCTACATAGTTCGACTAAAGTCCGTCCGTTTCTGCTATAAGAGCTTTTTTGTCACACAGATTTCATCATAATTCCTTTGATGTTAGAGAAAGGTATTGTTACTTAACATTCAACACGTGTGTCTAACTTAGAAATTGAAATGTCACGGATAGCCTGGCAATTGTTGGATGAAAGTCGTCTTGCAGTGTCAGGATTCTTATATTTTTCTATTAATTTAGATAAAATTTCGATATATAAAATAGCAACACCAGTATCGTACTCAGTTGAAGAATTTTAAATTAATCAATTGACAATGTTGTAAATTCTTAATAAGTTATTTTTTTGTATAATGTAAATTGTTTAATTAGCTATAAGTTGACATTCAAACACAATTATATATTGTATTATGAATAAATGAATGAAATCGTGTTACTTCCCGTTTTTTAAATCCCTACTCAAAGATAAGAATTGGGCGGATGAGGTGGTTTTTCAGTTTGGGGAACACATGTGCTAGACTGGATTTTCGCTAACAAACAATAATTATTGTAATAAATAAATTTATGTGCTCTTACGAATAACTCGCACTCGACTTGTTCGTCCCGTATTCAAAACATATTTTCCTGAAAAATTTTTCAAAATGGCGCTTTCGCCCTTTCTGCAAAACACTGACGATATTGCCTAACTTAGATTCAGAGTCCCGTTCAACATCGAGAAACTCCCTATTTAATATTCTCGGCAAAAATTTTTTGTTAAATAATTCTTCGTATAGATTTTCAATCGATTAAACGGTCTATAGTCACTGATCTATATCAAAGATAGCTTATTGGTGTTCTATCTTAATTAGAAAACATACAAACTTAATTAGTTTTGAACCGTCTTAATAACTCATTCCATTGATGTAACTTTGAGAAGCTGATTAGATTAAAAGAAACGGTTAATAATGAACCGTTTCGTTTTGTTATAATACAGTTACATTTCTTGGTCCATTAATAAAATATGTATTATTATAAACTCTAAAGCAACAAATTAGGGTGGTACACAAAACTGGAAATAGTACATTAATTGTAAACTTAGAATTTCAAAATTACTATTAATATCAATTATTACTTACAAATATACTGATTAATGATACGTATCAGCAATGTATGCTAATTACTTACTTAATATTGAGTTAAGTAGATTTCTCACAGATGGCGCTACATCAAAAAAGTCATGAAAAAACCAAAACAAAGATGGACATCATGGATGGACATCAATTGCGTTTTTGTTTCGTTTGAAAATCCATATATCACATAGAAATATCAATAAGTACATAGAAAAATTCATAAGGATCGCTGGTTCGTTCCTAGGTTTTGTTGACGTAGCATCTAGCACAGTTTGCTAGAAGACGTTGGTTCGAATCCAGCCGAATCGAAGGATTCTTTCAAAGTGTTTGCTCTTTGTATTAATAATTACTTAATTAATAATTTTATTCATTTTCTAGCAACTTGAATTCATATTTTGAAAATCGATATTACGGTATGAAAACGACTATTCTGGACTTAATAATTATTATTCTGTTTTTACGCAAAACAGTAAATACAGTTTTATAAAACAAATATAATAACTGCCTCTGTGGCCGAACGGTTACCATGCCGGACTGCCACGCGGAGGTCCCAGGTTCGATTCCGGGGTCGGGAGAAATATTTGTATGGCCTACATTTATTTCTCTCCTGAGTTTGGGTGTAATTTGTGGTTGTCTATGTGTGTGTCCATGGCACGCGCGACACAGGGTTTCCCTAGAGCGGGACTATGTTGAGTGTGTGCGTTATTATATTACATTATTATAAAAAAAATAAACATTTTAGTGCGTTTTCAATTTGTTTTATCACTAAGCGTTTCATTTCCTTCATTTTTATTTACAAATTTAGCAGCACTAAGGATTCTTGTGAAAGAGTTCGTCCAGTGTAATACTGCCACCACAACTGTTTCCGCCACGCAATAATGTGAGCATTACAGCGTTCCGGTTTTAAAATGAAATTACAGGCATATGGGACTTGTCTTAACTTATATATCAGGGTGACGGGCACCGTGAAATTGTTCATCCCCTTATTTAGTATCATAAAAAAATCCACACGGGGAAAATGTCCCACATCACAGTCCTCGTTGAAGTTTCGACTACAGGATTTCAAAAAATTTTATGTATACTTATGTAGGTAAAATAACATAAAATTGAATTTACTTAAATATAAAATAACATACAAATATGTTATTACTACTAAGTTACAATAGGCTGATGATATCACAAATACGTCATGCTAATACAAAATTAGGTACAGCTGATATTACGTACAGTAAACAACTGCGTAAAAAAATAACAGTAAGACGTAACTTTAAATAGAATCTATAGAATCGATTAGCGATTTGACAACCTTGGTCACCCAATGGTTTGTACTATAAGCGCTAGATGAGGAGGTGGTTCGATACCAGGTAAGACCAATTCGGAAATGAACTTTTGTAAATTAGTTCCGGTCTGGGTGTTTTGGGTAATGTCCCGGACTGAATTCCGTTTCTTAACTGCCTCCGTGGCCGGATGATTATCATATTGGATTGCCACCCAGTGGTTCCGGGTTCGATTCCCGTGCCGGGAGAAACATTGTATGGCCTGCATTTAATTCTGTCGTGAGTTTGGGTGTAATTTGTGGTTGTCTACCTATGTGTGTGTCCATGGCACCCGCGATACAGGGTTTCCCTAGTGCGGGTCTAAGAGTGTGTATGTTATTTATTTATTTATTTATTTCTCTGGTACTCAGAGTACAGATATCCCTAATTTAAGACCATATAATTGGTGTGGTGTTCTCGTATATAAAAAAACACAGTCAGCTACAAAAAGCACGTCCCTACAGTACACGATAACCTTTGATTGGGTTTTAATGACTTCACCACAAATGTGAGTGAGCCTGTGCAAACTGTCAAAACTACTTATTGTAAATTGAATCTTATATATTTATTATAGATTCTAGAGAATCGAGTATATTATTATAACGTATTTTTTCTTTTTTTATCTTATTGTCATTGTTATTTCCATAATTAGTTTAGTTTTCACGATGCATTAGTTCTTAAGTGCAATACCGTAAATATAATTACAATAAATAAATAAATGTCATTAAGTACAACGTAACAGATATTTATTACAAAACACCATCGGCATCATATGTTTTTTTTTATAATATCAAGTGACGGGACGAACAAGTCGTGCACCTAATAGTAAGCTACACGCCTGTCCATAACAGTTGCAGTGGGGTTTGTAGCATCTGAACCCAG
>NW_020653851.1:4461441-4520131 GCF_003589595.1 Hyposmocoma kahamanoa | reverse complement strand
ATATTTGTACTATTTCATCGTGTATTTATTATAAAGTCATGGCGAATCTGGATGGAAAAACAATATTAGTAATATTATTTAAATACTGTAATATTATGCAGCAGTAGAGCTCCTTGTGAAAGAGTTCGTCTAGGGTAGTACTGACACTAGTACTGCTACCTTAGATTTCTACCGCCAAGCAATAATATCAGCGTTATTGTGTTCCTATTTTGAAGGGTAATGAAATTACAGGCATTTATATCTTTGCGATTTAAAACTCTGAGAGGCACTGCAACTGTTATGGATGGGCGTGTAGCTTATCCTCAGGCGCACGACATGTTAGACCCGATACTTGATATTATAAAAAAGTTAATATAATGTTATGTAACTTTATTACTATTGTATACTTTTCATTCCTCTGTATTTTAATTATTTGTTTGAATACCAAATGGCAAATGACGGGACAAGCAAGTCGTGCGCCTGGTGGTAAGCGACACACCTATCCATAACAGTTGCAGGGCTTTAAATTGCACAGATCTTGTAGGCACTGCCACTGCGCCAGTCATCCTGAGACATAAGTTGACAAGTCCCATGTGCCTGTGATTTCACCAACACCCTTTCCCTTCTAAACCGGAACGCAGTGATGCTCAGGCAGTACTTCCCTGGATGAACTCTGTCACATTTAAATCCTTTATATACCTACATACACTGGCACGTAAATCAATATTCACATAAAAACTCACTTAATTTTAATACATGAGCAGCTTTTACTTATGCAATATTCATGGCGGTGGAAGCAATTAGTACCTACTGCGCTTGCACCGATTTGAATAAATACCAGAGTACGACGGAGAATGACTATTCAGTACGTTGAAATTAAATGCAGTAACGTGTTTATTGTTCTCAAATAGTTACGCTCTAAGCTTAGCTTCAATATAATGCTTGGTAGTTCTTGAGTAAATAATAAAACTTTATCAAAGTCATAAGCAGTATCTTTATAAAAGAATTCATCCAAGAAAAACGTCACCTTACCTATTTCTGCCGCCAAACAGTAATTTGAGCATTACTGCGTTGAGTTTTGAATAGTGAAGGTGCTGGTGAAATTACAAGCACTTGGGATTTGTCACTTATGTGTCAAGGCGACGGGCAAAATATAAACATCTGTATAGTTTGATACTACGATTAATTATATTTAACAACAAATTACCTGGTTAGTAACGTACGGTCAAGAGCACATCAAGCTTAACAATTTGGACTTTGGACCGTTCTTATTGCAAGCCGCATAGAGTTGAATTTAAACCATTAGTGTCAAGATTGACATGCTCTTGACCCTGTTCATGGACTGCATTTCAAAAGTGAAATCACTTTTTCACTTTAAATATCAAGTACAACAATAAATCGTTTTAGTATTTTTGCAAGATTGACAGGAATTAAATGTCAATAAACAATAAACCACCTAACCAAATTGAAATCCACCATAGAAAAAGCTATAGTAATAAAATGAAATTGATTTGTTTAGCTTTCATATAAAAAGATCAATATACCTAGACAGCAGACCCGTGTCCAGTTTTGAAGGATAATAATTACAGGCACATGGAAATTATCAACGGTGGCTAAACGGTTACCATGTCGGACTGCCGCGCTGAGGTACCAGGTTCACCACACCATGCGGGCATGGTGATATTACATAGTGATTAAACCCACTTTCACTAGCCACTTCATTATTAAAATGAAAAAGAATATTAATGTTAGCAAAGTGATCTTAACAGGCAAAGTTGTGAATCTTCTTGTCAGGAAAATATACAGAATGATTATCTTTGAACAGAATTATAAATTCGTTATATTTGTATAACAAATTACGTTTTTAAAATAGCACGTTATTACTTATTATGTTATTATTATTTGTATTTAAAATTTATCCTTCTGGTGCAAACATATTTCTTCGATTCTAAAATTTTCCATATCTAATTTGTTAACACCCTTTATTGAGCATACATTAAAAAAATCGAAAAAAAAGAACCTTCTACAGTGTGGCATTCGGCCGTCATTGCATAAAAATATACATTTTTTGTGATCATGTAATTTAGAACACATACCAATATGCAAGAGCGATTTCTAGAACTTCTACAAAAATTTCAAAGGCAGTTGACCACACGAAAAAACATATATGTACAAATACTTTAACGAAAATTTTATTAACCTTACGATATTTATAGAGTGGTTTAATTAAGTGACAACATAATATATATAGCATTATGCATACATGCAGCTACGAGTACAGACGTACTTTCGATAATAATCTTGGCAAAACTTTAGTTAGTTATTCAGTTCACAACCGTAGACCAAGGTCTCGTATTCGTTTCTTGGTATGGCCGAATTCGGAAATTAATTTCTAAATTACTGTTATGAATAGCACATGAATTCCCGATCAAGAACGGACCAAGTTATTCCTGTGACTGTCTAGCACATTACTATTATTAGTTAACTCGCAATTGAACTTGTATTTATCATACAAAGGCACATATGAAAAAAATAAAATACAGGTTAAAATACCAACAAAACACCGAAATTTGGGTCTTAGTAAGCATTATAATTAAAGAATAGTGTAGCGGGAATCTGATCTAAGTATACGATTTACAAACTTGGTTTTCACAGCACTGATGATCAGCCAGAACCTCTCTTGCAGGAGCTTTGTTCCTTCAGTGGTACATCACATGATTCAAATTAAGCACAGTAGGGTTAGCGCAATAGGGCGCGGCTTGCGCGAGACGGACACAAAGCGCGATAAACTCTATGCAAGAATAGCAGTATTTCGAGCATTATGTCGCACTCGCGTAAGTCGCGCTCGAGTGTGCCAGCCCTGCAAATCATTCCCTAATTTGCACTCACATTAAGACGTTTCCACCTAAAGAGATATACAAACACAATTCATCACCAATTGGCCCGTTTCTTTGATCATTACAATGTATTAATATCACGTGATTATGTACTAGTCAAGACGTGGTTGCTTTAACTCGCGTGACGAATGTATAGGAGAAAACAAACTGATTACAGTTTTCTTTTTATTGCACTTAATCTGTGATGTTATTATCGCATTTTACGACTCTTTGTGCGATGTTCTTCATAACAAAAAAGTTTCACACGTTTTGTGTTGCTTTCTTGATTTGTAGTGTCAACAAGGCGTTAGGTTTATTATTTATATGTTATGACCAGAGATGGGCAGTGGGTTATAAACCCAATCAACCCGCCTCAGTTTTAATCGATTTAAGCCCAAAATCGTCGGCAGAAATACAAAATTTGGTATTATTCCACTCTTGTTACAAATTTCAATGTAAAAAATATTGTTGGACGTAAATGAAACAACTACACAATCCAGTGGATTCTCAACTAGGGATGCACATTACGATTCGATTTTCATGAAGATCTGCCTCCGTTCAACTGCCTCTTTGGCCGAACGGTTACCAAGCCGGACTGCTACGCAGAGGTCCCAGGTTCGATTTCCGGACCGGGAGAAATATTTGTATGGTCTACATGCTCCCCAGATCTTTCGTTTAAAACTCTGAGTAGCGTTGTAACTGTTATATGTAAACGTAAAAATAAGCTAACAGGCAATTAGCACAATAGTACATCTATTGTCGATTAATTTGTCTATAAAATTACAAGATGATGACTCCTTCGCAACTTTCCACGCAATCAAATTTCACAACTTGTTCGGTTATTAAAGTGAACCATTTGGCACTTTTTGTTAAACTGCGCTGTATGTTGCACTGATTATTGTTACAGATACTATTATAATTATGCTTTGGTTGATTGATTCGTGACTGGTTTGCTAACGCCCTGTCGGCTTTATTAGGGGCGTATATCTTCAGCTCTCTTCTATCGCACTTTAAATTTTTATAGTTTGAAAATGTAACTATATTCTTCGAATGTAAATCGTACATATTATTATTTGTTTTTTCAAAGACACTAACATTTTGGGGTCTTTACAGGTCTCATGATCTCATTTGCAATTGAAATACATCGTCTTCTGAAATATCTGATAATATATATAATGTTTCGGTCGTTTATATAGCACCCTCGCTTCAATAGTATCATACATCAAAAACTAGAGATTATTTTTTATTTTTATAATATGGAGTAACGGGACGAACAAGTCGTGCGTGTAGAGCTTACCATCAGGCATGGTAAGCTCTACACGCCTGTCCATTACAGTTGCAGTGCCACTCGGAACTTTAAATTGCAAAGATCTGAGGGGCACTGCCACTGCACTCGTCACCCTGAGACATAAATTGACAAGTCCCATGTGCCTGTAATTTCACCAGCACCTTACTCTTCAAAACCAGAACACAGTAATGCTGACATTACTGCTTTGCGGCAGAAATAGGTAAGGTTCAGAAACTACCTTGGTTTTCGGTAAAAATTTTTGATTTGATTTTTTTTATTGATGAATTTTTTATTTGCGATATTTGCTATTTTTGTACTGTATCAAAGTTAAAGCAGGTGTGCAATATTGTACCACTCTGAAAACGCAAAAAAAGAATAGAATATGTGCATGTAGTTTGCACATGATACTTAACAGTGGTAATAATAGAGTACATTTTTCTTATATATTAAGGTTAGTACACTACAATACGAATAGACCTAACACTATCGGCTATATCTAGAAATATCAGCTATTCCACATATTGTAGTCGACTGACTATGAACATTTTATATGAAAAGAAAATTTTCTATTGATTCAAAATGGGTATGAGAATGACCCAGTTTTGGGTGTAATGCAATTAATTTAACACTGCATATTATTTAATTCACTATTCCTAACGAATTGAACGAAGTGAAAGCATTCAATTATTGGAATTTAACAAGTCCCAACCCTGCAAAGAAAATGATTGTTAAAATTGATGATAATCAGTTGGCGAAGTTAAATTGCTCGTGAAAATAATTCGAACGGAAAAGTATGTTGTCATCCAATTACCGATTATTGTAGTTCATTATTGCTATCTGTTTTTACGGCTTAATCCTGCAAAATGAGTAATTATTCTTTAACACATTTCGACGTCTGTTTAAATTAAGAATATAATATACGTACTTATTAATTAAAAATTAAAAAAAAAGGAATGAAATAGATCATCAATCGGAGATCACATGTATAAATTAATACTCAGGCCTGAGTAATAACTTTTAAAATTCGCTTTAGAAAACTGGGTGATATTCCATCGTTTGCTGCACACGAGCATTACGTTGTGCGTTCGAGCGCCACATTTTTTAACATGTATTTAATTGCACGCTATATACACGCGTGTAGCGCGCGTGTGGCGCGCGAGCTCCGCGCGTCAGTACGTCAGCAGCGCGCGCGCAGCGCACATGCAGCGCGTTCGCGGCGCATTTGCCAGATATGTACACATCCTTATCTTAACATCGACTTTAATCAATCACATCATTATGATAGGTAATTAAGGTACAATAGAAGAAAGTAATTTATCTGTGTAATTATTATGTACGTATGTAGCATTCACATATTTTTTTAGGGTGTCTCATCATCGACATCATCATCATTAAATAGACGTTAGTTTAAAAATATTTGTATGGTATATTATACACCCCTATCTTGAAACGGTAATTCCATTGTAGGGACTAACCTTGAGAGGTTCTTTAAAGGTTAGTTGAAAAAACCCCTTTATTAAATAAGCTCGCTTCTGTGAAGTGTTTATATACATAAATATGCTTGATATATGTACGTAACTTAGTAATAAAAATCATAGATCTGGGCTCTCGCCGCTCTTCTAGTTCATATAATTTGAAAAGTACAAAAGTCAAATGCAATAACAGTTTTGATAAAACCGCACACACATCATTATACCTTTCGTGATTACTCCTCAGTACAAAAAACCATTATGTACAGTACTCGTGTAATAAGTTTATATCCGTAAGAATTATTAATCTAGCAAAATTCGAAAAAAAAATGCGCACGCCCGCCATTTTGTCGTCATTTCTAATCTCACTTCGCCACAGTCGAAGTGTTGCCAAAAATTAAATAACAAATTTACAAATTTTTAGTCAAAATGTGATAATTGTCTATGAAAACATATATAATGTGTACCAAAGTCACGAGACGTAAAACTACTGTAGGTACCATTAATATCAATCTTCTTCGTATAATATCGTTGTTTTTATTTTCGTAACATGTTGTTAAAATGCAAGTAAGAAGTAAAATAAGTACAATAAACACAATGAATAGAGTTTACGAAATTGTTTACGTACAATTTGGAGTTAACTATTATCATAAAAAAACTACTGCTTCGTTGAACGTTTCAAAACGTAGTTAATTACAACTTGGGGCTAGCAGTTAGTGATACGGTTAACTTAGTTTCGACACGTCAGTTATGATAGCCGGTACCAATTTGATTTAGTTAATCGTACGAGAAATTAATGTAGACCCTTTTTTGGTGAATTGTTAATTATACATTCTAAAATATATCATGTAGCTTTTGTCCTTATTTTTAATCGACTTCAAAAAGGAGGTTCTTCATTAGACTGTATTTCCTTTTTTTGGGGTTTATGTTACGCAATTTCGATGATTCTTGTTTTTTTCTTGGAAAAGGGGTACCTCAGTTATGGTTCCATTTAATTTAAAGACAATATTCATAATAGCCGCGATGCAAACGCGCGATTGCATCGCCACACTTGCAATTTATAGACGATTGCAAACGCGCGACTGCATCGATACAAACGCGCGATTGCATCGATGCAATCGCCTATAAATCCCAAGTGTAGTGATGCAATCGCGCGTTTGTGTCGATGCAGTTGCGCGCTTGCATCGCGTTTGCACCCTTGCTTAAAAACGAGCTTGTGTGTAAAGATAGACGATTAGCGACTGTATCGCTACTGCATCGCGTTTGCATCGCTGCCAAAAGCCTTGAACCGCTCTCAGGTTAGCAAATTAGGGAATACATCCAGTTTATTAAGATTATTAATAAAAATTTCGAGCTTATAGGAAAACTTTTTTTTCTCTCGGCTCGGTGGAACTTGAACCCACGATCATGCGCACCGTAGCATTGCAATTACTAACTGACCTATGGGAGAAATAAAGAATCTATTTGTTCGATTGTTGTGTTGCATTAATAATCATAACAAAACTAGTGGAGTTATTTCACAAAAAAGATCTCAATAATTATCCACATTATTAAATTTCACTCACACTTTCAGTTGCCCGATTTCAATAAAACTTGGCACGTAGATGTAGTTCCAATGAAAATAAAATGTTATGGTGCCTTAGAGCTGATCTGAAATTGGAAATCGGAGACAGAAGAGAGGAACTCCTCGACATTGTACAGAAGCTACCTTGTGTTTGACCTCATATGATTCGATTTAACGAGGACTTCAACATTCATTTATCGTGGAGAAGACCGCAGCAACGAATATAACGAAAGTAGATAAACATGGTGAAATTACAAGCATATACGACCTGTTAACTTATGCGTCATTATGATACCAAGGAACGGGATGAACAAGTCGTGCATCTAGTGGTAAGCGACACGCCTGTCCATAATATTTGCAGTGTCACTCAGAGCTTTAAATCGCAAAGGTCTGAAGGACACCGTCACCGCCCAGTTGACATGAGGAGAAAGATTTCGCTCGGACGCCGCTCAGTTTACACACCGTCATGTACGGACAACGGCACACCAGGCTACACATTTTTGTTCGAAAATCGCCTCCAGTGGAACGGAAGAAGATACGTCAATTTGTAGCTTGATGTGCTAGCGTGTGTACATTAATGACGAATCTGAATTCTATTTACTAGGCAACAACATTTAAATGCCTCTGAAGAAATTTATCGCGCGGTCGCCGCGCGGCCGTTGCCCGGTCGTCGCGCGGGCCGCCGCGTAGACCAAATTCAAGCTAGCGTCGCCCGCGGGCCCGAGACGCTCATTTAAGTTAAAACGTAAAAGCTAAACGAATTGAGCGTATTTTGCCATTACAGTTAGCCGCAACGCGGTCGCTGCGCGGTGGCAACGCGGACTCCGCTCTTCGACCGCGCGGTGGCCGCGCGGGGTGAGCGCGATGGAATTCGTGTGGAATAAATGCGACCTTACCCTTCAAAACCCGAACGCAATAAAGCTCGCATTACTACTCGGCAGCAGAAATAGGCAAGATGGCAGTATTTCCCTGGACGAACCCTTTCACAAGGAGCTCCGTTGCTAATAAACTACTTCTACAACTGTTATCTCATTTCGTTCCAAGTATTCAGTCACATTCTGTCACAACTTAGAATGCGTATACGCACCCCAAAGTTGCGCAGTCGATTATCATACTAGTATCATAACCATACCCTCGGCGCAGTGATTATGCGTATATAATTATTCCGAGTGTGCGATGTTTATGATGTTGTATAAGTCAAGCAATTGCCACATCGTATGCAAAGAGTTTAACGTGCTCAAATAGCGAATAATTCGGCAAACTAAGTTATTTCGTTTTTCATTGAGAAATTCAGGTCAAAATATGCATTCCTAAAAGTATTTTTAAACGTTACTTTTATTTATTACCAAATTAAAACCAAACTTGTTAATTCAAGCGATTAATTGGACAATTTAATTGGTCCACTTACCCAGCTTTTAACAGATTCATATGTAGAAATTAATAAACGGAGTCTTTCTTAATATAACCTACTTTTAGTTTTAAGACTTTATCAAATTAAATATAAATTAAATTCCACCAAAAGGTATTACAAAACTTGCGCTTCACCATTTACCTTATACCATCGTAAAAGGTTATTAAAATTATTTGTTATTTACGTAATTCTACAAAAAACCTAGCGTGACTCTCGAATCTAAGTAAATAACAAAGCACATGTGTTTATACGTTACACAATAATTACTAGAATTACTTTTGCCATTGTATTTTGCAATTGCAGCTTCTGACATTACTAATGTGCAAAGGGCGCCCGGGTTGAATTTCAGTTAAGTACGAATAAGGGTCGCGCTACACAGTCGAGATTCATCGGCAATACAAAAAGCATAAAAACACATAGCTCTTTTTAGCTAAAGTTTTAGCAGAAATAGAGCACCTTATGAAAGACGTCCTGAGAGGTACTGCCACCGATTTCTGCCGCCGAGCAGTAAAGTAATCATTATTAAGTTCCGGTTTTGAAGGTTAAGGGCTCTGGGGGAACTACAGATACATGGGACTAGTCAACTTATGTCCCAGGGTGACGGGCGCAGTGGCAGTGCCCCTAAGATCTTTGCAATTTAAAGCTCTGAGTACCACTGCAGCTGTTATGGATAGGCGTGTCGCTTACCACCAAGAGCACTAGTTCGTCCCGTCACTTGGAATTATAAAAAAAGAGATGTTTCATGTCAAAATCAAAGTCAAATTCAAATAATCATTTTGGCATAGTTAAAATGTTTACACTTGAACACGTCATTTATTAAGCTACTGCCCGTTCACTACGCTGACCTTCCTTAGAAGAACGAGCGAGAAACTCTAGGGATTACTCTTTTCAAATAAACTTAAATGCTATGGAATACACTTTGAATCACAATGGTGTGGAATCTAGACTCTTGTTGTCTTTCCATACTTCTTTATCTAAACTAAAACATATAGGTTGATGATGGCAATATTTAAATTGAAATTACTTTAATTTCATTATTGTTTTTTCTAGACCTTAGTGGCTCTTAATCAGCCGTGAACATTGGACCTGTAAAAGGCGCGAAAAGTTGATTTGGTTGAAAAAACAATTCGCGTGATTTAGATCCGGAAAAAATATTCCTATGTATAACAGTCGCGAAACAATAAAAAGTACAGGTACATGTCACTGTCAATTTATGTCTCAGGATGACGGACGTAGTGGCAGTGCTCTTCAGATCTTTGCAATTTTAAGCCCCGTTTGCCGTTTACCACCAGGCGCACGACTGATTCGCCCCGTTCAAAACTGTACTTGTCTTGCGCAAGTTTAGCCACAACGAAACTCAATCGTGTACACGGGTCTTAAAAAAGGTAATGTAATCTTGAGGCAAAAGTTCAATCTCGACATTAGCAGGATTAAATGTCTAACATCTCGCAAGCAACGAATCTTTGTGCCAAAACCATAATACGCTTAATAAGGAATGAGAACAATTTAAGCTGACAGTTGCTCCACACATTACCAATTTATTTATTTTATTAGGGATTCAATAGATAAGAAATCAACATTGGTCACACTTCCCCTTATTTTTTTCCATCTACAGGATGGGAAAAAAATAAGGGTCACCACAGGAGATTTTAGTATTTTGGACTGGCAAGCAAAAGAAAGTTAGAATGTCAAAATAAAATTAACATAATTATAAAAACTTTGGCCTTTTTTTTATGAAAAGAAGAAGAAAAATTTACCGAGACTTGGTGTACGGTGACAAATCTTTGCTTTTATGGAAATAATGGAAAAAAACAACACTTTTTTATAGTTGATACATCAAACAAACCTATACAAATCTTCGCCAAAGAGGTTAAAATTAAATTTAAATTTTATACAAAAAGTCCTCACTTTTTCTCACTTCACTTGGGATATCCTCATATCCCATCAAAATACTCTTTGCGCCGTAAAAATAGACTAATATTACCGCTTGAAACTTAACTATACAAGTACATATAATTTCTCTATAAAACTATATAATAAATTACCAAATATCTTAATAAATGAAAGCAATATTTGAATTTACAAAAAAGTTTAAAGAGTTAGTAATAGTAAATCATTAACAATCATAATTACATACACATATACTATATATTATTGTTATATGCATAAAGTCTGTGTAATCATAAATTTATGTTAATGTATTTTTTATGTTAAAAACATTTTTTTTTATGCTGGTCTGCTCCTCTCTCCTTTCCTTTGTATTTCGTGCCCCACCCTTAATATTGGTTTTTTCTGTGTTATTAAAATCTTATTGTATAAATTATGGTTTTGCAATAAAGTATTGAGTATTGAGAATTATTGTTTTATAGGCCATGATACCTACTTATTTAAATTTACTAACCTTCTCACCGGACTTATCTCCTTTTGTACTTGAACTTCCAATTAGGCCACAGACTATAAAACTAACCAAATTATCTAAAGCCCAGCTTACTTTTCCATCTTTTTCTGAAACGGAGCATTACCTTCTATTGAGACATTGTTTGTATAGTAGGGCTAACACGACTGGGCGCGACTTGCGCGAGTTCTATGCGAGAATAGCAGTTTATGTCGCTCTTTATGTCGCTTTCGCGCAAGTCGCGCCTTGTTGTGCTAGCTCTACTGGACGTTAGATGTAAATTCAACGGTCCGTTAATCGTCAAAGGTCAATGGTGCTGTCTCTAGCTCAAACTTTTGACAGATGTCTTTTTATATAATACCACTAGTGATAAACAAGTCGTGTTGTAAGCGATACGTCTGTCCATAGCAGTTGTCTAAAGTAGTTGATTGGTTTGCTGTTAATAATCTACTCCTTAATGAGAAAAAAACAAATTGTGTGAAATTTACATTACCCAATGTTAGAGAGACGGTTACAAACATTGTAGTTAGAAACGAAAAATTGACTCTTGTGGATACAGTTGTATTTCTAGGTATAACGTTAGATGCTAAATTGTAATGGGGTCCCCATATAAGTAAGTTATCAAAACGGCTCGGCTCTGCAGTGTACGCGAATAAAAAAATTAGGAAACTTTCAGACGTCGAAACCGCTAAATTGGCTTACTTCAGCTACTTTCATAGTCTAATGACATACGGCATTTTGCTTTGGGGTAATGCCGCCGATGTTAATAGAATCTTTGTCCTGCAGAAACGTGTAGTTAGGGCAATTAACAATCTGGGCCCCAATGTATCTTTGAGAAATAAGTTTAAGGAAATTAACATTCTTACACTAGCCTCACAGTACATTTATGAAAATGTAATTTATGTTAAAAGGAATAGTAATTTCTTTATGAAAAATAGTGACAGACATAACATTAATACGAGGAATAAAAATAAACTAGCTTTTCTTGATAGTCGTCTTCCGAAAGTCAAAAAATCATTTAAGGGGCAATGTATACGCTTCTATAACAAGATTCCGGTTGATATACAAAATTTGCCTTTCACGAGGCTTAAAACTATAGTGAAACAAAAACTTTATACTAAAGGTTATTATACACTTCTGCGTACTTGGATGACAAAAGTCCGTGGTACTAACCCGTTTAGCTCATGAAAGTAGTCTCGATCTCTGATGTTTCAAATTAAAAAATATATATTGTGAATGTTGAATGTGTACAAATGTTATTTACAAAGGGCAACCCCTAGAGTTTCTTGCTCATTCTTCTCATGGGAATCTGCCTTACGAATGAGCGGTAGAGTTTAACCAATGTGACGATTTCAAGTGTAATAATGTTTACCTATGAAATAAAGATTATTTTGAATTTGAATTTGAATTTGCAATACCACTCTGAGCTTTACATCACAAAGATCTGAGGGGCACTGCCACAGCGCACATCACTCTATGACATAAGTTGACAAGTCCAATATGACTGTAATTTCACCAGCACCCTTACCCTTGAAATCCAAAACGCAATAAAGCTCACATTATTTCTTGGCGGCAGAAATGTAACTTGGCAGTTCTTCCCTGTACGAACTCTTTCAAAAGGCTCTCTACAGCTACTAAACTGTCAGTAAATCGTGTAAGGCCAAAGACGTGCTGTCTAGAGCACAAACTTTTGATAAAGAATGCAAAAGAAAGATAAAAAGCACATTTAATTCTTGTAATGGAATACAAGAAAGAGATTACATTCCGTCTTGGCTGTATGGCATATTAGTGCCTTTGCCTTTTCTAATGGAAAAAACAGTACCAAAAATAGATAAAAAGCTTTAATCGGTTATACTGTCAAAAGGTTGACAGATGATTGTAGTGGTTCAAATAAAAAAATGCTGTCATATAAATATCCACCTGAGTAGGCAAAAAAGACAGGATATTTCAAACCGACTTAAAAAAAGGAGGAGGTTCTCAATTCGACTGTACTTTTTTCTGTATGTGTTACGGCGATAGCTCTGCGAAGCGATTTTGATGATTCTTTTTTGTTGGAAAGAGGGTACCTCAGTATTGGTCGCATTTAAATTTGAAAATATTCCACCTCTAAAGTTGGCAAACTAGGGGATGAATCCGGTTTCTGGCAACTTCCGGTTTATGATCCTAAGCGACGGGACGAAGAAGTCGTACGCCTGGTATTAAGCGACACGTCTATACATAGCAGTTGCAGTGCCACTTAGAGCTTTAAATCTCAAACATCTGAGGAATACTGCTGCTGCGCCTGTCACCCTGAGACATACTCGTAAAAATATCAACACCATAGGACTGTTTATTGTGTTACACGGTTAGATTGTTATGTTTATAAATATGTTCACCAGTTAACGCAAAACAATCTCAATCTCGTATGATCAGTCCACAAACCAGAAACCTTTGATCCTGACCACGTCTATATGACTATACGATGGCGTAATATTTTGCAACGGTAAAGTGACTAATTTATATTTGGCAAAGAAAGTGCATATAAAATGTTAATCAGAAAACGAATATCTTGAAATGATGTAAAGTAGTTAATAATTCTGGGAATACCCACAAACTTCAGGTCAATCGAAGTTTAAATCATTATAAATTAAGACATTGCCACCATGTATATCAATGTATATGTTAATGTACAGACATTGCCTCCGTGGCCGAACGGTTACCGTGCCGGACTGACATGCAGAGGCCCATGTTCGATTCCCGGGCCGGGAGAAATATTTGTATGGCCTACATTTATTTATCTCGTGAGTTTGGGTGTAATTTGTGGTTGTCTATGCATGTGTCCATGGCACCCGCGACACAGGGTTTCCCTAGTGCGGGGCTATGTTGAGTGTGTGCGTTATTATTATCGTATTTATTTTAAACTCTTATTTAATTATTAATTTTATTATTATTATTATTATTATTATTATTATGTTAATAAGCGTCACCGTATAAAGTGATAACGGCAACAAATTGTTAGCAGTAGGAAGCGACACGCATCGCATAGATCTGAGGGGCACTGCCACTGCTCCCTGTCACCCTGAGACATAAGTCGACAAGTAATTTCACCAGTAAACTACAAAATAGATATGCAAGATGTTTTGCTTTGAATTGATTTTTTGGAACTTATTGGATCATGTGCCTCTGAATCGATCTCACAAAACTCGTTTCAAAATTAGTAATAATAATTAAACACCTTTATTACAAGACTTAATTGTCATTTTTTTTCACAAATGCCAATCCTACATCTGACTAAAGTTTTCAATAATAATATCACATAACTTAATGTCTAAAGCATTGTCCTCCTGTTTATTTTCCGTTTCTATACGTCACGAAATCATTAATAAGATGAGACTTTTGTTTAAATAACGATCTAGACGGTTTGATTTACTTTCATTTTGAATTGAGTCGCTTAAAAACTGCATTGAAATGAATCGATTCAAAAAATCGCTAGATCGTATTAAATTGAATCGATCTTCATAAAAATCTAATCTTAATGTGCATTATTACTGCAAAACCGAAACGCATGAATGCTCACTACACTGCTTGGCGGCAGAAATAGTTAAATTATTATTACTGCATTGTAATGTATCAATTATTTGATCATCAATGCTACAATATCCTCACTATTATTATGAAACCTATAAATGATTGAATGCCATAACTTTTCTACGTTTATAACGAACACGCTCCCTGGCATTGGATATAGCGCATGTGCCACCCAAAGGAGTCGTATACCGTCAAAATAACTGTACTAGCCGATTGATTTATACCTCGCTCTGATACCCAGAACTAAGGCAGTTGTACTCAATAAATGCCATATATTATTTAATATCAGTAAGTTTTCTTTGTATTTTTTTTATTATATCGACAGCATATAAATAATAAAACAGTTAAAAATTATCTTTATAATATACATAATTATAAAACTAGTGGAGTTATTTAACAAAAAATCTCGATAAATACATTTGAACGAGAAGTAACATCTGCGTCAGTTGTGATACCTGTGAAGGTATCACCTGTGGTGAGAAGTTTATTCAAAAATCTCTCACTAGATGTCACTAGCATCGACGAATGCCGAAAAGTCAGTACAAAGATCAATAACAAAAACACATAGGACAATTTCGAAGACTCGGTAACTGGAGCCGTGGCTAAGATGGTTAGAGCAATGCTACGGTGCAGCATGGACTTGGGTTCAAGTCCCACCGGGTCGGTATCGAATCATAACAAAATTATCTTTATGCCCATTATCTAGCAGAATGGGAAAGAAATGCGTTTTCATAACCAATTATACCGTTATTCTGACATCTCCATACCGCTCACTCATCATATTCGTTTTGAAAAATAATGCTTCTTCCAGTCCGTATTTCTGTGTGTAGGTTACGCGATAACTCCGAAAATAATAATAATAATAATAACGCACACACTCATAGCCCCGCACTAGTGAAACTGTGGCGGGTGCCATGGACACACATACATCCACAAACTAGACCCAAACTCACGAGAGATATAAATGTAGGCCATACAAATACTTCTCCGGCCACGGAATCGAAGCCTGGACTTTCGCCATGGAGGCAGTTAAATATTTGTGAACTGATTTCGATTATTGTTTTTTATTAGAAAGGTGGTCCTCAGTAGCGGTCCCATTGAAATTTGAAGAAAATATTGCACTTCTTTGGATGTCATCCAATTTTCATAAACCGATTTCATAAAATATGGAAAATTAAGTAATTCCACGAATTTTTGAAGTTGTGTTTTTATAAAAGTTATAATTATTATTTGTTTTTAAACTATGACATAATTGAACAAATATACATTAAGAGTCTATACTACCTCAGCTTGAATTCAAGTTTTTCCCATACTAATACGGTCCATTTTGCCTTATTTAAGAATTTATTTTTTACAAACGAAATTAAGGTCTGTTATAATTATTAATACAAACATCGAACAATTGGAAAAAAATCCTTCGATTTGGTTAAAATGTTGTTGGAAACCAAACACAAAGATTCAACAACAAGATTCGTGAAGTCCGCTGGTTCGTTCCGTAGCTTAGTCTGTCACGGTTTGCTAGAAGACGTCGGTTCCAATCCGGCTGGATCAAAGGATTTTTTTCTGAGTATGCGATCCTTGTATTAATAATTGTAACAAACTAGAGGAATAATTTCACAAAAAAATAATTGAATATCAATTCAATTAAATTTAATTAAAATAAAGTCATTTGGAAATGTGTATCGTATAGTATACGTGTTCTATTTAGTTCAGTTTATATTTAAAAAATCATTGGTATAAGCAAAGTACCCATTGACCACAGTGGTTTTCTTGTAAAATTTCGAGATAAGTTTGTTTTTTTTTTCTTAAAATTTTCTAATTTTTTAGGAATTGTGTTTTCATACGGCATGGTAATTAGTGTACATGCTCAATTTTACTATATATTTTTCCAAAGTTATTGATTTCACTGTTAATTTGAATCAACTAAAACCACTTGAGGTAGCGTAGACTCTTATGATACAAAGTGTACCAGAAACTAATGAAGAGAAAAGACATAAGGCCTTCAAAGAAGCGCACTGTAGGCCATTTAGTCATGGTCATAATGAATTTTACACATGATTGTGAACATGACTAACCTGTTTACAGTATTCTGTGAGCACTCGATACAATAAAGGCCATTTTACTGTGTCACATTTAATATTCAAAGAGTGTTATTGCATCCTGGCTCCTGATTCGAATTTAATCAATCGGGTAGTGTCATCAGACCCGTTAAATCCAACAATTTATATCCAACTCGAGCTCTGTTAAAATGGTCAATGTTAAAAGCGACCAAAATTATAGATCCTAGTTTGCGTGTAAGACAAAAGATGACAAGGGTCTATGGCTACTGGTGGTTTTAATACACAGAAGTTGCATCAATAGTTCGAAGGAAGCGAATGCTTTAAGCAAGTGTAAGGATATTACAAGGTTCATCTTGCGTGTTACTCGATATTTCACCATAGTGTAGTTTCACATTCCATTGTAATAGGTAATTGGTACATTAGATATGATCAGTGTACACTTTAATGCGCTCAGGGCAAATGTAACCAAAATTTTTAATCAATAAATCAAACCTTGTAAAGCTAGCAAAAAACAATTGGTTATCATTTATATACTACAGCCCTCGTAGCATGGCTATTGCATGACAGTCGCGACACGCGCGATAAAATTGAAATAAGCGAGCTCTATTGGCTATCTAAATTAGATCTGATTGAGACAGCCAATAGCGCGCGCTTAATTCAATTTTATCGCGCGCGTCGCGACTATCATGCGTGTCCATGCTACGGGGGTTTGATATAATTGATATAATTCACTAGATAAATGATAATCTGACCGACTGAGTGAAGAAAAACTTCATAGATTTCTCATAGATGGCGCTACGGCAAAAAAGTCGTTAAAAACCAAAGACGAAGATCTGAAACAAGCACATACAGAAATTCGTAAGATCTGCTGGTGCGTATCGTAGTGAGCTACGTTGGGAGATCGTGGGCCTGGTACGTTGAAGACACTGGTTCGAATACTGCCGGATCGAAAGAATGTTTCTTACTGTTTGATCTTTGTCTTTGTGTGGTTGATCATTTATCACAAACTAACATCTCAAAAAAATAAATTAAATAAAATGAAACATTTATTCCCAAACGAACACGGTCACAAAAGATATTATACAAAGTGTCATGAACACGTGTTGCACCAAAGTTGAATGTCAAATAATTAAATATCATGATAATAAAACATTATGATATTCGATAAACTTCATATCACAATAAAGCGACATCTTTAGCCAGCTGCGAATAGTTGTAAAGGTACCGAAGTGAAGAAAAACTTTCATAGAATTCTCACAGATGGCACTATGGCAAAAAATCGTTAAAAACAAAAACAAAGATCTGCAACAAACACATATAAAAATTCGTAATGTCTGCTGGTTCGTTCCGTAACTCCGTTGGGAGAAAGTCAGACACGATATGCTAAAGTCGCGGGTTCGAATTCAGCCTGATCGAAGGAATTTTCCTTAGTGTTCGATCTTTATATTAATAATTATAACATACTAGTGAAGCAATTTCACAAAAAATAATTGAATATCATAGTACAACGTCGTGATATTACATTTTTTTTATGATACTAAGTGACAGGACGAACAAGTCGTTCGCCTGGTGGAAAGTGACACGCCTTTACATAACAGTTGCAGTGCCACTCAGAGCTTTAAATCGCAAAGATCTGAGGGGCACTGCCACTGCGCCCGTCACCCTGAGACATAAGTTGACAAGTTCTATGTGCCATAATTTCACCAGCACCCTTACTCTTCAAAACCGGAAATAGGTAAAGTGACAGTACTTCCCTGGACGAACTCTTTCACAAGGAACACTATTGCTTGTAAATGTAATAAACTATTTAGTTTATTACATTTACAAGCAATAGTGTTCCTTGTAAATGTATCATATTTATGATAGATAACAACGTTAGACCAAATATGAAATCAAGCAATCTTGTACGTCTTACAAAACTGATCAATAACATTTTACAACGATATCAAATCACACGTATTGCCAATACAGAAGAACATTATGGTAGTAATGCGTTACTTTCGAAACTCAAGCCCTGGCGCAGGCCAGTAGTAGTGCACATATGAGGAATAAATCGCTGTGATCTAGCAAATGATGGTTTCGTTAGTTCATAAGTTCTTGAATCAGCAGTAGAGTCAGCAATAAAAACCGCAATGAAATCAAGTTCTATTTTGGACTGATTGGTGAAATTACAGGCACATGGGACTTGTTAACTTTTGTTTCATGGTGACGGGTGCAGTGGCAGTGCCAGATTTTTGCGATTTAAAGCTCTGAGGGGCACTGCAACTGTTATGGACGACTTGTTCGTCCCGTACCTGATATCATAAAAAAACAACGACGTATCACACTTAACGTATCAATCAATAGGTAGAGGTCCCTTTTTTTATGGTATTTTAAAGGAATTACTACGCGGAACCGATGTGAGTTTGAGCCGTTCGGAAAAAAAAATTGCGCCTAAGTGCAAAACACTTTGCTTTCGCTTCCGCTCGGACTGCGCCGACGCAAAACGCACGTCTTTTTCGCTCTTTTCATACGAACTTTTTCTGACCAACTTAATGCGATTCAGTGTCGATAAGTATGATATCATTTTTTAGTAGGGAAACCCCATATCGCGATGGACACACAGATAGACAACCACAAACTACACCGAAACTCACGAGAAAAATAAATGTAGTCCTTAAAAATATTTCTCCCGGTACGAGAATCGAACCCAGAACCTGTGCGTGGCAGTCCATCATAGTATCCGTTCGGCCACGGAAGCAGTGCTGACTTGCACTTACAAACTCGGTTCGACATCAAAGCCCATATAAAAAAATTGTACGCAGAGCTGAAACCTGCCGACAAATGACGTAAGTGGCCCAGGGGTTTGTAGTCTGTAGACGATAGATGAGAAGATTCCAGGTGCGATTCGCAACAAGACCAATTTTTCTGTACTTGTCCTGTTCTGGATGTTCTTTACAGCGTGTGCCTCGGATTTATTCGTTACTTTGGTAGTCATAGTACAGGGAATTGCATAGTATGAGACTAGGCAATTGGTGCGGTTGTTTAAAAAAAAAGCTCTCAATTAGCTCCTTGTGAAAAATTTCGTCCAGGGTAGTACTGCCACCTTACCTATTTCTGCCACCAAGCAGTAATGTCAGCATTACTGTGTTCCGGTTTTGAAGGGTAAGAGTGTCGGTTAAATTACAGGCACAAGGAGTTTGTCAACTTATGTCTCAGAGTAAAGGGCGCAGTGATAGTGCTCCTCAGATCTTTATAATTTAAAACCGCAATGAAATCAAGTTCTATTTTGGACTGGTTGGTGAAATTACAGGCACATGGGACTTGTCAACTTTTGTTTCATGGTGACGGGCGCAGTGGCAGTGCCAAATCTTTGCGATTTAAAGCTCTGAGTGGCACTGTAACTGTTATGGACAGGCATGTAGCTTAACATCAGACGCACGACTTGTTCGCCCCAACACTTGATGTTATAAAAAAAATCAATGCAAATGAACAATATACTGCTAAAAGTGTACTAAAAACTAGCTTTGATTGTTAAAAATGGATATTTTTATTACTGATATCATGCTGATATCTTATCTATTTATACACGAAACATTATTGCAATGCGTATTGTTATGATCTCTCTTCTATAATATAGTACTACCACATGAGATTATTGTAATCCAATTTTGAATTTCATACATCTGATCCGATCTGATTATATTATACAATCGTAAAATATATATGCACACTTTGCAAAATGTTTGTTTCCAAAGTTCCAGGAATCAAACCTGGAACCTCCTCATCTAGGGCCCACAGTTTTAACCGCTGAGTCACCGAGGTTGTCAAATTGAACATTGATCGTAATAATAGGTAGAATCATACCAATGTGCATATGATATTTTAGATATCGCATAACAATGGCATTCCGTACACAACAAAAACAATTCGAGATCGCTAGTAGAAATATGTTTACACGGAAATATACGCGATTTTTTAAATAATTCATTTCATTTTACATTCACTGAGCATATTTATGGTACGCATTCTCAAGATTTCTTATAAAAATATGTAAAAAAGTATCTTTTCCATAACCACAAACGTTCGACATGATTTCTATGCAAACAGTACACCTTCACTAGAATGCACATGCACGTCGCGTCGGTCACTTTCGATGACGGGTACTCTTGCGCAACAACGCATCTGCAGATCGTTGCGTTCCAAAGTTATTCGACAATCTTTCCTTATTGCATTACAACATGGATTGGGTACCATATTTTAAAACCAAATTTTCCTTTGCTCACGATTACTTTCTTCGGGGTTCTTAAAGTTATGCAGATCTTAAAGATCGAAAATATTGTCCCAAATATTATACAAAGTGAAAATTTAGCAGGTACTTTTAAGTTTTATAAAATTGTACGTGTATTGTATAACAAGCATAATGGTTTGACCTATCTTCTCTAAAGCAGAGGTCACAGGTTCGAATCGGGGCTTGCACCTCTAAATTTTTAAATTTATGTGCGAAATTTAATTTGGAATTTACTATGAGTTTTTCGTCTGGGTGGAGTTCCCAATCCGTATTAGGCCCGAACTACAGTCTACAGAAAGCTTGTGCCCAACAATGAAACTATATATACGCTAACTATTTTTACTTGTTTATCCCAAACCGTATATTTACAAACTCACTTATAATTACAATGTGTGTGCAATAAATATTTTCACCTAATTACATTACAAGCGTACAACTAAACATCTACTAAAGACAAGGAGTAGTTACTTTTTATCCTATATAAATATCTAAAGCCAAATTATTATTCCTGTACACGTTCCAGTTGAACCGCTATGCTAATAAGTGGAATAGCGCTTAAATAATGTCAACACTTTTTAATTCGTTCTTTCATTCGCTTTACAAATTTATGATACTAGTTGACTAGAACAGTGTTCTATTTTCTATTTGAGTACGAAGCGTTACGCTTCCACGTTTAAATGGCAAACTGCTATGAAGTCCATGCCTGCAGACTAGAACTAGGGTCATTTTAAGGCGAGAATGAATAGGCATTATTTAGGTGTAAACGCTCCGTCGTCGACGTCATCGTCATTTTCCATGGAGATTTGAGATGGAGGTGAAAGACGCAACTGTCATAAAAAAAAGTGTAGCTAGCCTTGCTGACGGCTACCTTATTACCGAAATGGTCTAGTGGAATACTGTGAATTGTCATTTTATTATTTTTTAATTCATTTATTGCCTTCATTTTTTAAATCATTTGTTTTCACAAAATTTTACTCGAATCTTGTAACGATATACTGGAATGACAATGCAGGAATCGTGGAACTAAATAACTGTGCTCAAATATGTATTAGAATAATGTAAACTTGTAAAACATGCAACTATTCAACAAGCCGCCCAATAACACCACCACTTGCATGCCTTTATTAGCTACTCGTCATACATCAAGTGGGCGACATTCGGTGCTCATACTCAAGCTCATACATACCAAGTGAGATACTTGTTCCGTAGACAGGTCTGGGTGGATCGACCTTCAAATTATGGGTGTACTTTGTCGCAACTTCAGCTTAATAGTGGCTATAAAATTCAAGTTCAAATATTCATTTTATAAGACTATGAAGTTAGACCAAATTATTAAAAAAAAAAGATTTGCACTGTTGAAGGTATCGGATTCGTTACCCCGTAGGACTAATTTAGGAAATCATCATCATCAATCTCCCCTCAGTCGAAGGTTCAGGTCTTAGTCCGCCAGTCTGGCCTAAGGCGTATCGGGAACTTGAAACGTTGTGAACCTTCTTCGACGTAAATTTACAAAAACTCTGAGGAGAAGAACTTAAGAAGCGGTACGTCACACCATTACGCTAACCACGGCTTCCTTAGGAAGAACTCGTCTAAATTGGTTCTAATCTGAGTGTTTTGTAATGAATTCCTTTTCTCTGGTACTCATAGCACAGGGAATTCCCCTATTTGAAACCAGACAATTAGTGTGGTTGTGGTTTGCCCGTCAAAATATACACAATTTTATTAAGAAAGAAGATATCCATAATAGAGTCCATAATATCCTTAAAACTAAGTCCAAATTCATACTACCACTGTTTCGTTAAAACGATTCTTTTATGGGGAACTGTATACAATAAGATTCCGGAACATATATTAAGATTATCATTTCCTAAGTTTACAACATACTTTAAAAGTGTTTTAATTAAAAGTCATATTACAAAATTGAAGAGTATGTGTTAGATAAAGATATATGGAAGGCAAAATGAGTCTAGATTCCACACAATTATGATTCGAAGTGTATTCCATAGAGTTTCTTGTTCATTCTTCTCAGGGAGGTCAGCGCAGTGAACGAGCAGTAGCTTAAAATATGACGTTTTTAAATGTAAACATTTTACCTATGGAATAAATGATTAATTGGCTTTGATTTTTGTTGGTGATATTCTCAATTAAATTATTTTTTATAAGTGAATGAAGTATAAATGAAGAAATTAGTGAAGGAATGATGAATGAACGACATTTGTTTGAATAAAATATGGTTTACAAAAGGCATTAGGCAGGCAATAGGTACGCACAATAAGACTGTCATCATATTTCACCAAAATTGGCATGCAATGTTTTGCTCCATTTTTAAACTATAAGAAAGTTATCAATTGTACTTATTACGATATTTATGATGCTATACACGCCTTTTACCAGTAAACTGGAGTATTTTCTCAAAAAAATATATGAAGATCATGATAGAAAAACATCATATATTCAATTAATATTAGTAGATATTTATATAAATAGATTCAATAGATTGTAAATTTAATTGCATTGTAACTTCTCTTAGACGTCAATATTAAAAAACTTTTGCTTAAAGTTTTTATGCTCGAAAAATATGAATATACACACATCAAAAGTGTCTAGGGATCAAGTGAATATTTTTGAAATAAAAATTATTTAAGCAATATTTACCAAATCCAGTCTTCCAGGACGACTTCTTACTTTAATGCTTATGTTTTATTTAACCGCTTACCCCTATATTTAATTAAAATAAACTAAAATTGATGTTTTTGCAAATTGTGGGAAAAAACTCAAATTAACGGCGTCAATTAAATGACAAAAAAATGGCGAAAATGATGATTTTGCTCATTTTTATTGTAATGATAAGAAAATTAATAATCTGTATTTCCACCATTAACACGAATCACACAATTACAGCGATTTGGCATGCTTAAGATGAGTTCATCAAAATCACTTTGAGGAATGGCCGCCCATGTGTTTTGTAACAAGTCAAAATATTGTTGCAGAGCATGTACGGTATGCATACTCGGCACAGCTCTTCTTTGAGGCATATCCCATGCGTGCTCAATTGGATTGAGGTCTGGCGATTGAGCAGGCCACGGCAGAACGTTGATACGAGCTTCGGCAAGAATGCGTGTTACGACTCTAGCCGTGTGTGGACGTGCGTTGTCATGCATTAGTTGAAATGAATCACCCAACTGGCCTCGCAAAGGGATGATAACATCTGAAACAATCCTCTCTGCGTAAACTTGAGCATTGAGGTTACCCCTGATCCAAATGAGATCGGTTCTTCCGCCGATCCAAATACCGGCCCATATCATTATTGTTCCCCCACCATATGGATGAACTTCCTGACAATATCTCAAACGTTCATGACGTCCAGATGTTCTCCAAACTCGAGTACGTCTTGTATCCGGTCTCATACCGAAGCGGGATTCATCCGAAAAGCACACATAGCGCCAGTCTTCTTCCTCTCAGTTTCTGTGTTCGCGAGCCCATCGTAAACGGGTCCTGCGATTGCAGGGTGCAATAGGTGGAACTCTGAGCGGCCTTCGGGATCGCACACCCACTTCACGTAAACGATTTCGGATTGTTTGATCGCTTATTAGCAAGCCTGAGGAGCTGTGGAGCCTCGTAACCAACATCATGGCGGTCATGGTACGATTCCGTCGAGCAGTATTTTGGATATACCGGTCCTGTCTGCGAGTCGTGATGCGAGATCGTCCTCCATGTCGCTCGGCCACGCTGCCCGTAAGCGATAGCGCGTCCAGAGGCGACTTATGACGCTCTGTGTAGTGTTAAGAGTGAAAGCCACAGCACGTTGCCTGGAACCAGCTTCCAACATTCCGACGGCTCGCATCATCACTTCTTGGGTAAATGATGTCGTCTCTCCATAATAATGTAAATTGTTTCGGTTCCGATGTAGATATTGTAATGATTTTGTCAAAACGCTATAACTCATTTTTATACAAAACCACATTGACAATCGATTTTCTTCTTATTATCGAATTTTAAACAATATTCCTTATTTAAATGTTAAAACTCACTAAAAAGTATCAATAGCGATACAAAAAAGTTAATATAATTAACCCTAATTGCAGCAATACTCTTAAACGTACTTGATCCCTAGACACTTTTGATGTGTGTATTTCACATAAGCTTGAAATATACAAAATATACTTTACTAAACATATTTTACTAAATTACATTATTTATTACTTATTTTATATTATATTATCTATGGAAGAACATCTGTTCATAAAAAAAAATTGTTCATAAAGTAATTTTTGTGTTTTGAAGCTTTTTCTGCCTTTAACGTTGTGTTTATTTCCTCGTAAATGTAAAAAAAAAAACATTGTATTGAGCATGAGCAGTAAAATGTTACAAACTCGAGTCATTAAAACCTCTCCTCTAAAAGGCTTTCGTTACATTTTTTACCACATACATACATAGTACATAATGTACTATTCTTTACATGGAAATAGCAACACGCTATACGAGTATATGTATCATTAATATAGGCGCAATATAAATATGGTTGCAAGAGACTCACTACGAAAACCAGAAACACCAGTATTTACATTCTCATTAATAATTAAGTGTCTATATTCACACACGGCTTTCCTTGACCCCATCATCGTTAAAATATCCACTGTGACCTTTTGGCGTTTATTTATTAACTTTTATTCGTTACTTTCACTGGAACGTGAAAGCGTTTAGTTATTCGTCTAACTTATTGCAACTGAGGCGAATGTAATTTAATATTTTAGTTAATACATTACATGTCCTACTTTTGGGCATGGGTCACCTTAAAGGAGAGAGTGTAGACTACAGTCCGTTAGCGAGAAGTCGTACTTTTGGCATAAGAAAGCCACGTGTGATCATACGTCAAAAGTGCGTTTATCACATGGAAGTGATAAAAAATATCTATGAACTAAATGAAATGTATTTGTATAATTTTATGACTCTCTATTTTGAGTAGCAGTAGAGTTCCATGTGAAAGAGTTCGTCCAGGAAAGTACTGCCACCTTACCTATTTCTGTCGCCAAGCGGTAATGTCAGTGCTACTATGTTACAGTTTTGAAGGGTAAGGGTGCTGGTTTAGTTACAGGCACATGGGACTTGTTAACTTATTATGTCTCAGAGTGACGGGCGCCGTGGCAGTGCGCCTCAGATCTTCGTGATTTAAAGAACTCAGTGGCACTGCAACTGTTATGGACAGGCGTGTAGCTTACTATCAGCCGCACGACTTGTTCGTGCCGTCACTAGATATTATATAAAAAAAATTATATAAAAAAATAAAATAAAAATGTTTTATTTTAGATAATTACAATCCAATCGTATTATATTGTTATTATTATCATATTATATTTAAATTCCAGATAATTAAAATTTAATTCAATATTTTAAAATTCAAAATTGAATTGATTAAAATCTACAAATGATTAATGATAATGGTAAAAAAAATAAAAATACTTATTATCTAAGTGTTACATGCAAGTGCCAAGCGCCATTTATGTACGGACAATCGAACCTGTCCCTATCATGGATAGGATGATGTCGGTGCTGGCCCGTACACCGCTCACCAGGGCCGATGTGCGTTGGCGCATAATTGTGTAGAAGCAGTCGTCTTGCACCGCTGCTAACATGTCATGTAACATCCTAAACGCAGTATTTTATTGGACCCGGAAGGCCAAACACGACTTTTAAGAGTATTACACACACAAGCTACACGTGTAGAAAAATGTACAGAATGTTAGAATGTGGAGGGATATAAGGGGAGAGAAAGACGACATAGATAACAAAGGTGTGAGTGAAAGAAAAAATACATATTGTGCCGAGCCCACCTAGCAGTGGAATAAGAACAGGAAGAAGAAAAGGTCAATAATAAGTACAATAATTTTGTTGTTAGCACTACTCTCAGTTTTTTTTGTCGCGCTCATCGCTGACTGCTGTCGTCATAACCTTATGCCCTAATCCCATATATTTGGTGTCAATGCATTATATCTTCTTCCATTCATCTTCATCACCAGCTACCTTATTGTCACTTCATTCGCACACATGTCAACTTTCACACAATCCGTCCGTCATTTCTTTTGTCTTCGTCTGCCCTTAAAGCAACGTTAATTGTTAACATTATGACGTAATCTATGATTAGAAATTATTAAGTATGTACAGTGTTCATGATAACTTTTTATTTACGACTCCAAAAGTAAGCTCCGCTTTAGCGTGGTCATTATATGGATGTTCTCATGAAAACGAATAAAATGAGCCCTAATACAACGTAGCTAGCTGCTGTACACTGCTGGGGAGTTCATCGCATCTGCCTGCCATTTCCATCATCACTTCGGCTCTAGGTCACCATAACATTTAACTTTCAGATAATTATGTCTATGTGTCAAGTTTTATTGAAATCGATTAACGGAAAGGGGGTCAAATTCTATAAACTGGGTTCATCCTCTAATTTGCCACCCTTAGAGCCTAAACACACGGCGTAATTTATACCCGCCGACGACGCGCGTTCCACGAACGCGCGTTTACGGCGCCATATACGTTTGATGATTATAAAAGTTAAAAAGGAACTAAAAAATTTTAATGATCGAAATTTTAAAAAAGAAACTAATCTTGTGTAGTGTGCTGCTGCCTTTTATATATTTTTCGGATGAACAAATTTATATGTCAGTTTTAGTTCTTAAATATAAATGTAAGTATTGGCATGATTTACAAATTTATATGTCACGTGTGTCGTAAAGCGGGACATTTTTAAGTATTATGGGGACAACGGGACACAACGCTTAAAAGCGGGACTGTCCTGCTCATGTTACTACGCAATTGAAGTCGTCCAACAGTCTTGTTAACAAACATTTTTTTAATACGAAGTGACGCTCGCAATAACGAGTAACGACTACCACACTCATTTATAAACGTAAATAAGATTATAAAATTTGTATATTTACATTATACACCTATGATCAATTACAAACATGTCGTGCTATAGTATTTATAAACAAACAACAATTGAAAATAGCAACACAATTAATCATCAAAACTGTTTTTTCACAAGGTGGACTAGACGTCGTTAAAACCTAATATACCTAGTATTTAATCTTTAAAATATCGCAAGAGCCTGGTAAAATTGCCACTAGTTATTCGCGATTTCGAAAACGTATGTCTACGCTGCGTATGACGTAGCCTTGGTTGAATTCATTTGTTTGGAAAAGGTGTGTAGATGGCATGTGGTCAATTTGTTATTACAAGTGAATGATATAAGAGTTTATCTCAAAATTTGCACATTTTTGAGTATTATAGGGATACCAATTTCAAAAATCATAAACTTTTTTTATAACAAAAAAATAAATAAAATCTCTCTTCACTGCCTCCGAAATAAACTAAATAAAATGACAAAAACCTTAAAAAAAAGTACGTTTTGTATACGTTACGCCGATAGGCGAATCCTTTCATAACGATGGCAAACACACTTCAGCATGGCGGCTACTACTAGTGCGCGGGTATAGGCAATAGCTTCTGGGCTACAATAATATAGTGTATGCCATCGATACGATTAGAAGAAGTGAGGATCATGTTATCACTTGATGTTATATTTTAAATATTGTAACTTTTTTTATAATATCATGTGACGGAACGAACAAGTCGTGCGCCTGATGGTAAACTACACGCCTGTCCATAACAGTTGCATTGTCCTCAGAGCTTTAAATAACGAAGATCTGAGGGGCACTTCCACTGTACCTGTCACCCTGAGAATTAAGTTTACAGTTAGAATTAAGCCTGTAATTTCACCAGCACCCTTGCTCTTCCAAACCGGAACGCAGTAATGTTCACATTACTGTTTGGCGGCAGAAATAGGTAAGGTGGCAGTACTTGCCTGGAAGAACTCTTTCATAAGCTCCTCCATCCTTTCGATGTATAAACTTTAGACCGTAAGGCGTTGTCCTGAAAATTTTGTCTTAATAAAAGAAGGACGACTTCGTATAACAAGTCTACACGTGATCAAACGTAACAAGTGCTTCCATCACATGAAAGTCATAAGAATAATACTTGCTACACGAAACAAATTATGTGTATATGAAATTTTATTACTATCTAAGAACAAAATCCAAGTCGGCCTTATTGCAACAACAACTGGCCGCAGAAAACCTGAAACATGCCTACTGTAAAACCTTAAAAATAATAGACTGCTTTCGACATGATATCAACTATAATCCCATTTCAACTAATTATCATTGCTACTAAATGAAACGTAATGCACGCTACTCATGAACATATATACACATATACTCACACCTACACACACACTCGCACACGAATTCCATGAACTTTATGAATTAATGCTTTTTTTTGTTATATTTTTTCTTATGATATTCTATTATAATATCATAATGTTCATTAATATATTTTTTTGATAAGTGCATGTTAATAATTATATTCTTCATCATTGACCTGGCTTCATTGCCCTCGCTAACCTGTTTCTCAATCAAGACCATAGGATTAAGGAGAGGCTGGGAAACAGCGCTGCGCGATCTCATCCCCGTGTCAGCATAAGCTGCGCCTCTGTCTTGTGTCTCAATTTTTTTGTATTTGTTTAAATTAGATTTAAAAAAAACCGTACGAGACAATAAATCATATTATTATTATTAAGATTAAAAAGTTATCGACTAACATCGTTCGTAGAAACTTTAAACCACTTTCTTGAAAAGTTGTCATTTATATCATATCTAGTAGATATGATCTCATTCCACCATAAACGCAAATCGCAGCAAAATTAACGCAGTACAAGTGTTTAAGAATTTCACTTGTGAAGTTAGCCACTTCGTATTTTCACACCTTTCGAGTTACACCTTTTTTACTACAAACTTAACTTACAAGTGTTAAGTAAATAGTGCATACGTAAACTCTGATCTCAGCAGCCTTTTGTTTATGTAGTGATTGTGTATTTGGACCTAATGAACCGTCTCTTTCGCGATTTTTTCTCAAACGCGCCATAGTTTTGTCATTCTTACCCTATTGTAACCTCATACTTATTGGCCACTATAACAGCAAAACGTTAAAGTCTTTATTATCTTCGGTGTAAGAATGAAAATTGTTAACATGAACAGACAATACAGTAGCACAAATAAGATTGTTTGTAAATAGTTGCTAATTTTAAAGTCAAAGTTTGTGTATCTATTGTAATTTTATTTACGCAATGAACAGTTAAGTATTGTTAATTTTTTAACCGACTTCAGAAAAGAAGAAGGAGGTTCTTAATTCGACTGTATGTTTTTGTATGTATGTTACGCGATAAGTGGAAAATAGGGTAGGTACCTCAGTAGTGGTCTAATTTAAATTTAAAGAAAATATTCCACCTCTAAGGGTGGCAAACTAGGAGGAATGACTTTTGAGGTCGGTTTTTTTAGTACTCTGCACTGAGGTTATTATTAATACATTTTATGTATTTATTATACCTACACAAAGTAAGTGTTGTCGAATGAAACTTATCACTTTTAAAAAAGCAGTTTTCTTAAAAACGAACGCTTTTCCCATGGCAATTTTATTTTTGTCATATTTTTTAAGGCACGTACAAGTCGTGCGCCTGGTGGTAAGCGACAAGCCTGTCGATAACAGTTGCAGTGCCACTCACAGCTTTAAATCGCAAAGATCTGAGGGGCACGGTCACTGCGCCTGTCTTCTTGAGACGCAAGTAAACTAGTCCTATTTGCCTGTGATTTTTTTAGAATACCAAATGACTGGGCGAATCGTGCACCTGGTGATAAGGGGCACGCCTGTCCATAACAGTCGTAGTGCCACTTTTAGTCCCAAAGATCTTAGGGGCACTGCCACTGTGACCGTCACGATGTAACATAAGTTAACAAGTCCCACGTGCTTGTAATTTTATCAGCACCCTTAACCTTCAAAATCGGATCGCAGTAATGTTTACAATAGGTACTGCTTGGCTATTGGTATATTACCTACATTATTAGCAACTGGCTATATTAACAACGAAATTAGACAATATTTGGATTGATTCGCGAATTAATTAAGCAGGAACGAAATTAGCGGTTTCTCTTCCTCTCTGCGTTTAATTTGTTTACATTTTCAAGGTTTAATGATTTTACTAACAAGTACCTATGTTAACATCGTAGACTTTCAACGGTGTACAATATACCGTTGAAAGTCTACCTTGGAATAATAAAGCTACATGTGATCATACGTCAAAGGTGATTAATCAAACTTCGTTCGAGTCTCAGCGTCTTGCCAAAATAGACACAGCGTCTTGTCGAGATGGCGAATACGAATGATTCATTCGAATGAATATTTCAAATGCAGCTCAATCGAATAATTCCATTGTAAAAAGTGTCCTTTTGACATATTCGAATGAAAATAAAATTCAATATTTAATTCGAATAACATCTGTAATTTCTGATTGGCCTGCATTGGAATTATATCTTTCCCTGGCGTGCCATAACATAACCAGATAAAGCAAACCCAAACTAAAGTATGATATGATAATATAAGTAGTAGATTTAGATAGGTAAAGGAAATGCTCTTCGAATAATCATTTGAATGAATTTCGAAAAAAATTATTCGAACATCGAAAATTCATTCGAATTTTAAAAAAACAGGCGCCTTGACGTCGAGATGCGTCGACATTAGCCCGTTACACCAAGTACCAAGTACCGAGTAAAAAAAATTCTAATGACGAAATCCCCCTCGAATACTACATGCGCATCATTCGAACAATTCAATTGTTGTTTTTCATCAACAATCGCCCATATCTACGCGGCGGCGAAGCAACGCCAGGACTGAGCAACTAATTGTTGTTGTGGTTGGCAAGACGCTGACCCTCGAAAGACGCTAGTTTAGGGGATCTCTTACGTCTGAAGAAGACGCCTGTCTTCCTCAGACTTCAGAGTAGCAATGATGGTTAGTTGAAATGGAATCATTTGATATCATACCAAAAGTAGTCTACTATTTTTAAGATTTTACCCAGTTGTACCACATTTATGTGGTCTGTGGCTTTTACAGCATATTTGTGAAAGACTTCGTTCAGGGAAGTACTGCCACCTTACCTATGTCTGCGCCAAGCAGTGATGTCAGCATTACTGTGTTCCGGTTTTGAAGGGTAATTGTGCTGGTGAAATTACAGGCATATGGGACTTGTCAACTTACGTCTAAAGGTGACGAGCGCAGGGGCGGTGCCCCTCAGATCTTTGCGATTTAAAGCTCTGAGTGGCACTACAACTACTATGGACAGGCGTGTCATTAATACAAGCCACATGACTAGCTTGTTCCGTAACTTGGTCTCGTAAAAAAAGAAAGCTGGAGAATATTAGTTAAAATCAATCTTTTATGTTCTATATATTAAAAGAAGTACGTACGTAAAATAACTAACCTAACTATAATGTATCGTCATCAATCATTAATTATTACATACAGCAAATGCGTTCAATATCGAAAATAATATTGAAAAAAAAATCCGAATTTTCGTAAGTATTCATTGCAATCGTATACTCATTTATTGCACACAAAAGCTAAACAAACGTAAGACCTATTACAACAGCTGACTAAACACGTAAGGCGAAAGACGGTGGCATTGATATTGTTTTTGCTGCTTTATGTTTTGCTTCTAACATATAATTCGTAGAAACAAAATCAAAACTTTGACAGGTAATTAGTAAAACCACTTATTTAAACGACAACACAGAGCCGGATTTTTAGAATACAAATGCAATATGTAACAATCTCTTCCATGCAAGCACGTAGCGTAATGATAAGCTAAAAAGTAATAATTAGCAAATAATGCAATAAACAAATAAATACACGAATATTACACAAATTTCCCATATTAATAAAAAAATAAAGGCTTAAAAAATTAGTCCGTAAATTAATCCATGATAGGAAATGAAACTATTTTTCCGGATTTACCATATAGACCATGGGACCTATAAAGGGCCCGAAACGTCAGTTTGTATTAAAAAACAAATATACTCGATTTAAATTCGGAAAAATAGTTTCATTTCCCATGTGTAACAATCGCGAAAACCTGAGAACTCGATATTAATCCATGATGTAATTAATAAAGCCACATCTATAAAATGATAACTTTTCAGGAGATAAATTTAAAGGTTCTACGAATGATATTAATCGACAACGAAAAAAATCATTGGTATATGTAAAGTACCTATTGAATACACCGGTTTTCTTGTAAAATTTCGAGGGAAGCTTGTGTTTTTTTTCTATCGTGAAAATGTTTATGAATCGTATTTTCACACCGTATAGTAGTCAGTGTATCTTCAATTTTACTATATGTTTTTTCTAAAGTGATAGATTCAACACTTTCACTGTTATGTAGAATCAACCAAAGCCATTCGAGGTTGTATCATCGACTCATAAGGAGAGCTATAAAATTTCACATATACATGATTTGTTTCACAGTTCCTATTAATTTTATGACTTTCGGGCATTGACTTACAAATGGACGACGACGGGTCTAATACAAAAACCACGAAAAAAAATGTCCCAAGTCAACCTATTTAAACGTAGTGACATGTAAAGGAATATGAAAAAGCTAAAACGTTGAATTTAAATTGTAATGTCATCGCAGTGCTGTCTAATTTTGCTTGCTTCACTGTCAGTCGAACAAACGAAGACTAAAGCGTGAATGACGCTCTGTATACGATTTTAACGCCCTATAAGTTCGGACACTTTTTAGCGCGGACCCGACCTCCATATAGTTGTAAGTCAATGCTTTCGGGTCATAAAATCACTTTTGACGTATGATGGCTGATGTGTCTTGCTTTGGGTTTAATCTGTTTACTTGAATTGTTGATCATTGACATTTTGCTAATCTAGATAAATTTTTTTTTGTTATACAGGGTGTTTGGAAGTTTAGGGGGCCATTTGCTAGCTTTTACCCTGACCCATGTCCTAGATGTCAGGGTAACAGAAATATGTTTTTTTTGTAATTTTTCTTATTAATTACACGAAATCTCGTTTTTACGTCGTAACAACTTTTGTGTTTGTAGTTATGGTAGCCTACATTTATTTCTCTCAGTTTGGGTGTAATTTGTGCTTGAAAGTGTGTCCACGGCACTGTATGTATCAGAGCGACGATATTAATCGAGGTCCAAAATACCAAACAGAAATCAAACAGAATTCAATATAGAAAAGTTTGTTTCCGAATAAAGGCCCACATTATTAACCGCTACGTTACCTTTTTATTCTCTTCCGCTAGGCTATCGAGGTCACCGTGGTTGTGCGGCACAATAACCGTAACAACAGAACACTTTGAGCGAATTGATTTTCAACTGCACTATAAAAGGTGTTATCAATTCGGGAAGGAGAGTGGGGACATAATAAAACATGAACTGTACATATTATCTAAAACAACACTGTATAACTAACGTAACCATTTTTTTTCCCTCACGGCGAGATGCCTGTAAATTTATTATTGTTTAAAAAAAACTTTAATCTTTAAAAAAAGTTAAAAAAAAACTTAAAATGTTTATTCATTAAAAATTTCAAAATAAGAATTAATCTTGTGTGGTCTGGTGGGCTGGACTAGCTTTGTATATTTTTCGGATGAGAAAATTTGCTTTAATATATCAGGTTTAGTTTTAAATCCATTCCAAGGCAGTCCCGCACATCACGCCGCAGATTCATTCCCGCTCAAAACAACACACGCGCAATATCGACACACAACTAAAAGGCGCGGGCGACAAGCCTTACTGCTGCTATGCTTTCGCGATTTTTTTAAATTTATTGTCATGCGATTCTTATTTTGTCAAAGTAAAACATTTTAAAGTGTTTTAGGGACAGCTGTACACGAAGCTTAAACGCGAGACTGTCCCGCTCAAAGCGAAACTTATGGTCACATTATGTTTGAGTGAAGATAAGCCGAAAATTGCTATATTTCGTAACTAAACGATCGAGTCTTAACACTAACATCATTAACACATGTATAAACACCAATTCGTTATGTTATTAATGGTATAACCTGTCATTAGAAACTTGTGATTATGACTGATAGAATTTAAATTCACTTTTTTATATAGGATATTATGGATATCTATAGCGGCCCTGAATTACATTTTCCGTATCTAAATTTCGTATAATTTTATCAAAACATATAAATATAAACATTAGACAACATTACAAACGTTGTTCCGATCCCAAAGTAAGTAGCTAAAGCACTTGTGTTATGGAAATCAGAAACAACGATGGTATGTGGTGGATGGCGGCACCAAGAAAATCGGTGTGTAAGCCACTCGACTACGGAGGTCGTTAATTATCTCATACATCAACAACATGTAAAAATGGTTGCTGGAAACCCTTAAAAGTTATTATCTTAAAGACTATGAAATTGTGCCGTTTTGGTAGTTTTTGAGCTGGTGTAATTTTGAATCTATACAATTTCACGAAAAACTTAAGACTCGGATGTCATTATGCTTTTTTTTTTTTTGTTGTTAATATCTAAAGTAGGATCAACCGCCGTTTGTGCGAAGCTCACACAATATCTTACGCCTGTTAATAGTGTAGGGAAAGTAATGTAGACAACATTCGTTTGAAATAATAGCTGACCATAACTTTCTTTGTAAAATTGCTTTGTCATTTAATTGTTTCGTCGTAACTGTGTTATAAACTTTGTTTTGTATTATTTGTTTTGCTACAAAGCTTGACTTAGTACGTTCTCAGATGGAACAAACCCTGAATAATAGATGCAAAGCACAAACATAAAATTAGTAATACATCGCCGTGAATCGGAAGTCTGCGGATTGACAATCAAAGAACAAATACATGCAGAAAGAAAATAATATCGTAATCTAACATTCCAACGAAAGTTAATGATAGAATTAAGACCACAAAAACACCATGTTTATTTCAAACACATGACAATCACCATTAGGAAAATTAAAGAAAAAAAATGAAAGTATAACCGTTAATGCTCATCTGTGGATTGCTTTCTCTCTGTATATTCCTCTATCAATCAGACAATTGGTAAAATTACAGGCACATGCGACTTGTAAACTTATGTTTTAGGGTGACAAGCTCAGTGGCAGTGCCCCTCAGATCTTAACAATTTAAAGCAACTGCTATGGACAGGCGTGTCACTTACCATCAAAAAAACGCGTAACATACATAGAAGAAAAAAAACATGCTGACGAATTGAAAACCTCCTTTTTAAAGTCGGTTAATAAATCAAACTTCGTAAAGTCTAGAAAGAAAACAATTGTTTATCATTGATGTACTTATAATATATTTAATGTATTGAAATATACGTATAATTCACAAGATAAATGACAATATGACAAGTTGAGTGAAGATAAACTTTCACAGATTTCTCACAGATGGCGCTATGGCAAAAAAGTCGTTAAAATCCAAAACCAAAAAGATCTGTTACAAGAACGTAGAAAAATTCGTACAGTCCGTTAGTTCGTTCCGTGACATTGGCATAACGTCTGGTACAGTTTGCTGGAAGAAGTTGATTCGAATCCAAACGGATCGAAGGAATTTTTTCCTAGCCTTCGATCTTTGTCTTCCGCGATACAGGGCTTCCCTAAAGAGTGCGGGGCTGTGAATGTGTGCATTATTATCAGTTATCATTATACAAAAAAATATATTAATAATTATAAAAAAGACAAGTTAAGCAACCAGATCAGCCCCTTAACAAAACTATTATCTTATATAACTTTATCTCTCATTTCATCACTTAGCTTTGACGATTTTGTAGTACACTTAACTGGCTATCGTTAAGGAGTGTAACAAGATAATTGAATGTATTTAATGACGCTGTTACTATATACTTTGCTGGGTATAAAACACGCAATGACTTTTGCCTTGTGTTATATGAATTCGCCATACACTCAAATATTTTATATGCCACATAATTTCAATACCAAAGAAGATATACATAATATTAACCTTAGCGCTAAGTCCAAACTCATGGTACCACGATTTCATTTAAGAAAGGTAAACGACTCTTTTATGGGGAAATATATACGTTTTTACAATAAGATTTCGGGGCATATGTTAAGATTATCATTTCCTAAGTTTAAAAACTACATTAAAAATAATTTGATTGGAAAATCATATTACAAAATTGAAGACTACGTGTTAGATAAAGATGTATGGAAAGGCGACATAGATTTCGCACAAATTTGATTCAAAGTGTATTCCATGACATTTAACTTTATTTGAAAAGAGCAATCCCTAGAGTTTCTTGCTCGTTCTTTTCGGGGAAGGCAGCGTAGTGAACAAGCACTAGCTTAAATGTAACGTTTTCAAGATTAAATTTATTATATCTATGGAATAAATTATACTTTGACTTTGACTCATCAACACCATTTGCAGTTTCAACCTATGTACAGGTTACCTCCTAAGGCAGTGGTAAGGCAATTGACCAACGACGTTTTAACTATGTGCTACCAGCAAAGTCAACGTCTTACCACCTTAACGGTTATTTTAGCGTGCAGGCAATGGCTGTCAGTAGCGGCATAGTATAATATGAACAAGTAGGGCAACTCCCGCAAGTACAAAGTACAAAAATCCCACTTTACAAGGAGACGCGAAAAACAGTTAAAGTTTAGTATGATATTAAACGTTAAGTGTTTTTCGCGTTTCCTTGTAAAGTTGGCTTTTTGACTTGTACGCCTTTTCACTAGATAAACAGATGTAACAATAATAATAAATTAATTTCCCGATTTGATCCTACCGGGAAACGAACCCGAGACCTCCGCATCCAGTGCCCATAGTGGACACCGTTAGGCCACCGAGGTCATCAAAATGTGGTGTTAAAGATGGACGGAAAGATTAGCTGCACAAAGAGAGTGACCAATGAAACACTCTATAGCGAAGGAAAGTTTAGAAAATAGTTCAAAAACCGAAGAAGTAAGATTTTGTGATTTCTGTATCAACTATCCTAGATCAATATATTTTTTTATTATACCAAGTGAGGGGACGAACATGTCGTGCGACTGGTGGCAAGGGATACGCATGTACATAGCAGTTGCAGTGCCACTTAAAGCTTTAAATCGCAAATATCTAACGGGTACTGTCACAGCGCCCGTCACCCTGATACATAAGTTGACAAGTCCTATAATACCTGTAATTTCACCAGTACCCTTTTCCCTTGTACCCTGGAACACATTAATGCTCACATTACTGCTTGGCGCCAGAAATCGGTAAGGTGGCAGTACTTCCCTGGACACACTCTTTCACAAGACGCTCTATTATTACTAAAACTGAGGACGAGAATGACTGAGAATATGATACTTTGATTTAATGAAAAGATTATTGAAAAGATTTTCTTTGGCCTCCTTGGGACAAAATGACGTATAAAGCCTAGCTCTTCAATTAAAAGAAACTATTAACACATTATATACCGCTCGTTAAACGCAAGCATGTATGTAATACGAATCATATAACTGAATGATACCAATCTATAAAATGTGGAGCATGAAAGAAAGTATTTTGATTGGTGAATGAATTAACTATAGGAGATGTTTTAACAAAGATATTTATTGTAAACAATGGTGAATCGGCAATTAATGATTGACAGGTTTCGATCAAACATATAGGTAGATTGAATAACTGCTCAAAAAGTAGCACCATCGTAGCAAGGCAAAGAGATCACTGATATCCCTTGATTCGCTCTCATTCGCCTCACTCAAATCACGATGTCGAAATGAAAATTGTAAAAACTACAGTATAACGTACTCAAAAAAAGACGGAGAATCGTATGTACAGTAAGTATATCATCTAATTACATTATTTATTAGTTTTCTTTTTAATTCAAGTCATTTTCTTTTGTTAAATAATACCGTGTGGTATATACGATATCTATCCCTTTTATTCACACGCATTTTTAGATTATCTTGTTTCATTTCTGAATATCATTAAATTTTATTACTCCTTTCCATCGTTCAAGACAAAAAGTAATACGTAGGAACTTCCTCATAGTTATATTACGATGCTGTTGCTAAAATGTTTAGACCTATATTAGAGTGCACAATATCATACTTCAAAATTACTTGCTAAATAAGTAAAAACAGGTATACACCTATATAAGTAAGCTTGACGCGAGGACAATAGTGGAGTGTCTGTCTAAGACACTCTATCGCGCCTGATACAGCAAAAGTGCGCGATTGAGCGGGCGTGTAAAGATGTTGGAAGGAAAAGGGAATGACAGTGCGATTGCGCTGTCATTCACATTTCACGCGGTCTATCCTGCGCGATTAGCCTTTACACGGACGCTCTTTCCGTTGTAACGAAAACGAACACGAGCAATCGCGCGCGAAAAAACGTTAAAAAACTTCAAACAGGTAATTGCACACGATTGCGCGTCCAGTCCTTTCCCAGTACTCTCGTGATCACGCGCGATAGAGTGACTGTATAAAGGGGGCCATTATCTTTGAACCAATATATATGATCGAAGTCGACAGGGGAGATTCATAAAGATCGATATAGAAATAGAGTCCTGTTTACACAAATTACAGGTGTTATCATTGAAAGGTAAACGTTGTACTAGTCTAAACAACCCTGTTCTATGGAGGGAGTATTATCAAGGAAAGATACAGGCTCAATTCAGAAAAATTCAACCAGCATTCAAACCCAAACATGTAAAATATGCTAGTGCTTAACCACTAACCCACCAACGTGGTCATTGACTTAATATATACGTATAATTTTATGCATTACATATTATTAATATATACATTAGGCATAGAAAACATTAAGGGGAGTCACCGGAGGAGAAGCTGGAAAAACTGTTTTGCTGGAAAATCAAATGGTTTATGTAAATACCTATTAAATAACGACCCTACAAAAATATACGATTCACCTAAGGATATTATCTAAAGAATGTGCTAATCTGTTTCACAATAGGATGTACTTTACCCGATCATATAAATCCTGAAAACACGCTAGAATAAAAGTTTAAAACAAATTATTTATGAACAAAATATCTGACATATGGACATTGCACATAATTTTTATATGGAGATTTCGCTTTAAATCTTCAGAGAACGTGTTAAATTTTAGTTTCCAACTAAAGCCCAGCGGTTTAACGACACGCCGCGCCGCCCGATGCCCCGTCAGTCGCAGTCAAATTTTCTCCGCCTGATCTTATTTTATTTGTAATTTTAAACGCGCGGATTGCGGGGCACGAGCGGCGACCCCACACCTCACCTCCTAAAATCTAGGCTCGCTTTGAAATACCTCACTTTAAAGTCTAAACAAATTCAAAAAGTACCAAGCTATCTCAAGTTACGTTTTAATAGACCTAGAGCTTTCCAATTTACCTGTCCATAAGGAAGAGATTGTTGACATTTGTAGGCCTAACTTATGTAAAGTAATAGATTTACTTAAGAACCACAGCTTTGAGTATAACCACATTACAATCGATGTGCTTATAGTAAAACTGTTAACTAACGTTAACTACGTATAATGTTAAACTACTGTTTTAAAGTGAAATGGTATCGTGGTTGTATAGGTTTTGAAGCGTGCGAAATTCGTTCTATATATCTCAATATCATGAGATATTTAAAAATTTTCCTTTTAGATATAAAATTTACTCTGTTACTGTAAAATAAACTCATAGTAAGTATTTAGTATTTATTACAGAACACGAGAGAGAAAATTTCATGGAAACATTGTTAACCAACTTCAAAAAAAGGAGGTTCTCAATTCGACTGTATTTTTTGTGTATGTATATATTACGCAATTACTACGGCATTTGTGAATCGATTTTGATGATTCTTTTTTTGTTGGTAAGGTGGTACCTCAATATTCGTCCCATTTAAAGTTGAAGAAAATATTTCACCTCTAAGGGCGGCAAACTAGGAGATGAATCCGGTTTCGCGCACTTTCCGGTAACCGATTTCAATACTTTGCAAGTAGGTGCAATTCCACGAACTTTTCAGTTCGGTTTTTTTTTATAAAAAAGTTATAATTAATATCGAAATATCGATTTTCCGTGTGATCGAAATGCGTTAAAACATTCATTTTTGTCTCACTTCACCTTAAGGATTATATGTGTAGAAATTTTCATGATCCCAAGAGCAACATCTACTCAAAAAACAACAATCCTACTTATATACATCGCACTACTGGCGTAGGTCTCCTAAAGAAATTATTTTATACCCAATGAAAGTTGTAGACTTCAGACATAGGTATTCGAAAAATATCCGGCAGTAAGTCGCGATGTTATCCTTTACAAGACTTGCAAATTATTTGCAAATTTGGATGTATGGATTTCAAGTGAGAATAGAACCTAGACAACCCTGCAAAGGAAACAAGCGTTTTCTCAAGTAGGGTATTGCAGTTATTGTGTCTTTTCCAATTAAAAGCCTTTTCAAGATATGAAATCTAGACCTCCAATTATCACTACGTCAACTTTATTTTTTGGTCACGTTCTGTTAATTTTGTAAACAGCTTTATTTATTTACTAATATTATACTCCCCGAATTGATTCGCTCGGAAAAGTGTCGTTTTTATTTTGACTTTCAATTATTTTGTGAAATCTAGTTTAAAGTGGAATAGGATAGTGCTATTGTGCCTTAATCGAAGATTAAAACACGAAATTATACGAATCTCGAACTAAAATACCTGTATCGGCCCGTTCTAAGGAATCCCGAGTCAATCCAAGCACGCCGCCTCAAATTGCCTATCCTCTTTGTGACGGCCATATTTACAGAAACACAATTAAACGAAGACATGGCTCAAAGATCTTGTATCCAAGCCAAAATTATGAATAAAAAAAATACTCCCGAATTTTGTGGAAAAAAATAACGAAGTAAAAAACAGAATTGGAAAAAAAACAAAAACGTAAAACGTAATGTAAATGTCTGAAAAAAAAAAGATGCAAAAACAAAATAAAAACAGACCAGGTCCGAAAATTAAGTTGGAGTAGTATTAATTGGAGGTAGCGAAATTATATTAAAGTCTTTCTAGTTTACCTTCCTAAATAAATTTGGCATTAAATCAAGAAGTGAAACGTGGTATCCTTCACTTTTGAAATAAAGATTAAGAATAATTTTATTAATTTCATACGATTTTAAAAATGCGATGATATTTGCAAGTAGGATGACATTTATTAGATACTATTACTTAATAAATCGAACTGCCTCAGTGGCCTAATGGTTACCATGCCGGTCTGGGAGAAATATTTGTATGGCCTACATTTATTTCTCTCGTAAGTTTGGGTGTAATTTGTGGTTATCTATGCGTACATGGCATGCGATTCAGGGTTTTCCTAGTGCGGGGCTATGCGTGTATGCGTTATTGCTATTTCAAGAACAATCCTCTCAATGAGAATTTGTAATACAGTGTGTTAATTTAATTGTGTTACACTCTATAGGGAAGTAAATACTGATTAATATGAACAAATTTAACAACGTGAATACTTTCGAAATCGCGACAAAAACTGTCTGTTCCATTTACTCTTTACACACTAACATTGATACACGTAATTTAAAATTTTTACGAAAACAAATTATTTACATCACATTAACTGCCTCCGTGGCCGAACGGTTACCATACCGGACTGCCACGCAGAGGTCCCCGGGTTCCATTCCCGGGCCGGGAGAAATATTTGCATGGCCTACATTTATTTCTCTCGTGAGTTTGGGTGTAATTTGTGGTTGTCTATGTGTGTGTCCATGGCACCCGCGACACAGGGTTTCCCTAGTGTGGGGCTATGTTGAGTGTGTGCGTTATTATTATTATTATTACCACACACATAACGGCAAATTTAGCAGAACAAAAAAGGGTAGAATATTAAATAGTAACATTTCTATTGTAATAAATAGGATTTACACATAAAGTAGCAATTAAATTAACATCATTTAACATCGACTATACGGCCTTAGTAAATGTTTATTGAAAAAAAATCAAAGTATTTTTTTTATTTTTTTGCATTTCCTGACACAGAAACAAGTGAACATTTTAAAATTTTAACAGTTTACCATGGATTAAATGAAGTTTAATAAAAAAAATACACTTTTTCAACTAAAGTGTATGAAATTTTCAGGAAGCAAAATCGATCCGAAACCACTCGACTAACCTGTATTAGAAGGTAATTGAAACAAAATAAAGAAAAACTGACAGTCGTTTAATATTTTTTATTCAAATTAGACCTAAAACAAGAAAGAAAAGTAACCGACTTTTGAAAAAAAAAACACTACATTATCTTAGAAGAATTTCTGAATCAAACTATGTTAGCAACTTTATTTCATAAAAATCGAGATTTTTATTTTAATAATTGTAACATTTTCATTCAAAAACAATCGACCTCAAAAGTTTGCTTATCGGTGTGTTTCGATTTCCATGGGATCCACTTATCAGATTCTGACTTGGTGACAATGCGACCACCCGTATAGGGATTTAGTTGGAAACTAAAATTTAGCTGATTCTCTGAAGTATTGAAAGAGAAATATCTCCATAGATAATAACGCACACACTCAACATAGCCCCGCACTAGGGAAACCCTGTGTCGCGGGTGCCATGGACACATACATAGACAAACACAAATTACACCCAAACTCACGAGAGAAATAAATGTAGGCCATACAAATATTTCTCCCGGCCCGGGAATCGAACCTGGGACCTCTGCGTGTCAGTCCGGCATGGTAACTGTTCGGCCACGGAGGCAGTTAATCATGTCAAACAAAAAATACATAAAAATCATGTGCAATCATTGACTTACAAATAAATGGACGACGAATCTAATACAAAAACCACGAAAAAATGTCCCAAGTCAACCTATTCGAAATTTAAATTGTAATATCATCGCAGTATCGCGCTGTCAGTCAAACAAATGAAGACTAAAGCGGAGTTTGGCGCTCTGTATACGATTTTAGCGCCTTACAAGTGCGGACACTTTTTAGCGCGGACCCGACGTCCATATAATTGTAAGTCAATGTGTGCAATGTTTAAACTTTTATTCTGGCGTGTTTTCAGGATTTGCATGATCGGGTAAAGTACATGCTATTGTGTAACAGATTAGCACATTCTTTATACAATATCCTTAAGTGTATCGTGTGTATCGTTAATAGTGGTAGAGCTCTTGTGAAAGTGTTCGTCCAGGGAAGTACTGCCACCTTACCTTTTTCTACCGCCAAGTAGTAATGTCAGCATTCCTGTGGTTCGGTTTTGCAAGGTAAGGGTGCTAGTGAAATTACAGGCATATGTGACTTGTCAACTTACGTCTCAGTGTGACGGGCGCAGTGACAGTTCCCCTCAGATCTTTGCGATGTGAAGCTCTGAGTGGCACTGCAACTGTTATGGACAGGCGTGTAGCTTACCATCAGGCGCATGACTTATTCATCCCATCACTTAATATTATAAAAAAAATCGAAAACATACATAAAACACATACAGCCGAACGTATAACCTACTCTTTTTTTAAAGTCGGTAAAAAACAAAACATCTTATATAAATAAATACCTACATGCGAGAATGGTTGTTAGACTTATGTTTTCAGCTTTATTTGCGAAAATTCAGATAATTATATTTCCCAAAAATGTACAAAATATATAAGCAAATGATCGACCATAGAGCTTGTTCATATTGATATATCCCTTCAAATGTATATTAACACCTTGTATTGTTTTTCAGCGAAACCTTTCGTTAATATCTTTACCTCTAATAATTTTACAACATTGTTCGCCTGACCTGGCTGGCCAACATTTCACCAATGCACGCAATAAACGTTTCCTACTTCTGATATCCTTTGTTCAATCTAATTAATTAATGTTTGTAACGCTACCAAATCATTTCAATTATATTATAGCCACATAAATAAAGATGAAGTAATTTTATAAGCTTAGTAATATAACTAAAAAACGCATTCGTGATTTACAATTTTTTGTTCCCTATCGTTAACCAATCATCACATTTGATTTTTACACAAAACATCTGAACACAAACAAAAGACCAACGATTCTCATAAAATTTATGCAAATTGAAATATAAGATTTAGCACAAGTTTATAAAATTGGTGATAAAATTTGCATAGCCACTGATCGTTTCCGAAGGTCTTTATGATGGTTTGTTTTTAAATTGGTCACCAAGGTCCTTATTGGGCTGTTAATGACTCATGTGTAACTGTTAACAACTTGTTTATTATGTAGTTTTGCGAACCTAAATGATAATACCAGGATCGTTAAAAATCTTGTAGAAGAAAGTTCGGGACTATTCGAGTTTTACGGAAATTGACGATTGCACTGTTTAATATTCTTCTTATTATTATTTATTACTGGCTTGTGTTCTGTGTCTTTCACAATTCCGCCAATGTCATGTACTCGTAGGTGTCTCTTTAATATTACACTTCAGTTCGTGGCTGAAGTAAAAAAATACTAAATGATTATCACTAGTATCATGTTTCTTATCACGGATACTAGTGATAATCATTTAGTGAATAACCACGAAAGTCTTAAAATCTATATAAAAAAATACTTTTTTTTATAAATTTTCACCCATTTATTTGGGTAGGCAAAGATTTCACCATACAGCCTCTTCATATATTTTAGGCAACGCAGGTCGCTCCGTTCGATATTTGAATTATTGCAATTTTAAATTAAGAAAAATCAGGAACAGTACGTCATAACCGCTCTTAAACAATAGGTAAAAAATTTACTATAAAAGTATAGGTGCAAGGTGAATATATTTGAAGTAACGTTTTACCACAGAGTTGAAAAACTCCGAAACTTGGAACTTCGGTCTAAAACTAGTCACTAATTTATTTACCTGTCGCTTTACAAAATTATATACATATTATATAGCGAATAATTTTAACAAAGTTTCTGCTCTTTACGATTTTGATTTGTTTAACATAAGCTATGCGTACGTTAAGAAAGTTTTGTCTAATTAATTTTTTATTACTAAAGACAGCTAATTTGCGTAACATTCATTACTTTGCTTCTATAATGTGTCATATATGTGTGTACAATGTGATTTTAATTGTTTAGTGTTGTCGATGCTGTATTTTGCTATTGTATTTTTATCAGTAGGGAACTGTTTTTGCTTATTTTGACTTAATATAGTATTGTGATACAAGATGTTTTGCCCTCAAAAATAAATAAATAAATAAGTAATGTATAAATTTGTCTTGACCTCTGTACATTTTTTATACATTTTTATTGTTGTTTGGAACTAAATTTACATCCCACAACTTCTTTATCTCTAGCATGACTATTGTTGTCTTACAGAATTAACTAATATTCTACTCGGTCACTAGCGACAACTATGGTAAAGGCATGAAAAGGTCCTTGAAATTTAAATTATTTTTTCACTTCTCATGCTCTTAAAGTTCGTATTTATGCTGGGTGTAGGCTGCCTAAAATAGGATTTTATGCTCTAGTGCATAAAATAAAAAACCATCACATTAAATATGTCTAATTGTTGTAATTTTACATTCAATTTTAATTAAATAATCTTTATTTATAATATTGCTGTATGTAATATCGCAATCGAAGTGAAAAGCAGAGTGTATTATAACTCGTTCATAAAACCCATTTTACCCTCGACTTAAGTATTCACCCTATATACTCGTCTCGTGTAAAATGACGCGTTTTATGCACTTGTTGTACAATCTACTTATATTTGGAACTAGAAAATTATTAAACCATTTTGGAACATTATACATGGTATACAGATTTTAGTGATGCAGCGGAATTTAATGATGTAACGATGTCTTTTGTAAAATATATAGTCTGCGGGAAATTAAGTGACAAGTCATCATCACCATTAGCTTATTTATACGTCCCACTGCTGGACACGGGTCTCCTCTTAGGCGAGGGTATTGGCCGTAGTCCGCCACGCTGGACTTTCCATTTTCTGAGGGTTTCACAATGTTTTCCTTCACCGAAAAGCTCATGGTAAATTTCATATCAAATTTCGCACATAAATTCTGAGAAACTCAGAGTAGCCCAGATTCGAACACACAGCTTCTGCTTGAGAGTTGGTAGGTCAAATCACTAGGCTGCTACCATTGACTTACAATTATATGGACGTCGGGTCCGCGCTAAAAAGTGTCCGCACTTGTAAGGCGCTAAAATCGTATACAGAGCGCGACACTCCGCTTTAGTCTTCATTTGTTCTACGGACAGCGCGATACTGCGATGACATAACAATTTAAGTTTCGAATAGGTTGACTTGGGACATTTTTTTCGTGGTTTTTGTATTAGACCCGTCGTCCATTTATTTGTAAGTCAATGGCTGCTACGGCATTCGTTAAAAAAATATTTTTTTTTGTTGATGGCTTAATCTCACAAATTTAGTCTCAATTCTGCCAGTGTCCGTTTTTTAGTTTCATAAACGTCATGAAGGTTGTTTAAAAAAGGTTATATTAGGTATTAAAAATATAAATAATAGTTAGCCCCACTACAGAGCACAAGCCTCTTCTCAGAATGGGAGGACTTGGGCTGTAATTCCCACATCGAACTTCACACACATCATCAAATTGCTTGGTAGATGTGTCCTCACGATGTTTCCAATATCGAAAATATTAGCTATTAAAATATACATTCGAACTATGTTGTAATTTTTAAGTTTAAACGTTTATAAAAATTATATTCAACGTCATTTATTCAACGATGTAAATTAACCATATAACTGCGATTAACTAAATCCTTATGAACAAATGTCACTTTTTATCGTATTTTATTTTAATTAAAATACACTTTGACTAACTTACCGTTTTAATATGATCCTCAAGAATCACCAGAAAAAAATACCCAATAATGTAACACACAAAAAAACACGACACTGTTTGGAAAGTTCACTATCACTTTCACAAATTAAGAAAAATGTTTTAAAAAAAATATATCGCACAAAATATTTGTATTTTAAAATTACAATTTTATATCTCAACGGACGCCGACGCCGAGAGTCGAATGCTTGGTTTGAACTTTATCAGTATGCGTTAAGGCATACTATTGCGTGGTGTGTACGTGAAAGGATGCGCGCGCAAGTGACGCGTGTTGGCGGCGTCGTGTGTGCCGCTACTTTGCGCTTGCGCACCTGTGCGGTTCGCCCACTGTTATAGAATTTCAGTTATGAGCACGTCAACTTTTCCTATGAAAATATAAACAACGCCACTTTTGACGTTAAAATTACATAGTAATAACATACACACATCAAAAAAAGTTTGCGATCACTTCGAAAAACTGAAATTTTTTTTGTTACTGTAGATTATATTATGATTTTTTCTTCTTTTTAGATTCTTTATTTAAAAATAAATTAGAACATAAAACAATGACCCCGTTCAATTGTTTTTTCATATAAAAAGGCTTTCAGTCCTAGCTTACGCTCATTCAGAAATCTGATTTAGTCAATTATAAGCGATTCAAGATATTTTTCGCGGAAAGTTGTGATTGAAAAAATGCCAAGAGGATTATCAGAGGTTTTACGAGCTAGAATAGTAACTTTGAGGGAAGAAGGATACACCACGAGAGTAATAGCACGCAGACTTGCTATATCCCAATCCTGTGTCGTGGCTACGTTGCAGAGGTATCACGGAATGGGGAATTTAGCTGACCGACCCCGCAGCGGTCGCCCAACTGTTTTGACAGCTGCCCAAAAGCGCTATATTAGATTGCTGGCAGCCCGTGATCCCACAATCAACGCCACTAAAATAAAAGCAGAAGTCAGGGCCGCCTCTGGGCTTGAAGTTAGCACGCAGACCGTTCGCAATTGCTTGCGCCAGGCTGGATTACGAGCACGGAGGTCTTGGCGAGCTCCGCTCAATTCCCGGCAACGTCAACAACGAAGATTGCAGTGGGCTAGACTTCGGCAAAATGAAGAAGATGAGGACGAAAACATTTGGCAAAACTGTCTCTTCGTTGACGAATCCCGAATCAGCACTCATCCAGATAACCGACGTGTCCGTGTCTGGAGAAGACCAGGCGACCGTGAAAGACAAAGAACTGCCACTGGAACAGTTCAGCAAGGCGGAAAATCGGTGTCCTTTTGGGGTGGCATTATGATTGGAGCTAGAACGCCTTTGATCCCGTATCGGGGCTTCATGACAGCAGACATGTACAAAGCAGTTGCTATTGATGATATCGTCAGACCATTCCGAGTAAACCATGGGCACCAATTTGTACTGGTCGATGATAATGCGCCCGCACATCGAGCTCAACGAGTCAATGCTGCTCTTCAAGAATACGATATCACACGATTAGATTGGCCTGCCGGCTCGCCCGACTTAAACCCAATAGAGCACGCGTGGGATGCTCTTAAACGAGCAGTATGGAACCGTGAGCCACGTCCCCAGACAGTTCCAGAGCTTAGGGAAGCCGCTATTGAAGAATGGGATAGGTTACCCCAGGAAATGCTGGATAACTTGATCCTCAGCATGCCCAGGAGGATCTTCGCATGTATTCGAGCCAGGGGAGGAGTTATTTTATATTGAATTCACATCTTTTAATAATAAATTGTTGTTTAAGTTTAATTAAACAGTCTTTTTCTTTCTATTAAATTTCTATCACTATTACATTATGATTAATGGCTCAATTTTTTAAAATAAATAATAAAAAATAGTTTTATATTTTAATTTCAAACAGGGTATTCCTATTTAAAGAAAGCATACAACATAGATTTTTTCTTGATAAAGTTAAATTTAAAGAATTATAGGAGCTTATGCTATTGATCGCAAACTTTTTTTGATGTGTGTATGACGAGGACGTCGAGTGGCTTGCATACCTCTTTTTACGGTGTTACCATCTCTGAGGTCCCGGGTTCGACCGCGGCCGAGTCAATGTAGAAACTAGCTTTTCTACATTGGCTCGGGTCAGGGTGTTTGTGGTACCGTCGTTGATTCCGATTCCCATAATAGCTACATACTTTGAGATCAGAGCAACATGTGTGGTGTTGTCTAATATTTAATTTAAAAAATGTTTATATTATACTTATATTTAATATTTAGACAATAACCCAAAGAAAGTCGCTGTCTTATTTATTTTTGACAATTTACGTAACCTACACGTTTACTAAAGTTGTTTTGTTATATTATTATATTAATAAGTTGGTAATCTCCTACTACTTCTTTGAAAGATTTAGTAAAGGCCTTTGTATTCTATCTCTTCTACCAAACACATCTCTAACCAATATATACAACGCAACTATAGCTTTTGCTTTACGATGAAATTATTTATGCTGAATTTTCTCTACTAATCTACTTTCCACTTTTTATTTTATTAGGTTTAAAATATAACAGTCATCATCTGGTTGAAGTTGGTTATAAAATTGACTTACTGAGTCGGGCAAAGAAGCTGTAGCAAAACCACGTTAAAGTAGTGGGTGACATGGAATTTAGGCAAAACCGTCAAGTTTCCTTTTACAATCTTTTTTTTTATAAACAAATAAAGGAATTGCGTTCGATCGTTCGGATGTCACTGAACTCAGGTAAAAAAATGTTTTTCTCTTTTGATACGTATATTGGGAGAAGGTGGGATTTAAAATCCGCTCATTTTTAAAAAGGTTAAAAGATGTAATTTATTGCTTTTCGTTTAATCTTGCTTTATTTGATAACATATGTATTCAAGTCGTTATGTTCTAAATATAAACTTAATTACGGATTTAATAATAATGTTTTTTTTTCACTCACAAAAGCAGCGAGCAGAGAATTTAAGGGACATAATGCAATTTCGACATATCGACTACTTACGAGTCGACGCTATCTCTGCTCGAATTCAAAATTTTTCCCATACTAATACGATTCATTTTGCTAGGGTCGAGTGGTAGGGATATTGGCTTTATTTCAGAATTTATTTTTTTTACAAACGAAATTAAAACCATTTGGAAAATGTATATTAATAATAATAATAATAATAATAACGCACACACTCAACATAGCCCCGCACTAGGGAAACCCTGTGTCGCGGGTGCCATGGACACACACATAGACAACCACAAATTACACCCAAACTCACGAGAGAAATAAATGTAGGTCATACAAATATTTCTCCCGGCCCGGGAATCGAACCTGGGACCTCTGCGTGGCAGTCCGGCATGGTAACCGTTGGGCCACTGAGGCAGTTATATACTATACGTATAGTATATTGTATATACTATACGTGTTCTATTTAGTTCAGTTGATATAAAAAAAATCATTGGTATTTGTAAAGTGCCTATCGAATACAGCTTTTAAAAATTTCGAGGTAAGTTTGTGTTTTTTAAGCGACTTCAAAAAAAGGAGGAGGTTCTCAATTCGACTTCGTATGTTTTTTTTTTGTATGTATGTTACGCGATAACTCCGGTATTTTTGAACCGATTTTAATGATTCTTTTTTGAGGAGGATACCTCCACAGTGATCCCATTTAATTTTGAAGAAAATCCACCTCTAAGGATGGCTGTTCACGCATGAAGATTCAGTTTTATAAATAGGGCCTAAATTTTATTATAAGGAGAAATTATTTTAATGGTTGATTTTGCTATTCTCCAATTCAAGGCGTTTTTCTCTCTCAATATACTTTGAGTAGTGAGAACCGATTTTTATTATCTCCTGTGTCAAGTCCCGTATAGTGGCAATCTGGGGTATGAATTCGGGTTTGCACACTTTCCAGTAACCGATTTCAATAAAACTTGGCAAATAGACGTAATTCCACGTACTTTTGAGGTCGGTTTTTTAGTACTCTGTACTTATATTATATTTTTTCTATAGTGTTGTCAAATCTACTAATTTTAAATCACCTCAATTGTACGTTTGTTATTCTACTAAAAGACTAAAAGTTACGAGTAACGGCTTGCCACTAGCTATTGAGGTTCAATTCAACTGACATTGCAATTTTTTGATATTCTACTTCAATAGCAATTCGATGGTACGATATATCGCACTATTAATACAATACTGTTTTAACTCAAAAAGCGTATTTTCTCAGAATCGACGAAAAACGAATTACTTGCTTCCCGTGAAAGTAAATTAAAATGTATGTATAGTTTATAACAGACAATTTCCTACTTGCCAATATATTTAAAAATAAAGGAGAAAAAAATAATTTTCTATTTTTGAATAAAGACTTTTTGGCCAGAACTAGCTCACATAAAGCATCTCATTTTGTGTTAAGTTGATATCGTTTAGTTGTTTTTTACAATTTTCTAACCACGGTTTTATTGACGTGTAGAAAATCGAATTTTACGTTCAATAATGGTATAATCCTCATTTTCACATATTTTAAGTTATAACACTATTGTAATAGCAGTGCGATAAGTTTAATCTAAAGACTGAATTACCGAACGAGATAAAAATTTATATATGCATATTAATTTCCATGGTAGGTTTAGTAAGGCAACATCGATCATTAGTGATTGAATGAATGAATGCCATCAATGTCATTCCTTTGGCACTCTATTTTTTTTAATAACACACACACTCAACATAGATAGTATGTATGTACACAACCACAAATTACACCTAAACTCACGAGATAAATAATTTTAGGCCTTACAAATATTTCTCCCGGCCCCGGAAGCGAACCCGGGACCTCTGCGTGACAGTTCGGCATGGTAACCGTTCGGCCACGGAGGCAGTTTAGCTATTGAGACTCAACTGCTATTGCAACTATATTTTAGCAGCATAACAAATAACATTGTGATTGCAATATAGTCTCAGTGGAACAAACACAAATTAGCAGATTTGAGACCTTGAATAGAATATGCATTTTTTAAACGAATGCGTACCTTCGATAGTCGTTTAATTTGAATGTAATTGTTGAAAAGTGTGTGTCTATTTTACAATAAAACTTTGTCTATCCCATTTTAAATATCCAACATTTTCATCTTAAGGTCGCCTGGAAATATTGCTACACAGCAACAAGGCCGCCTGTTGCACATAAATTTTATTTTTAAATACTATATGTCATTTTCTATGTTATCGCTGTAATGTTATGTGCAATAAAGAGTACTTCATTCATTTATTCATAAATTTTTCATTTATTCATTTATGCGATTATTCATAAAAAAAAATATTTTTTGCATGAATGAAGACTCGTCATTGCATGAATTTTTGAAATTTGTGAATATATTATTTATTATTATAACAAAAGCGATAATCACTTGCGTGTAAGTAGAATGTGTTAAATGTGTATTGAAAAGCAAGTAAACGTACGGATTTGTACACCAGACAATAAGGCAAAAAATCGCATACAATTTGTAAAGTATTGTTGTGTACAATAAAGCATATTTATCTTAGCTTTTTTGAATATTTATCTTACACGGAATAATCGAATGTTGCATCTATGTACGCAAGAGATGCCCGATTCCGATTCTTCCATCATTAGATACGTCACTTTGTAGAGTCACGCCAACAATGGAAAAATATCAAAAAAGTTCTTTTTGTCACCAGTAACCACACATTATCGTCCATCTTATGTACAAATTCCATCTTATTCAATCAAGTTTGCAAAGTCATTATGATCGATCAAGCTTTGCCTTTACGCATCCTCTGTGGCCTCGTCAATTCGGTCAAAGTTCCGCCCACATCACTCTTAAATCAAAAACTAAATAGAACAATTCTAAAGCGACCGCTAATATCATGCTTAAGACATGCCATGGGAGTTCATGTTACGCAAGTTTTTACACATCGCAAATCATTGCAACGAGTGAGTATAATACAAATTTAATTAGACCTCTTAAAAATATGATTGTCGTATATAAAGCACAGATTCAGTCATCTTGGTTGTTGAATTGAAGGTGAAGGCCTCTAATGCATCTTCTCCGCGAACATAACAAAGGAATCTCGAAATTCTGGAACATTTCCCGTAAAGTATCTGTTTCAACAAAGAAATTCATTTTATTAATAATAATGACTTAAGGAGGAAGAACAGAAAAAATTTCCTAATCTTCGATTTGATTTTAGAGGGGTATATCCACTTTAAAGTTAAAAATAAAATATTGTATGAGTAACTACACGATATATTCAAGCATAGACACTAGCCAGAAACATAAAACAATAAAGTTTCCTCGATAGATAAAAATCACGAAATGACCTCTAATTTTCACATTTTTTTCGATTTATCCTCGAAATGCTACAGGTTATTAGGACAAAAATTAGATAATTTATTATATTTATGCATGATCGACAACTATCACTACGGATTCTTTTTTAATCCCTTTAGTTTTAGAGTTATTCCGCTAAAACGAATTTGGTACTTTTAATGCGCAAAATTCAACATCTCCTGTCGCATGTCACGCGAACTTCAGGCATATATTTGTTTCACAAATTTAGGCGGAGCCAACGTCAAAACTTTTTTGCATGCTCCCTCTTAACTAAACCGCATGAATTTTGTAAACATTATAGCAATAATATTGCCTAATGAAATTGAATGTGAAATAATTGTTAATATTGTTTTAGTGGCAGTAGAGCTCCTTGTGAAAGAGTTCGCCACAGAAGGACTGCCACCTTATCTATTTCTGCCTCCAATCAGTAATGTCACTATTACTGTGATCAGGTTTTGAAGGGTAAGGGTGCTGGTGAAATTACAGGCACATGGGACTTGTTAACTTATGTCTCAGGGCGCCGGGCGCAGTGGTAGTGCCCCTCAGATCTTTGCAATTTAAAGCTCTGAGTGGCACTGTAACTGTTATGTACAGGCGTGTAGCTTACCATCAGGCGCACGACTTGTTGGTTCTGTCACTTGTTGTCAATAAAAAAATTACTAATTGAAGTTTGTTTATATTTTAATTTAAAACTGAAACTACGAAGGTACGACGTTTTGTTTTGCATGTTTGTGTACAAAGTTCGGTAAGTTAAGTTTGACAGCACACTGAGCGTTAAGTGAGAAGGACCTGCTTTTGATTACCGATAAAACCAAATTACAAATTGTTTGAGAACACTATTACAAATTTTCTGAGTCTTTTTTTGTAGGGCTCGCGGATATCATTTTACAGCACTCATACTTACAGCGCGGGGAATTTCCTAATTTGAGGCCAGCCCGCTGTCAATTTAGGCAAATCATTTGCCTTTCCAGCTTTTTTATGATAACAAGTGATGGGACGAATAAGTCGTACGCATGACGATAAGTGACACGCCCGTCCATAACAGTTGTAGTGTCACTCAGAGCTTTAAATTGCTTTAGTCATTTGATATAGTTCCTCATCCTAAAACATAAAGTTGACAAGTCCTATGTATCTATAATTTCACCAGCACCCTTGCCCTGTAAAACCGGAAAACGGTAATGCTCACATTACTGCTTGGCGACAGAAACAGGTACGGTGGAAGCACTTCTGTGGATGAACCCTTTCACAAGATATATAGCAGTTTAGACCACTGTTTCTACAAATTATCTGTCAAACGATGAGCAGTGTTACCACTTAAAACATCTGTTTCTACCTTAGACTATTTTTTCTAATCACTAAGGTTTCTACTAATTGTCGTGACACTATGTACAGTCTCGCCGTTTAACACGCTGTTTTTAATAATTTTCTGTCAAACATTTGCCACAATATCGACTTAGGTGAACCGCCTTCGCCTTACTCTACTAGCCTGCTGGTGTATGAGAGAATGTATGAAAATCTCTTTGAGCGTGCTAGTTTGTATGAACTGCGGGCCCGTCCCGACGTCGGCCCGGACTCGGACATGTATGGACGAGGTCATACAAAATATACACAACGATATTTTTTTTAGCCACTGACGGAGCATAGGTTTAACTTGAAATGATTGATCACTGTCTATGGTAGCATGATTCGTCAGGTCATTTTGCTTAAAATACCATCAGAGACAATCTGCGAACCAGCATTTAGAAAACGCCGAGAGATTCAAGTACCAACCTAGTAGACTTTGATTATTCGTAGAAAGTACGATGTATTCATAATTTAACATTTGTTCAACCTTTATTGAAGATAATTTCGTAAATTTTTCATTATCACATTGACTGTTCTTATAACAATCACATTGTCGTATTGTTTTAATACAAGTCTCTATATACATCGAGTTCTGAACCATATCTGCTAAGTAATAATGACAAACACGGGAAAACATACAATGCGTGTAACGTTATGAATATGAGTGACAGTGGCGGATGCATCCATTGCATTAATACGGACAGTTGCGTGACAACATCATCACTTAATTTTTTTTACATTGTAATACGGTATTTGATGCTTTAATGTTTTATAGTACTTTCTTAAGATTAGTTGTTGTACATAGTACTGATTTTAAATTCCTATTCACTCTCCCCTTGAAAAGGCCCAAGTTATACCATTCAGCGAACTACACTCCATAACCGTTCACCGTATAAATGTGGCAGCGAAAAGCGACATAATGTCACGCGACAAATTCACAGAGAACGGCCGCGCTTGTTCACTTTTCAAGTAACTCATACAAAAAGCCCATCTTGTCAATACGCGTTTTTAAAGTATTGATCATCAACTTTACTTATTATTTTCACATGTCAACACTGTCAACGACCATCATTTTTATCATGGCACCACGTCAAGTGACTGATTAACCTGAACAGATTCAAAGTACACTAGCACCAGCCTCTCTACGCCTTCACCCACTTTGAGTTGTCAAACCGACATGATTTGCAAACAAAGAAACATTATCGAACTAGCCAATACTATTCGTAGATAGCTTAGTAAACCGTTTCTCTTATAATTAAAAGACAACACGTAATAACATTACCTAATATTTATCCCATTGCAAATCACTTCACGTAAATAACAAACCGTACTTCCTTACATCACGTCTGAAGTGACAACTGGCTCTGACATACATAAATTATTTACCTGTTAATTTTGTTTCCAGTTTGCAAAAGTAACGCATTATAACATGCGGAACCCTAACAACCAATTAAACAGAAGCAGTTCAGTCGACCGACTTGTGGCCAATTATGGGGCAAACAATCGGTCGAATTATCGGTCGAATGATCCTGCAATTATAAGGAAAGCGTTCCACGATAGCGTAGACATGACACAGCCGTTCCGTAATACAACTGCATATACTTGCCACTGATATATCGATTAATCTGGTGAGATTATAAGGGGTGATGATACACTTTTATAAAACATACGTGAATATATATTTTTAGTAGCAGAAGAGCTCCTTGTGAAAGAGTTCGTCCAGGGTAGTACTGCCACCTTACGTATTATAGTAATGTCAACATTACTGTGTTCCGGTTTAGAAAGGTACGGGTGCTGGTGAAATTACAGGCGCATGGCACTTGTCAACTTATGTGTCAGGGTGACGGGCGCAGTGGCAGTGCCCCTCAGATCTTTGCGATTTAAAGCTCTGAGTGGCACTGCAACTGTTATGGATAGGCGTGTAACTTACCATCACTAGATATTATAAAAAAAAAATCATCGCACCTGTCTCGCGCCGGGGTAAACAGAGACTATGGACCTCGAGGCTATGCTCCTAACAAGCCTGTTTCCCTTCCTCCACTTTTTTATGATACCAAGTGACGGGCGAACAGGCTTGGTTGACAAATCCCATACGCTTATAATTTCACCTGCACCCTTACCATTCAAAACCAGTTTAGTAGCAGTAGAGTTACTTGTGAAAGAGTTCGTCCAGGGAAGTACTGCCACTTTACTTATTTCTACCGAAAAGCAGTAATGTGATTATTACTGCGTTCTGGTTTTGATAAGGGTGCTGGTGAAATTACAGGCACATGGGACTTGTCAACTTATGTCTCCGGGTGACGAAAGCAATGGCAGTGTCCCTCAGGTCCTTGTGATTTAAAGCACTGAGTGGTATAGCAACTGTCATGCACAGGCGTGTCACTTACCACCAGGTGGGCGACTTGTTCGTCCTACAATTTGGTCTCATATAAAAAAACGAAACGCAATAATACTCATGTTACTGCTTGGCGGCAGAAATGGGTAAGCTCTAATGCTAGTAAAATTCTACTCCTGTACTCCCATCTGTCTCTTCGCACGTGCCCGCTTATTTTTGGTAATTATAACCAGGTCTTTTTTAAGGTCATGGTCTATCTGATCGATATGTGCACCGAGGTCTATCACCTACGAGGTCTGTGTGGATGCAAACGTGGCGAGAGAACTTTAACGACCTCCGTGGTCGACTGGCTTGCACACCGGTTTTCATGGTATCGCAATGTCTGAGGTCCCGGGTTCGATCTCCCGCCGGGTCAATCGGACTTTCAATATTATCTCGGGTTTCGGATTTCCACAACACAAGAACTTTAGTTAATTTCTTTGGGATCGGAGCAACGCATGTGACATTGTGTAATATTTATTATTATTATAGTTTAGAGATTAAGGGACACAGCGGCTCACGTGGTAATGACGCAGCAGATGAACTAGCCACAAAAGAGCCGGAGACGGATACCAATGGTCCAGAACAACTGTACACAAAAAGGCAAGAGCTTCACACTCTAACTGCCGCCCTAACGGGTCATGGTCCAAATTTAGTTATCAGCCTAGCCTAGCCTAGCTCTATGCAGAGCGTGCATGAAGGGGGAGGAAACGGCTGCGCACATCCTACTACAGTGCTCCGGCGTGGCCAACTACAGGGCGAAGTACCTTGGAGTGCCGAGGTCGCTCCCCGAAGTCTTCAGTAAACCGAGAAGTCTGTTGAGATTTCTGGAGGAGCTTGGGTGGCACGAATAAGACCCTGCACCCACCACACGCAAAGTAGGCGCCTTGACGTCGACTTGCGGACACCAGCCCGTTGCACCAAGTACCAAGTATAGTTTAGAAATTATTAATGAAGTTTTTCAAAGTCAAATAATGTTTAATATCACAGGTAAGCAAACTACACTTGAAATCCTCACTGATTAAACTCTACTACACATTCGTAAAGCTGATTCCCCTGAGAAGAATGAGCAAGAAACTCTAGGGTTTGCTCTTTGTAAATATACATTTGTATACAT